>NC_136877.1:3461905-3844405 GCF_949152265.1 Phoxinus phoxinus
CGCAGCGCCTGAAAATAGTCCCCAGCTCGGTGACTTCCAACGTGACCGGCACTAAGTGTGTAATATCATTGCGCTGCTGTACGGCAGTTCCTTGATTATTACACAGGAATGAGAGTATAGTTCCTAGTCATATTGGCCTAGAAAATCACAACTTTTCATTTTCTGTCGGTGACCGGGAGATCGGCTGAATGGATTCGAAAACGGTAAAACTGTGAAACTCTAGGGGAGCTGGAAAATGAGCCTATTTCCAAAAAAAAAAGAAAAAGTGGAGTGTTCCTTTAATTATAAATAAAAAATTTAATTATATAAATTAATTTTTAATCAGGTTGAGTGAATGATTCAATGACTCACTCACTTGTTTCATTACTGGATGATTCAGTGTTTTTGAACGAATCTCTTGAATGAACGATTCAATGCCAAACGCATTTTTTAAGCAGCGTGTTCGCCACCTACTGGCGTAATGATGTAATGATACAATCTTTATTCGAAGCGTCAGGTTACTGATTTTGATCGCTACCATCGGCATCAGTGTTTATATCCGACCTATAAACATTTATGTGTGATCATTTGAATTATTGTAAAACAGAAATAATGATACTGTGTGGTTGAAAAAGACTTTAATCGAGATAAATCGTGCAGCTCTACTGTGCACAGTATGCTAATTTTCTGAATGCATGGAACACTGTACATGAAGGATGTATACATTATGCTAAAACGTGCAGTATAGTCAGTACTGTAGTGGGCTTGACCCGGTTTTCAGTTCTTTCTTGATTCATTAGTCGATCAGACTGAACAAAATAGGATAATGCGACTGCAAAAAGTCCGAATTATTTCAACGTAATGTTATGTGCCGATTTAAACGTACAATGTAGAGATCATCGAACGCAACATCTATGGCATTGCATCCTTTAATATACTACATGTGTGCAGAACACTAGTACTCCTCTCCGAACGCCGCCATACTCGTGAGAAGCTGAAAGATGGTCATGTAGCATTTTAATGTCACTCGTAATGTAATGGGCACATTCTGTCATGCTAGCTAATATTTATATTACACACAAGAACTATATCAGCACTTAATCAAATAATCCACCCCGACAGTATTTATATAGGAATTCACACGTGAACCTGTGAGGTTCTTCTACTAGTGAATCCTTTTTTTAGTTTCTCTTATTATTTATGTATTTATTATTTGCGGACGTCTTGTATTCACATAAGCACTGAATGTCTGTGGTATTAGCTTTATACGCAGTAGCAAAGGCTCTTTTTTTTCAACTTAGTAGGCCTTTAGACCTTATGCGCCAGAGAAACAAGATTTTTTTCTGTTTTTGTGGAAATATTTCTATGGCATCGCTGTTGAAGAGTAATTAGCTGGTGAAGTGGATTGACTTATTGTAGAGTTCAGGAACGTTATCATGGGTATTGTAATGTTTGAAGCAGATGTCACGAATGTCAGTAAACCGGGAAGATTTTAAAAACGAGCCGTTCATTCATAAATTTGTAAGATCTTACCTTCATGCTGTCGAATTACAAACTGAAAAAGGGGCGGAGCTTCATAAAAAAGAATGGCCTCTGTCACTTTTTTATTTCTAATCAGGGCTTATGAAGCGCTACTATTGTATCCACAGATAATCCGTGTTCTTCTGAGAGCACCTGGTGGTCTTCATTACCCGTGCTAATGTGACGCGACCCCTTCGTAGGTGACCTCAGCCTTTCGTACCCGTGTAAAGCAGTCCAGCTTCCTCACTGTGCATGTTCAGATTGCGATGGACTCAGGAAGAATAATGGGAGGTCATGTGGATGTGCCTTATTTGGGTTCAAAACTTGTGTCGTGTCATGTTATATGCTTGAAACTACATATCCATTTGTATTTATTATCATTGTCAGTACTGCACGAATATTGCACATTTCACAATAAGTTGTTGTTATCTTATTAAAATTATACACTGAAGAAACTAGAATCATTGTCTGAGTGCTGAATTTTAGGGACAACATATTACATTTTCACTATATTAAAGATATGCCCTTTACAAAGTCTTGATTTTGATTTTGGACTCTACTGGAATAGGTATTCATGCTTGAATGTTCAAAAAAACATTAAGTCGCAAATTTGTCATTCAACCGCGTTGGTTAATGATGTCAAGCGGGTGGTGAAGTCCCCCTGTAGCTCATTTTATCTCTCAAATCTCATCTTTGATCACCAAAATTGCATATTTAAAGGATTTTTGCTTTGAATTTTATTTTATTCATGCCTTAAAATAGCTTGAATGTAACTCGACACCCTTGCCTTTAGTGCAAATGATAGTTGGCTAACGATGCTTTCGGGAAACGCACCCCTGTTTAGTTTCTCTATAAAGCTCCTCCTTCTGAAAAGCACACTGTGCTCTGATTGGTCGGCTGGATCAGTGTGTTGTGATTGGTCAAGCACTTGAGTGTGTTTTGGAATTGCCCCGCCCCTTACCATAACCGCCAGTTTCAACACTACTAACTAACTCAACCAGGCCCCGCCCCTTTATTCTGCATATAAAATATTTAAATGAGGAATATTGTGACGTGTTTGTTTCCTGAGGAAAACTCAAGATTTTCAGAAACCGTGACACTCATATCGAGAATAACTGCCTTTCACGTAATCATTCACAGCTGATGATCACAAAGTTATGATGGTGAGAGGTTAAAAAACAAACAGGTCAGACTGATTAAAAACAGTTTCATTTAATATATCTTATTTTCAATAAATTGCAGTAAAGCCTCCATACCCGATAATACTATAGTTTATAATCTGAGCTCATATCAGCAGGGCAAGTCATTGAACAACACAATCTTCCAGAACATAATGCAACCGGGATCGGGAGCCTCCATCAATCATCTACAGCCTGAGAATCATGGGAAAGAGCAGGCATTCTTTCCCTCGCATTATATTATAGCTTAATTCAGTGTTGATCCAAAAATGAAATGGAGATGTCCGACTCAAATGGGGGGGAGATAGAGAAAAAAAACAAAAAACACCAGTTTGGTACCTAGATAAGGATGGCAAGCAGCACTAATACAAAGTGAATGTAGGAGAAGGACTACAGCCCATTGTGTTCATTCTGTACAAGTCTTGTGTTGCTTAATAACTTCTTGCTCCAGTAAACTGAAGATTCACACCTGAAAGGCAGCATGTCTCTGCACGACATGTTGAGGTAAAAAGGTTTTCCTAGAAGAAAGATTCTAAATTAATGAATGATATCAGTAAAACAAAAAAAAAAACATTTTTAGATAAGTCACAAACACAGTGTACTGGATGAAGGGGTGTGCGATATTTATGGTGTACGATAATCTCGTGTTGTTTTAACGATGAGCGATCTGACATTATCGACACTTTACAGAAACACACCTGCGTTCACTGCATGATTATACATCTATAAAAATGCATTTATAATACCTTCAAAATTCAAGATAACGGGGCAAAAATACCTCCATTTCTTTTAGATTTATATAATTTAATAGTTAATATCACCAAATATCAGCATGATTACAAATGTGATATTGGATTTCAATAACCAATAATTTAATATTAAGCGACTTACATTTTAGAAACGACAACATTGCTTGTTTTTTCACCATTTTGCCAATGAAATTAGTTCTAAACAAAACCACAGGACTGATGTGCGTCTCTGGGCAACACACGGCTGATTCATTACTGAATGAACGAATCGTTTGAATAATGACTCAATGACTCACTCATTCACAGTACAAAGCTTTGTTCCTGAACGAATCAGTGGCTTGAATGATTCAATGACTCACTCATTAAGACAGTACAAAGCTTCGTTCCTGAACGAATCAGTAGCTTGAATGAATCTCAATGACTCATTAAAACTGCCACCTACTGGCAGTTTTAATTTCACATTTAAACTACCGGTATATTTCATTTCAAAATATCAATATTCAACGTTGTTTAAAACATTCAAATGTTATTCATGCATGTATAACAGATATGCATATTAAATGAACTCATATTTCTCTGATCTGTATTAAACTGTGTATATTTGATTGGTAACGGCACTATAGTATCTTATTATTCTAATTTAATTTATTGATTAAATGTAAGAATTTGACACAAAAGATGATAAATCCATTTAATTACGTTATGAATGTAAAAATCTATTTAAACCTTTTGGAAAAGATGATTTTTGTCACTGACCACCACACAGAATGTCAGATTTCCACAGCACTCCTAAACCTGCCACGGTACCAACACAATAAACACACTCGAAATAACGTCATTAAGAAAATCTCAGAATATTTCGAGATATCATTTCGTCTCAATATCGCACACCCCTAACTGGATGATACATCATTCTTACCTGCTTTTAGCCCATCATGTTGTGGTCGAGCTGCTTATTGCCAGAGCGCCTTCTGAGTTTGACAGAGGCTGTCCCTTCAGCACAGGATCTATAGAAGAACGGAGACTAGAATTATGAAACTGGGGATATATGTGAGATATACAGCGGTTGGAGAATGAAACTGAAACACTGGGCAATATGGTGTTTGAGGTTTCATGCCTATATGTGATCCTGGACCACAAAACCAGTCACAATGGTCCATTTTTTTTTAAATTGAGATTTATTGATCACA
The DNA here is from genome assembly GCF_949152265.1 of Phoxinus phoxinus. Taxonomy (NCBI): domain Eukaryota; kingdom Metazoa; phylum Chordata; class Actinopteri; order Cypriniformes; family Leuciscidae; genus Phoxinus; species Phoxinus phoxinus. The sequence goes on from NC_136877.1 coordinate 3,466,523, forward strand.
TAAAAGTTGAATAAATAAGCTTTCCATTGATGTATGGTTCGTTAGGATAGGACAATATTTGGTCGAGATATGAATATCTGGAATCTGAGGCGCCATTTTTTAAAAACAAAATCGCCTTTAAATTTGTCAATTTATGTTCGTGATTGTGCTGCATTCACTCACAAAAATATATCTTTTTATATATTTATTTACGGTGGGAAATTGACAAAATATCTTCATGGAACATGATCTTCACTTAAAGGAGAACTCCGGGCAATTTTTAAGTTCATCTTGATCGTTATACCTTTGTGAGTTCTGTCTATAGAAAAAAACGAACCGGATTGGTGTTTGCAACACGGAGCTGCTACCGCTAATGCCCAGAGCTCACTCAGCTAACGGCAGTTATGGGGGCATATTCATAAAGAGTGTTTCTGTGCCTCTAACAGACACAAAATGCAATTAAAATGTCTGTCCAACATGAACAGGGTCCTTACATGACAACAAGATGCGTTTAGCAACTTAGCCATTGTTTAAATTCACCTACATAGTGTTTTAGAGAGACGGCTAGCTGTAGTCTCGCGCTGAAGTCCCGTGTGCAAGTGGAGGAGCGTCGTGTGTGTGAAGAGTGATGATCGGAGCGTCGTGTGTGTGAAGAGTGATGATCGGAGCGTCGTGTGTGTGAAGAGTGATGATCGGAGCGTCGTGTGTGTGAAGAGTGATGATCGGAGTTGCTCACAAATGAAGAAGAAATGGTTCGTAACGTAACTATGGAGAATATAGAAGATTTTGAACAAATGGAAGAGGCTTTTGAGTTTGATGGTCGTCCTTATTTATTCGAACCCGAGTATACAGACGAAGAACTAGCCTCACACTCTTCAGTCAAAAGTACCTTTTTCCGGCTACAACGGGAGTTCCCACGGGACTTCAGCGCGAGACTACAGCTAGCCGGTAGAACAATCCGGTTCGTTTTTTTTTTTTTCTATAGACAGTACTCAAAGGTATAACGATCAAGATTAACTTAAAAATTGCCCGGAATTCTCCTTTCATATCCTAATGATTTTTGGCATAAAAGAAAAATGGATCATTTTGACCCATACAATGTATTGTTGGCTATTGCCACAAATATACCCGTGCGACTTATGACTGGTTTTGTGGTCCAGGGTCACATATATGTGCCAATCTTCAATTACTTTACATTCCATCAAAGCTGTACATAAAATATTGCAATCCACACAACAGAGTTCAAAAGAGGACAAATTGTTGGTGTATTAATGATGTTTTGGGCTGCAATATCATGGCACTCCCTATTTCGGTTGATAGTCGTGTCAATGCCAAGGATTCCTGAACCGTTCTGGAGAACCATGGGCACCCAACGGTTCAAGCACCGCACCCTGAAGATGCCAAGTGTCGTGTATCAGCGTGATACTGCACCCATACACAGCAAGACTTGTGACAGAATGGTTTGATGAACATGAAAGTGAAGTTGAACATCTCGCACGCCTGCACAGTCACCGGATCTGAGTGTTATTGAGCCGCTTTGGGGTATTTTGGTGAGCGAGTCAGAAAACGTTCCTCCCTCAGCATTACGTAATGACTTGGCTGCTGTTCTACGGCTCAAAATCCCTCTGGCCACTGTGAAGGACTTGTGTCTGTCAGTCCCGAGATGAATTGATGCTGTAAAAGGATCGCATGGTCCTGCGACTTATATATTAAACCTAATTCATACTGACTGAGATGATCCAAGAGAAAACATTACCGTCTACAGCCACGAGAGGGCGCTCTAGTTAGCGGAGTTGTTCAGAAGCGACACAGAGGAAGAACTCAATGGATTCAGTGATGAGGAATGAGATCGGGACCTTGCTTACCGGTAACTTGTTGGACTCGCTGGCTTATGTTAATCTATTCAGCCTCCCAGGTATATGTTCTATAACTTAGTAAACTTAATAAATTGCCTTTCCAGATTAAATGTCTGTTCTTGGATTTTGTGAAATCAATTTCTAAATGCATGCAACTTATAGTCCAGTGCGACTTATATATGTTTTTTTCCCTCTGCATGACGCATTTTTTGACTGATGCGATTTATAGTCCGGTAAATACGGTATACTGACCGGACAAAAAAAAAAAAAAGTAGCTATTTGGATTTAAATAATGCTTAAGTCTATGATTAGATCATCATTTTTATGTTTCTATCATGTTATATGTTTGTAACAGTTCTTCTAGCCCTAATTGATGGAGTGTGTAGCTTTTAATTTCTTAAACATCCATGTATGAAGAACATCATGGCCATATTCTACAGGATGACAATGTCAAGACTCATCAGGCTCAGACTGTGTAAGAATGGTTGTGAGGAGCATGAAGATCATGAAGAGTCATTTTTACACATGAATCGGCTCCTTAAACTCATTGAAAGTCTTTGGGATGTTCTGGAGGAGACTTTACAGAGTGCTGGACTCTTGCTTTGCCAATACAAGATCGATTCTTGACCAAACAATTATGCACCTCTTGCTGGAAACATCACAGCATTTATTTCCATCAAGAGGTGCATCTATATCTATATATACAGTACACATTAACTTAATAAATCATAGTGAAGAAAGTTGGCTCACAAAAGTAGGGGTGCTCCATGGCTTCTTGGGCAGTCAGTCTCTGTTGATGATCGTAACGCAGGAGTTTATCCAGCAAGTCCAGAGCTTCTGGACTCACCAAGTGCTGATTCTCTGGCTGAACAAAGTTCTCCCAGCGCTTGCGTGTCTGCCTGAAGATGAGGCGATTACAAAATTAAGCAATTAAAAGTCAATATAGAAAATATATAGCTGTGTGTATATCAATCTGCCATTGGGGATGACATCTGAAAATATTCAGCCGAATAAATGCATGGATGGCCGAAATCACTGACGCTTCGACAGTGTAAGGGTCAAACCTAGCACACAACATGGATAAGCTACAACTTATAACCATGTCAGGTCTCTGGACACCAGGGGGCAGTTTCACATTTATAATCGATCTTCATTTTGATGAACCAAGATCTTTTAGTCAATGCTGTTTTCTATGGAAGCTTTTTTCACCCACAGAATAAAACATTTTAAAAGATAATTGCGACTTTTTATTAACTTTATAATCACACAATTCTGACTTTATAACTCCCAATTGCGTTATAAAGTCAGAATTGTGAGATATAAACAGTCATTTTTCCTTAGAATAAGAGATAGAAATTCTCAATTTATATTGCGAAAAATAAATTCACAATTCTGACTTCATAACTCCCAATCGCGTGTTATAAAGTCAGAATTGCGTGATATAAACATGCAATTCTGAGAAAAAAATTCAGAATTGCGAGTTTTTTTTCTTGCAATTGCAAGTTTATATCCCACAATTCTGACTAACACGCAAATGCGACTTTATATCATGCAATTCTGACTTTATAACTCCCAATTGCGTTATAAAGTCAGAATTGTGAGATATAAACAGTAATTTTTCCTTAGAATTGGACTTTATAACTTGCAATTGAGTTTACCCCACAATTGTGAGAAAAGATGTCAGAATTGCGTGATATAAAGTTAATAAAAAGTCGCGATGATCTTTTAAAATCACGCAATTCTGACATATTGTCTCACAATTGTGGGATATAAACTCATTTGCAAGTTATAAAGTCCAATTCGAAGGAAAAATTACAGTTTATATCTCACAATTCTGACTTTATAACACAATTGGGAGTAATAAAGTCAGAATTGCATGATATAAAGTCGCATTTGCGTGTATAGTCAGAATTGTGAGATATAAACTTGCAATTGCGAGAAAAAAACCTCACAATTCTGACTTTATAACACGCTATTGGGAGTTATAAAGTCAGAATTGTGAATTTATTTTTCGCAATATAAATTGAGAATTTAAATCTCGCAATTCTGAGATAAAAAGCCTTTTATAAAAATTTTTTTTTTTTATTCGCAATTGCCTTTATTTTTTATTCTATAGCGGAAACAAGCTTCCATAGTTTTCAGCTAATGCATGAACAAAACTTCATAAAACATTATGTGTAGCTCACTTAATCAAAATCTAGATTGGAGCTTTTGTGTGTAAACAGATTTTTTTCTAATGCACGCATTAGATTCCTGATCTTAACAGCTAAATGAGTGGTCGTCACAGAAATCTAAATTTCTATATGTGCATCACTAACTCATACGAAGATCCTCAAAATGTGGCCAATCTCTAGATAACTAACAGACTCACTGTCCAAGCAGATCTTTGAAGCGCGTGTCCAGCTCGATGTGATACTTGTTCAGGTAGCTGAACAGCTCTTCTGTTCCCAGAACCTTGGCAATTCTGACCAACTGCAGCAAAGATTATTCTGTTAGCATATTATACATTTTAAGACTACATACTGCAATAGTATTCATAGAAGAATGACAAGTCATACCTGGTCATAGTTGTCTTGACCATGGAAAAATGGCTCTTTCTGGAAGATCATACTGGCTAACATACAGCCCAAGCTCCACATGTCCAGACTGTAGTCATACATCTGCAAATCATTTTGGAGATTTAACTGCAATGTCTGATGGTAATGTGGGAATATATTGCGTGTTGCACTTTCTCCCATGCACAGTATGAGTGAGTATAATATGTGTGCATCATCTTTATAATTCTTAAAGTCCCCCTGTGGTGAAAATCAGGTTTTTAATGTTGTTTATATGTCTATATGGTGTTTTTAATCTGCTTTAAGACAAACCATGTGGAAATTCATAAGTGGACAGCATTGCTGAGTATTTTCTGCTTAAAACTGCAGTGAACCAAAGACAGTCTCAAAAACACGGTTTGAAATCGCTGGTGTTTCTGACGTCACACACTACCTTGTAACCAATCAGATCAACGTGTGATCGTCAACCAGTGGATCTCTGAGCTGAGTGAGTGAGTGGAGGCAGGGCTCATTTGCATATTCATAGAACCGCGAATACTAAATGAGGCAAGGGTGTAGAGTCACATTCAAGCTGTTTTAAAAGGAACACGCCGACTTTTTGGGACTTTAGCTAATTCACTGTATCCCCCAGAGTTAGATAAGTCCATACATGCCCTTTTCATCTCCATGCGTGCCGTAACTCTGGCGCACGCACCGCTAGCCTAGCTTAGCACAAAGACTGGATGTAAACGGCATTTTCCTATTTACATGTTGTGATTTGTAGTCACAGAGTGTACAAATAACAAGGTCACATGAGACACAGCCATCTTCTAACCGTATACTGGGAACTATATTCTCAGAAGGCGAAGCACTGCTACTTCTGCGGAGTGATTTGCTGCAGCGCCTGAGAAGCCCAGTGTTGAGGAGCAGAGAGTTCGCTCAGAGTGTTGCGCTAGTTATTTTGTCACTTAAGCCCCTTTCACACAGAGATTCCGGAACATACACCGATAATGTGACCCGGGATTTGTCCCGGGATCGTTTGATTTTGGTTCATTCACACTGCCAGTGATTTTCCGGGATCTGTGAGTGCGTTCACACACATCCCGGTAAGATCCCGTAAAGACACGTGACGTCAGGATGAGACGTGTAACGTACGCGTCGAAAACATGCACACTAGCGCATCGCGTGCCGTTCCACAGAGCTGGCGAGCGCTCTCAGCTTCAGCGCGGATAGAAGGCAGACATTTTTTCGTTCTTTCTTTGTTGATGACGAACACAAACTTTCTTCTAAGAGCAACAGAGTCACGCGATGGCATGTGCATCATCACTATGACACACCCCTTACGGCATTGATCCTGGCTTTTGTTCACACAGGGCGCGCTCCAGGACTGATACCGGCAATGTTACTAGGTCCCCATCCCGGCATCAATCCCGGGACGTGTTTGCGTTCACACAGAAGGCACTCTGGCAATTCAATTTCGCGGCAATTTCCCAGGATCAACGCACTGTGTGAAAAGGGCTTTACTGGGAGCCGTATGCTAGCTGGAGCCGTTTACCTCCAGTCTTTGTGCTAAGCTAGGCTAGCGGTGGGTGCGTCAGGCAGAGTTAAGGCACGCACGGAGATGAGAAGAGTATTTATGGACTTGTCTAACTCTGGGGGATACGGTGAATAAGCTAAAGCCCCAAAAAGTCGGCGTGTTCCTTTCAAGGCATGACGTCTAAATATGTAATTTTGGTGATCAAAGATGAGTTTTAAGGGATATAATTATTGACTACAGGGGGACTTTAAAGGATAATTCCGGTATTTAACACCTTGAGTCTATATTGTAGTTTGTTTTGGATGAACAAGAGTGGTGGACAACATTTTTTTGACAATGGTTCCTCTCTCGAGTTTTTGACTATAAAAGAATTGGCCATGGACCCATTTAACATTGGAGTCAATGGTCATGTCCGAAAATGTCATTAAAACAGCCAATAATGTTCGTTTACAAAATTGTTAAACTCACCGAGTGGTTAGTGGTGTTTGTTGATGATTATAAACAATATATCGTCGCAATATATGATTCCAATCCGTTTATTTTGCTATAGTGGAACTATTTTTTCAGAACCGTGTAACTTCCGCTCAATATTTGAATCTGAAGCGTTAGCACACTCCCGACCACTTGATGGCGATAACCGATGTTTATGTCTCGCGGGACACTCACGGTCACAGTCGAGTTCAACTTCATATTGCACTGGTCAGTGGTCACGTCTTTCAATATTTTCAAGGTTTTGTTTGTTTATTTCGCTTACTCTCCCGGAGCACAGTTGCTCTGCTCGCTAGCCTTATGAGAAACGGAAGCGAGCAAAAAGACTACATCGACCAAATGTAAACAGCCCCCTTTCCATTTCCGTTAGCGCATTAATATTAACGAGCACTCAGTCCTTCAACAGAATTCAATGGGATTTTACAAAATGACGAATAAAACACGACAGAAAATGTATTTCGCAACACTTTTTGTTTCTGGAACATCAACTAACATCACTAATCACTCGGTGAGTTGCACAGTTTTGAAAACTAATGTTAAAGGTTGCTTTAATGACATTTTCGGACATGCCCATTGACTCCAATGTTAAATGGGTCCATGGCCAATTCTTTTATAGTCAAAAACTCGAGAGAGGAACCATTGTCAAAAAAATGTTGTCCACCACTCTTGTTCATCCAAAACAAACTACAATATAGACTCAAGGTGTTAAATACCAGAATTATCCTTTAAGTCTTTGATATAACATAGCGAAACACACAACATACCTGATAGTCAACCAGCAGCTCTGGTCCCTTATATGATCTTGAGGCGACCCTAACATTGTAATCCTGTGCAGGGTGGTAGAACTCAGCAAGACCCCAATCTATGAGCCGCAACTACACCACGTACAAATAAAAAGACACAAACAATCTTACATCAGGTCACCAACACTGATCAACACATTCAAAAACAAATCCATAACGCTGGTATGTGGTATCTCACCTTTCTCATTTGGTGGTCTATCATGACATTGTGAGGTTTGACATCCCGATGCATGATGCCCATGCTATGAGAGTAGTCCAGTGCCTGCAAAGAGACAAAGCACACGCTTAACACACTCTCCTGTTGAAAACGCATGAAAGCGTCATTTTATTTCAGCATGCTCACCTTGAGAAGTTCATACAAGTAAAACCGGATATCAAAGTCTGTTAGTCTCTGATAGAGATCCTAAAAAAAAAATCAGTACAACATGATTAAACGGACGAGCAACTGTTTGGATAAATGTATGGACGGAAAACTAATCATTGTTACATAGCTCAACACAGTTAGTCTTATTATTGGAATCTCTTGTTTTATTGGTTTACCACGCGTAACATGTCTGTACACAAAAACACCATTTTGTCGCTAACAGGATAATCAGAAAGAGCGTTATTTGTAGTAACAGTAATACAGCATTTTATTCAACATACAATGTTTTCAAATTAGTAGTATGCCATTGAGCAACACAAGTCATCCAGCTTTTATTAATATGATATTCTAATATCAATCTAGCTTACTGCGATGTTCAACAACATCGCTGCCTCATAGCAGCCACTGAACGCAAAATTAACATAACTTTCAACACACTCAAAAGTATTTTTAGTATGATTGTTTTGACCAAGTAAAACAGCGCTGCGCTTCCCCACACTTTTAAATCGTCATTTATTTTAATTAAATGATTGTATATGTAATAAAATGAAGACTAAAAAGTCTGACACAAAGTCTGTTGGCCTGAACTTTTGTTTTCTAAATTAGTTTAGGCTTGGCATTTATAATAAATATTGTTTATATCCTCAATTAAACTAAAACAAATGTAAAATACAATATATTTATTTTTATAAATAATAAACTTATCTAATTACAAACTTAAACTAATAATCAAAATTAATATTTTATTTGTTTAAAGGGGTCATGACATGAGAAACCAAATTCGCCTTGATCTTTTAGTATATAAGAGGTCTTTGTACCATTAAAACGTCCTGCAAATTTCATAGCTTAATACTTCCTCCCCATTATAAACGAATCATTTATTTAATCAAGCTCTAAATACAGCTCGTTCTGGATCCATGGTAAGAAGTGACGTCACGGTACGAAGTGACGTACCAGCGTTTGCATATAGACCGCCTCCAGCACAAGACAACTACGCTTTAAGCGCAAGACAACTACGCTCATTTCGTATCGTTGTCGCGCCCGCGCACCTCACAAGCGTTCAGTCGACGGACAGCGAGTGGGTCTGTGTACAGGGAAATTACGATGCCACGCAGATGTGCTGTTCCTGGCTGTGGACAAACAACATCTTTGAATACGCCGCGAAAGATCCAGTCGTCAGGGAAAAATGGATGCACTTTATTTTTTGCGGACGTCTCAGTCACGGCAGTGTTAGTTTAAGCGTTTGTTCTATACATTTGAAGGATGACTGTTTTGAGCTTTGCCAGAAAACTGTTGCTCAAAGATAAGTCCGTGCCGACTGTTCTGGGCTCAACATCGACGACGCAAACTGTAAGTAATGTATTTAAAACTTTAAACTACTTTTTAAATACGCTGAAAGATACAGTCGTCAGGGAAAAATGGATGCACTTTATTTTTTGCGGACGTCCCAGTCTTGGCTGTGTTCTATACATTTGAAGGATGACTGTTTTGAGGAAAAAATCCCAATATGATGCTTGGCTTTGCCAGAAAACTGTTGCTCAAAGATAAGTCCGTGCCGACTATTCTGGGCTCAATAACGACGACGCAAACTTACTTTTTACCATGGCTAATATAAACACATTTGTATAAGAGAATCTTGAAAATATGTCGCCTTTCTAGTAGGCCTACATGTGATAGAAAATTAAAAATGTTGCCTTTATCAATGCTGCATCTTCAAATATGGCCTGTCTGTGCATGCATTTTTGTCCGTGGTACACCCTATCATTTCATTGGAATTAGTTAAATAATGTTAAACTGTTAGCAAATTAAGCTATAGGATAATTATGCAACAATAATCCGTTTTCAAGTGTCTCGGGTTAATTTTTTTTTATTAATTCAAAATAGTTTCAATTTCCATGTGGACACGGGCTGATCCAGTCTTCGTTGTTGTGGTGATGGTTCATTTTCCTCTGATTCCGGCTCAAACATAATAAGGTTTTATCATTGCAAGAGCCATCGCTTCGCATGCATCACCCGCTATTAAACAGTTGCGCCGAATCCGCAAACGTTCTGGCTGGGGGCGTTAATAATTGATGCATAGGCACTGACGTTAGCCAATCATAACAGTGGGCGTTAACACTGAACTCTTAAAGGGGAAACACCCCCAAAACAGACTGTTTGAATCAGAGGATGAGAAACAGGGTGGGAAAAGGTCATAAATCACTACATTTTAAAAGTTTTTTGTAAAAAAAACTATAGTAATACTATAATTGCACCTAAGGGAACATAATAATAAAATAAAAAAAACCATGTCATGACCCCTTTAAACCGTATGTCATGTGACCTTTAACTGACATCAGAGAACAGTGAATGTGTTGTTAACTTCTTGCAATATTCACTTAAAAGTCTCAGGGAGAACATCAAGCAACTATATTAGGTCACAGTGGCTCGGCTGAACCATTGTTTTGTTGTTGAAAATCCTCAGTTTATCAGGTTTGATAGTTTTAGTAGTTGAGAGTGGTACCTTGAAATCCGTGTTATTGATGTACTCAAACACAAGAGCTGGCGTTCTAGACTGTGGAAAACCAAAACAGAAAGAAAAAAGAAAGGGGGAAAAAAACAAACAGGATTAAAAAAATGATAACCAATGCAAATTTAAGCTGGATACACTCAAAAATAGCCTGTTGGTTTGCTTGATTAAAGGGCACCTATTATGGAATTTTGAAATTTACCTTTCATGTAGTGTGTAACATAGATCTAAGTGAACAAAAACATCCTGCAAAGTTTGAAATATGAAAGTGCACCGTATATAAAGTTATTGTCTTTCAAAAGTGAGAGTCGACTCTGAGTCATTTTTATGAATCGTTAGAAGACCGAAGCTTTTCCTTTGACTAGTTGACGTCAACTTGTAAAGTTATTTGAATACGATACGCCCACTTATTGCGCTCCAAGGCCAGGGAAAATATCATGGCGACGAGACGCTGTGTTCTGAAGTGCAACTCAAAAGACAACTTTTTTCATCTGCCCAAGGAGGAGCATTTGAAGACTAAGTGGCTACAATTCACTATACCACAGAAGTATAGTCCGAGCCTTGAGCTTTGTTCGCGTCATTTTGAAGACGATTGCTTTTTTAAATGCAATCAAACTTGGATTCGCTGATATTGAAGGAAGGTTCAGTTCCAAGTGTATTTGCATCAGCTTCCTCCTCCGTATCACAACCTGTAAGTGTTATTAATAATTTTTGCTTTTATATTTTATGTAGCATGCTTAATCATTATTTTGTTTGTTGTGTAAGCACCGTTTAGCTTCTAGGTCTTCAATGGCAAGTGTATTGAGATATGTGAAGTGTTTGTCGTTGTTTTCGGAGTTGTCTAAAGAATAGAATAATATCTCGTAGTAACGTAACTGCATTTTTTTTTTGTAAAAACGTTATGTTTATGCATCGGGCTAACGCAAACAAAGACTGATTGTGCTTTTACAATATGAATTCTGGGCTAACGTTATGCTCGCTAACATAACATTAAATTATTTATCTTATTTTTCGTTTTTTACTACAAACTATAAAGCAGTGGACTATAATCATTATTATAATACAATTTAATTGATAAAAGCATCATTGTACTCCGTTTTAAAAATAAGTATTATCTCTGTAAACACTGCTGGGTCATCTGACCAATCAACGCAGATTAGCGTCGCGCAAAGGAGGGGTTTGAAAAACGAGTCGTTGAACGATTCATTTGGGAGTCGGTGAGCAAATCAGGTAAAAATAAATGCATATTATACGAAAACAAAAGTGTTTTTTGTCATTGCATGCATGTAAAACTGTTGTTGGGGACTCCCTAAACAACATTAGGAACATTTTAAATGTCATAATAGGTGCCCTTTAAGCATATTGACATGAATCAACCCTAATGTTAGAAGTGGACTGTCGATTCTGGAATTAATTTAAATATCATACAACAGTTGTGTCCCAAAGGACACACTGTACATTATGCACTATGTACCTCTGAGTTTATTTTATCATTCAACACTGTACACCCTCTGATACACAAGTGTTCAACATTACACAATTTGTTTTTCTCAGTTAAATAAGTGCATCATCTACATATTCTTTTGGGAATTTTCAACGTTAACACACGATTCACACTTTATACTACACATTTACATGATAGTATAGAGCAAAAATAACACTCCTAATGTGTTAAATAGAGCGGAGGATACTTAACTCTTACTGATAGATAAAAGCTTTAAAATTTGCCTAAATATATTTAACCCTCTGGTGCTGTTCATTGTATGTTTTGGTTTTGTAGAATTTTTTTACTTCATCGGAAAGGTACAAAACTTTTCGCCACTTGCTCTGTGAAAACCAAAAAAAAAAAATCATGGACATGATTTGAAAAGGTTAAATGGTCCTGAAAAAAACAGCCACACTTGTATTGTTCGCGGTCGGCCGCATTGGAAATTAATGAAGACAAATTTTGTCTAGTGGAAACGTTTGGTACTGCGCACAAAATTCTTCTTAAAGCTCATTTGCTCAGATAACCTCAAATTTGGACTCGTTTAGATTTATGGCTTTGATTTTCTCACAGTTTTAGAGAAAAACATGTTTTGATATTTGAAAATATTCATTTTGTGCATTTTTCAAAATTATAACCTTAAAGATCTATAACTTTAGTTTAGTTTCACTTTTTTAACTTTAAAAAAAAAATCTGCCTAAGTGAGACCAAACTTCAGCCTGTGCTCCAAAGCATTCATGATTTACGACAGTTTAAGTTGCTCAAAAAGTGGTTAACGGGTCATAAATTTATCATACATTTTCCGTAAATATAATTTGTACCATAAAATCCCTAAAAAATACAAAATGTTAAAAGAGTAACTGTCGCCAAAATGCAACCTAGGGTCCTTTTGTTAATCTACCGAGGCAAACTTTCGTGTAAAAGCATAATTAGAATGGAAAGGAAACACCACTTTTAAGATTGACCGTATTTTCGTTTTCTAATCAAAATTTGAATGACAGTGCTAGGGTCACTTCTATGATAGCATCAAAATCGCTATTTTTAAAACACTAAGAAGTCTCAACACAACATGAAACTGTGCTCGAAGTATCACCAGGGGCTCTACACATGAACTCCAGCATTGACTACCGTATTATCCGGACAATTTTTTTCATAGTTTGGCTGGTCCTGCGACTTATAGCCAGGTGCGACTTATATATCAAAACTAATTCATACTGACTGAGATGAACCAAGAGAAAACATTACCGTCTACAGCCGCGAGAGGGCGCTCTAGTTAGCGGAGTTGTTCAGAAGCGACACCGAGGAAGAACTCAATGTATTCAGTGTTGAGGAATGAGATCGGGAGCTTGGTGAACTTGCTTACCGGTAACTTGTTGGACTCGCTGGCTAATGTTAATTTAGCCTATTCAGCTATTTAGCCTATTCTGCTATTGTGGAGCTGAATAACTGTTAATGTGTTACGCTAACACACCGGACACCTATTCAGCTGTTGTTCTGTGTGCTGTTGTGGAGCTGAATAACTTGCCTTTCCAGATTAAATGTCTGTTCTTGGTCTTGGATTTTGTGAAATACATTTCTAAATAAATGCGACTTATAGTCCAGTGCGACTTATAGTCTGGAAAATACGGTACATTGTTTGTGTACACAGAGTTTACTAAAAAGAAAGGTTCTGAACAACTCACTGTAGCCGTGTCAGCCGGTATTTTGTCAGTCAAAAGTAGTCGATTAACGAAAATACGGTCAAACTTAAAAGTGGCGTTTCCATTCTAATTATGCTTTTAAACGAAAGTTTGCCTCGGGTAGATTAACAAAAAAGAGCCTAGGTTGGATTTTGGCGATAGTTACCCTTTAAATAAAAAACATTATCGCACTAAAATATAGTACATTACTTTAATTGAAATCGACCGCCACACGGGCAACAACAGAGGGTTAATAAAACGCTGTGCGAATCGTGTCACAAAATTTGATTGTATCAAAATTTCTAGACACAGTTTCTGTGTGGGCCTGCTGATAATATTGTATATATACACATTGACATTTATTAAAATGATACAAAAACAGTTGAGAGTAATTTAGCAAAAACAAAACAGTTGCATATACTGAAAGAGCCACATTTACCACAGGGTCCTTCACTGTGTCTACAAGACGGATGATGTTGGTTCCTCCTCGTAAGTTCTCCAGAATTTTGATCTCACGTTTAATCTTCTTCTTCTTAACAGGCTGCAAAGGTAAAAAATACAAATTTAAGGGTTAGCACACACAAAAATGAAAATTCTCAGCCCACCAAAAATGTTGCTTATCTATGAAACAAATGGAGATATTTTTTATAATTCTCTCATCATTTTTGTCCATCCACTGAAATTCTATGTATTCAACATTTTCAATCTAATCAAAAGCCAATCCGTTTCTTAACCGCTCCATCCCGTGCTGATCCGGCTGGTTTCATTTCCCACTGTGGGGCTGATCGATTTATATGACGAATAGACTTATTCGGGGTGGGTTTGAAATGCCCTTTACACAAGATGTAAAATAAGTCTATGATGTCCCCAGAGTGTGTGTGTAAAGTTTTAGCTCAAAATACCCCACAGAAAGTTTTATATCCACCTTATTCCTGACGATCTCACTGCATTTTGAATTAAAAAAGGCTGAAACTAATTTCAAATCATAAGTTTGCCCAACAAATAAAGCTGATCCGTTAGTTTGACGGGATGAGCTGTCCATTTCCCTTCATGGTTTATTTTCAGACATCATGAGAATAACACACACTTGGTATATTAACGTGACATGTTATAACAAGAATATCTATGGCAAGAGCTCTTTTCAGTCTCTGCTTTCTTTTCCTCGTGATCTTTTTATTTTTTCCCTTTGCAATCCGCTGTAAAAGTATGAAAAAGGACAACATATACTGCGCATTTATGGTCTGTTCTCCCGAATTTAATTTACGATATATTCCATTAATAATTCACTGGGAAGCATGAATAATCTCTCGTTATTCTCCTCAAATCCTCACGTCTCTTTCCAGGTTTGTTTTCACAGGTAAATGCAATTTATAATCTGTCAAAATGACGGAAATAATTTTGAAATATCACGTAACGCTGAAGTTAATGAACATTTTTGATTAAGACAACATGAGTTACATAATACAGATATATTACAGTGATATTTAACCACAGACTCGCGCTTTTGGGGTTATTTGATCCGTTGAAAGTACTTTGTTGATGCTTTTACACTTTTAAATTTCCTTTTAATGTTCGATGGTTGAACGGTGAGTAGATTAATGCCGTCTCATTGTGACACTTTCTTAACATATTGCGTCAGAGAGAGCCTTTTCACTGATTGTTTACAGCTTAACGGAAGTTACACCCATAATCCGCGCAAAGCATCATAGAACGCTCCATATTAAAGTTTTTTTTTTTTTGCAAAGCCAATCTAGCGCAGGCTCCATGACGAGCCAATAATCAGAGTTGTTCCCTGCACCGCGGAGCGCAGCTTAGTTTCTAGATGTAGAAACTAGAATGTTTTGCCGAACTGGACAAAAGCAAAGCGAACTGGGCAAGAGAGCGAGCAATAGTGCGCGAGAGAGAAGTGTCTGCGCGCGACTCCGCGCGAGCAATAGTGCGCGAGAAACTTTTCAAATAACAATGACAGAATTTTATTCACTGACATCAGGATCTCGCTTACATGGCTACCTACCAAATAAATCAATAATTTGACACAAAATATTGATTTAAAAAGGAGTTTATTGATTTAAAAACGATTGTATTGCTTCCGTTGAAGAACACCGTGTCCATGGCAACGCTCTGTTTTTCATGGCAACGGTGTGTTATACCAAAGTCCTTTTAGGATTATATAAATTGTCTCTGGTTATACTTAGCAGTGGTGTGTTATCAAGAAATAATACATTACACACATTTTAATACATTAGAATTAAACCAATTTATGGTTAAATAATAGGTAATACTAATTATAACAGAAGATAATATCTCTAGTCTATCCTAATATTAACTATAAATACAATGTATATAAAATACAATATAAAATAATAATAAATAATTTGTATTTATTCTTTAAGGAGATGCACTGAATTTTGGTGAATAAGAGGACCCATTTTATTTTGATGCACATATTTGTACATTAGCACAATATGGATGTGAAAGCAGTTATAATTATTAATTAGCCTATGTGACAATAAAATTAGTTTTGGTTCAAATCAACAAATAATCGTGATAATTAACCGTGATCTCAATATTGATCAAAATAATCGTGATTATCATTTTGGCCATAATCGTGCAGCCCTACTTTGCTTCTTCCTGACGTTCAGACCTTCGCATGACGAGAGAGTCGATATTATTCTACTTATAGTAGCAGTTCTCTTACCTTCAGTATTTTAACAACTACTCGGTCGTTGCTGTTGATGTTGATGGCCTCAAACACTTCACTGTATTTGCCTCTTCCGAGCTTCCGTACGAGCTGGTAGTCATCCTGATTGCTGAATCAGAGTAAGCAAGATATAAATACAACTGTGCAAAATGACTTACCAAAACATTTATCATTATGATTTTTAACATTACCAGTGTGTATCAGACATATTATCATAGGGAGGGTATGGCAAGCCATTTTACTTTTAATCATTCCCAGGATTAATATCAATAATTCAAATTTTCACTCGCTAAAAATGTTCATTCTTGACACCAGGAATGAAATTCTTACAAGTAATTGATATCAAGAATTAAATTTCAACTAGTAAAAAACTATAATTCTTTAAATCTGTAATTGTATTTTCACTAGTTCAATGTCACCATAAGCTGCCATTCAAATTCAATTGTTGCTATCAATAATTTATTTCATTCTTACCAGTTAAAATTCCAGTTTCACATATCAGAAATACAAGGTAAATTACATTTTTGATATAATTACTTTGTTAATAATAGTAAAAATATAAATTCCTGATATCAAGAACTCAATTTTCAGTTGAAATGTTCAATCTTTTGATATCTGTAAATGTATTTTTCTGATATCAATAATTAGGAGTAATTTGACTAGTGACAAATGAAATTACTTATTCAAAAATGAAACTTTTTCCTAGTAGCAATTCAATCGTTGATATAAAGAACAGACATGTTCACTAGTAACCATGTAATTATTGTTATTTCAAGATTTTAAGAAGAATTACATTTCTGAAATGTGAAATTTTAACTAGTAAGAAATCAAATCTTGATATCAACATTTGAATGGCAGCCTATGGTGACATTTAACTAGTGAAAATACAATTACAGATATCAATAATTATAGTTAGAAATGTAATTATTGATATCAAGAATACTGACTAAACACATTCAAGAACCACGTACTGCATTTACTATGGTAAACGAACATGGTAATCAATCAAGTACCATGCAATTACTATTAATGCATGGTACTTTTTCTAGGGATGCACCGATAACGGACAATCCTTTAGATTTGCTAACCGATATATTAGCAGATAAATCTAAATCCAAATTTTTATTTAATTTTAGAGAGCCTGATTACAAAAACAAAAGTCTAACCATTAAAAGCCATGTCTCAAGCACACAATTATAATGTCCATCATAGTTTTTATGTAACCGATATGACAGCACATGTTGCACTTTCCTCTATTTTACTTTTTTGAAGTGATTCCAATCATATTTAAAGCTATTCAAAACCATCATGGTGAACAGTGCGCATATCTGAAGTGTTTTAGCTTAATTATTTATCGGCCAAATTGTATCGGGCTGATAACGATTAACATAATATCGGCCGATACCGATATATCGTGCATCCCTAACTTTTTCCAAAATTGCATTCACACTATCATCTCTGTACCTCCAGCTAGGCACATGTGCTTCATAGTCCCAGTATTCCTTGCTCTTCACAGTGTTGGCATCAGCATACACCCGTGCTTTACTGCTCACCGGACCGGGCATGGCGGGCTTGGCCAGTCGATACGCCTTCTTCCCTCCACCTACAACTACGAGACTCTCCAAACGCCCGCAAGTCGACCGTCTCAGTCGTGAAACACTGCAGAAAGTATTGTGGTACCCGAAAACACCGTAGCAAGCCGCTTCAATGCGATCTCTCGCGAGCAATTGTGATTGACAGCTGCTCAGCGGCGGCGCGCATGACCTCGCGCTGACGCTCGCGCCACTAAAAGCCAAAGCAAAAAGCAGAGAGCGTCCGAAACGGTGCAGAAACCAGTTTGTTTTCTGATGGAGCGCCAGTTTATTTTAAAAAAACTAAAGTAATGATTTCATGACCAGCCTAATCAGATGTGTCCGTTTGTAACGTTAAATCAAATTAAAACCAATACCTGTCGAGCCCACCGAATGTAGCTATGCGGTTAAACGGAACATAAACAACGCGAAGCAGCCGAATTGATCGATTATCTCGGAGTGCGAACAGCGTTTGATCATCACTGTTTATTGTAATATTCATTACAGCGGTTCAGCAGCTTCACTTTTAAACCGTTTCCTCTGGATAACGGCGCTAAGCTAGCGATATCGATGGATGGCTTTAATTGGCCACTACCAATTCGAAACGCGCGTCTTCAGATTTCCGATTAATCTTTAAATTGAGAGTTTGAATTCCTCCCAGTGATCCAGCAATTACACCCAGTAAGTGATCGAGGGATCCGCTGACAGGTAGGCGGATATCAGCCCCAGGATAGCAACACTCCTGGCGAAATTTGCTATCGCTTCTTAGATGGAGTCACCGGAAATACGGTGTGGACTTCCGGTTCCTTTTTCAAAATAAAAGCCCCCGAATTGTAGCTTTGACGCTTTACATTAAACAACAGCAACTGAATGTTTAAAATGTGGAATTCTAAACTTTGCTATAACAATTATAGTTTAATTCTATCATTCGTTTTTATTGATTGTAAGTATTGCTGTCAAATTGATTAATCGCAATTAATCACATCCAACATAAGTTTATATATATATATATATATATATATATATATATATATATATATATATATATATGTATACATACACACACATATTTATATACATATTTTTATATATAGATATATATTACACACATACATGCATATGTATACACACTGTATAAATACACACACATATATAGAGATATACATATTATATATACATACACACACATACATAAATAAACTTTTAAGTTAGATGCAATTAATAACGATTAATCAATTTGACAGCACTAAATTGCACTAACACAATAGTTATACTCTATACTTGTAGTGCATGACGTATACAGAGTTGGATACCTTTTACATATTATTCGAACGTTTTGATTATATTTTTGGAGGAAAAAACCTGTTACAAAACGTTACCATTTGTTATTGTTACACCAATTTGATGTACATGTACCATGTAATTGTTTCAGTAAAAAAAATTGCTCACTTTTAAATCAACATTACATGGCCTGTGGTCATTTCACCATTTGGTTCACAAATAATTACAACGGGTTATCTATGTTTTACAAACATTTAATTTGTAAATGCCTTGTAGTTATGACATGCCACACCTTTGTGATAAGGGGGGAGGGTGGGGGGGTGGGACAACAACACATTATGGCATATTTACATCTCGAGTCTCTTGACTACCTTATCTAGAAACACAGACGTTTAACGGGACATACAGGAGGTGCTAGATTGGTGGAAAAACCTGTTTTTGCTCAAATACAAAAAAGAAATAAATCACTCGATTCAACATCAAGAATATTGCTTCACAAGCAACGACAACATTCAGTCTCTGCATTTAATGCACATGAAAATAAGAGTACACAAATCTGTAACAGAACAAACAATACTGACACATAAGCCATTAACGTTAATAAGGCTTTCGGAGGCATCGAAAGGGAAAAATAAACGTTTGCAATGTTTACATTCAAGCTGTTAGGATCATACAATGTATCATTATTAATATGGATTTAATTACTATTTAGACACTGCATCGTAGGAGTTTTTTTTACTACTTGACTACTACTTAATACTGTGTTGGATACTTTTAAACATATTACCTGTATTTGTACACTTGAGTTTGTTTCAAATGATTCATTACAAAAAGCTGCTGTGTAATTTTGCATCCAAATTTGCATTTTTCTTAATTAAAAAAACCCAAACAGGTTCTGTTGTTGTTGTTGTTGTTGTTGTTGTCAACTGATCCAATTAGGCAAGCACAGAATAAAATGCTGTCTGATTTATGGCATATTGTTTCTAAAGCAGAAAGCAAAACAACGAATCTGTGGCAGAGAAACTGTACAAGTTGTCTGTGGCAAAAAGTATAATCCACTAAAACAAAAACAACAACGTATCCTCAAAAGAGGAAACACTCACATACACACTACAGTATGAAGAAACACAAACAGATACTAAATCCTAGCACTGTACTCGTGTCGAAGCGATACAAAACATCCACGTATATATATATATATAACTTTACAAATTCTACAGTTTGTTTAGCTAACGCAACACCATCCGTTTGCAATCTGCAAACTAAAATACTTCATTGTTTTTCTCAGTTGCCTGGCAGTTAATAAGCAACTTTAAATTTAACTGCTTGCAAACGTATTAAGAGATGATTTGAAATGCACAAGAGAATGGCTAATATGTGTTTTTTTTAGTTTTTTTTTTTTTTTAGTTATTTGCCTACACGTTAGCATGACAGATTACAACAAACTGTATAAATTATTTAGGCTAATCATGCATACATATACCCTGTTACATCATGGGTTAAGTGATGGGAGTTATACATTACGAATACATACAATCACTACTGTATATTGTCCAGATGGCCACACAGTGTTCAAGTTCATGGAAGAATGATATGGAGAGCACTGGAAGAAAGAAAGGCAGTTAATTTGAAGAAAGTTACAAGGCCAAATAATTAGAAAGAAAAAGAAACAATGAAACATCTAGATGCGGTCGATCGCGTGGCGTACCAAGTCGTTTTGGAAAAGCGGGTCACTGACATTCTCCTCTTGCTTTACTAGATATACTGGATACACAGCAGACCTCACACGACATCGTTTCTTTGTTGGAAACACCAGTCTTAAGTATAATGAGTTGCACATGAGACAAAATTGTTCTTTTCTTTTTACAAGCTTATTTATGAGTTGCGCTCATTTCGTTTCTGTTCGAGCGGTCGGTGCGTGAGGCAAAGTCTTGTAGAGTAGATGCGATGCTGCCAATCTCTACACAGAGGTACACCAAGACTTTAAAGGGATAGTTCACCCAAAAATGAAAATTAGCCCATGATTTACTCCATCTCAAGCCATCCTAGGTGTGTATGATATTCTTCTTTTAGACGAATACAATCAGTTTTATTAAAAAAAAAAAAAAAATGTCCTGGCTCTTCCAAGCTTTATAATGGCAGTGAATGGCTGTTTCTGTTCTGAAGTTCATAAATGTGCATCTATCCATCATAAAAGTGCATCTATCCATAATAAAAGTGCATCTATCCATCATAAAAGTTGGTTATTTTACTTTATAAAGTTTTAAATATTAATATTTTTCTTACACAAATGCATCGCATCGCTTCAGAAGACCTTTATTAACCCGCCAGAGCAGTGTGGAGCACTTTTATGATGGATAGATGCACTTTTATGATGGATAGATGCACTTTTATCATGAATAGATGGACTTTTATCATGGATAGATGCACTTTTATCATGGATAGATGCACTTTTATAATGGATAGACGCACTTTTATCATGAATAGATGCACTTTTAAGATGGATATATGCACTTTTATGATGGATAGATGCACTTTTATGATGGATAGACGCACTTTTATCATGAATAGATGCACTTTTAAGATGGATATATGCACTTTTATGATGGATATATGCACTTTTATGATGGATAGATGCACTTTTATGATGGACAGATGCACTTTTATGCTGGATATATGCACTTTTATGATGGATAGATGCACTTTTATGATGGACAGATGCACTTTTATGCTGGATAGATGCACTTTTATGGACTTCAAAACAGAAACGACCATTCACTGCCATTATAAAGCTTGGACGAGCTAGGACATTTTTAATATGACTCTGATTGTATTCGTCTGAAAGAACTGTCATATACACTTAGGATGACTTGAGGGTGAGTAAATCATGGGCTAATTTTCATTTTTGGGCGAATGAACCCTTTAACAAGCTGACACTTTATGTACCAGTCCAACAAGTACTGCAATGGCATACGTAAAACGTACAATATACATGTAAGAAATATCGCTATTGCGTGTGTATTTTCGCTCACAGCAGACGGTCACTACTCTATGCACGATGACGCTGGATAACCTCCTCCTTCTGCAGTGTGTTGAACTGTGTGTTCCTGAAGGGCGCCAAGCTCTCCGAAACACTCTCCGCACCACACACACTTGAACTGGGCTTCACGCGAGTGAACGATGCCATGCTTCGCCAAGTGTTCGCGCTGTTTAAACCCCTTGTCGCACGTGGGACACTTGAAGGGTTTCTCTCCGGTATGGACTCTCCGATGTCTCTGCAACTCGGACGAGTATTTAAAGCGCCTCTCGCAGTCGGCGCACTTCATGGGTTTCTCGCGAGCCGGGTCGCATCGGTGCTGCACGAAATCAGACGAGGACTGGAAGCGTCTGCCACATAGCGAACACTTGAGTGGCTTTTCGGTGCAGTGCGAGTTCTGGTGACGCTGTAACGTCGAGGATTTTTTATAGCCCTTCCCGCACACGTCACACTTGTAGGGCTTCTCCACGGCGTTGGATGCGGAGTTGGACTCGGTGCACTTGTGCCTCAGAAGCTCTCCAGATTGCCTGAAGCCCTTTTGGCAAGCTGCGCATTTAAACAGACTCTCGATCCCATGGACGTGCTGGTGATACAGCAAATGGGAAGGCTGAAGGAAGCCCTTGTCGCATTGGTTGCACTTGAAAGGCCGATCGGCAGGGTTTTTATGCGTACGACGGTGGCGCACAAGCGCATACTGTTGTTTAAAGCTCATCTGACACTCTTCACACTGGAAAGGCCGCTCTTCTGAGTGCGTGCGCTCGTGTTGCCGAAGATCCGACGGGCGCTTGAAGCTCTTCCCGCATGCGGTGCATCGAAACGGCCGTTCTCCGACCGGCTGGCACTGATGGTGCAACAGCTCGGATGACTCCTTGAAATGAAGCTCGCATAGATTACACTTGAAAAGATGCTCGCCGGAGTGAGCGTACATGTGGCGTACGAGATGCTGCCTGTGCTTGAAGGTCTTCTCGCAAACGGCGCATTTATAAGGGCGATCGGCGCTGTGAGTTCGCTGGTGGTGAGCCAGATGAGAAGCCTGACTGAAGGTCTTATCACAGGTGTCACACTTGTAGGGTTTCTCCCCCGTGTGCACTCTTTCGTGACGCGAGAGTTCGGAAAGATGACGAAACGCCTTATTGCACACGGAGCATTTATAAGGACGATCAGAGTCTTGAAAAGCGGTCGTGGACGAGGAGCCCATGGCTGCGCCGTCGCTGGATGTCTCCGCAGTCGAAGGTTGCTGAGGGTTAGAAGACGCGGAATCTGGCCGGTATGTTTTTTCACAGATCGAGCACTTCATTGGATTGTTTCCAGTGCTGTGTTCGTTATGATGTTGCGCCAGGGAAGTGAGAAGCGAGAATCCCATTTTGCACACGCCGCACACAAACGGCTTCTGCTCGACCTGGACACACTGATGCTCTAGGAGATCCGTGGCTTGGTTGAAGATCTTCATGCACTGTGTGCATTGGAAAGAACGGTCCTGGTTAACCATGCACTGGTGCTCGTGAGGATTGGCCAAGTGTGAAATATCATGGCCACATGCTCCACATTTGTGGCCACCTTCACTGCCCACCTGTAGTTGAGGTGGCGGATGCTGTTGTGCATGCTGGCCGTGTTGAGACTGTTGTAACGCAGGATCCGCTTGTAGGACTATCCCGTAAGCGGCCGTGCCCAATGCATTCTCCGCCCCTTGTAGAAGAGGATGCCCGACGGGAGGGGCCACTGCATGTTGCTGTTGCCATGCTTCGGTCATTCTTCCACTGTACATGTATGAATTCTGCTTTCAGGAATCAGCACTTGCACCAAAATGCACCAGAAACGTTCCAACAGGTGATGGTCAGTTCATTGGAAAAGTCATGTATGAAACTAAAATGGGCTTGCAGAGGAGTTTTGGGTGAACGTGTTCATCATCGTGTGACGGTTCGATTAAGGTGATTTTTTTTCTTTATGTTAAATACCAATCCGAGGGGAACGTCTGAAATTTTTATCCTGCAAACTACACAGAATTGTCTCCAATTGTTTACCTGTAATGAGAGAGAGAGAGAAAAAACAGTGCGTCATTACATAAAGCAGATTTATGTACCACATTTTTTGAAAAAAATAATTTCCATGCATTGTCCAATTACTGGAAAATAATTTAATAAATCCTAACATGAGTACGATCACATTGCATTAGTGGTTATCACCCAGAGGGCCTCTGCAAAAGGGGTCCACAAGGTGAATTTGAAATTTAAAAAATTATTAAATTAAATTGTTCCAAACCTGTATGAGTTTCTTTCTTCTGTTGAGCACAAAATATGATATATTAAATATGATATATTAAAGAATGTTGGTAACCAGACAGTTATGGGCCTTGTTGACTTCTATGGTATTTTTTTGTGTGAAAAATACTATGGAAGTCAATGAAGCCCATTCACTTTTTGGTTTCTGTCAAAATGTATTATTTTGTGTTCAACAGAAGAAAGAAATTCATACGGGTTTGGAACAACATGAGGGCAAGTAGATGATGACAAAATTATCATTTTTGGGAGAACTATACCTTTAAATTGGCTAAAACCACACTCATTCAGGGACATTCATTTATTGCATGGATGAAAAACATAACGCGTTTAAAACGCATAAACAGTTCAGTTGAATGATATCATTTGCACTCTTTAATGCAGTTGAACAGAATGTATTAAGCAAACTTTACTGAAAAAATCCACAATTTTAACACTGAAATAGTTTGTCGTTGCGTTTATTACTATATGTGATATATATATATTAGTGCTGTCAAATTCGATTAATCACATCGAAGAAAAAGATTTTGCTTATATATTTGTGTGTTATTATATTTATATACATTACATATATTTATTGATTTGACAGCACTCCCTCCTTTTAATCATTCTAAGCTCATAAAATTATGAGCAAAGTGCAACTAAATAAAATTCCTTATACACTTTCCATTACTTTAACATTTGTATTAATTTCTCTGATCTTTCCAGGTTTTCAATGACACTTAATACGTCAATAATGATTCTGAAAAAGACTTTACTAGGCACCCTTACTAGTATTTACTACACCACCAATCACATACATATACAGTATATATTTATATATAGCCAATATCACACGAATACCACTGATGTGATCCAATTTGTAATTGATTTCAAATAGAAAACCATGATTCCCATTACAATATGCACACACACTCTTAACAACAAAAATCAATATATTGTTTAAAATGCATTATTAATACAACACAAATAATCATGCCATGAAACACAAACAATGTCAATCTGAAGTTAAAATACACGAATTGTAGAGCCGACTGCCTGCTGGCCTGAGGGGAAAAAAAAAAAAAAAAAGGGGGAGAAATTCCCTTTGATCGTTTTATTTCTTTGACCAGTGCAAAATATAAGCCATGCTTTGGATATCTGAGATCCATATGCAAAGCAATATCGTAAGACATGTCGTTAAACCACCTCGCTTTTTATTCGCAGTTTGTATTAAAGAAAACTTCAGCTAGCCTTTGCTCGATGCAGCCAGAGCTAGCCAGCGATGCTAATGCTCTCCACTATCAATCTGACCTTCTGCAATCGCCACATTTACTGAGAATCACAAACAACACATGCAATAAAGACGTAATCTGCAACCATTCATAACGCGTCTGCAGATCTGCATGCAAATGATACGCAAAGCCCCATGCAAGTGTGTGTTTACCAGCACGCTAAACTGTAGCCATTGCGTTAAAAGAGGCTCAGCCGCACCTCGCGGGCGTCTTTAACCTACTTTGCGTCGCGTTTTCCCCTTCGATACCTTGTTATCCCGAAGATCCACACTTGTAATAAATATATGCAGGACGTTTTAAGGCAGGGAGAAAAAATTCGGGCGCTTCCCTGCCAGTGGGATCCTGCAGAAGGCCCAAAGAAACGTGACGCATCGGACCTCGACGACCAGCCCCTCGACGGAGAGATGGGCGGAATCAACGCGATGGAAAATCACTGATTTTATACCAGCGAATCTGTCAAACAGCTCGTTGTGTCTGACCGTGTAAAGTAGCCTTGTGATGTTAAAATAACCAAATGATCTGATCATGAAGTAAGTGTGTCTCCTCACAATGGCGTTGCAACGACCTGCAGATATTATGGACTGGTTTAGAGTAACTTATATGTGTAATTTAGATATTGTGTATAATGAAATACATATTTTGTCAATATTTTTTGTTCGCCTCCAGTTGTATTTGTACAAATATTAGCGCTCTCTGTAGATCCTATCTATCTATCTATCTATCTATAAACTGGTCTATCTGTCTATCTATCTATCTATCTATCTATCTATCTATCTATCTATCTATCTATCTATCTATCTATCTATATATCTATCTATCAGTCTGTCTATCTATCTATCTATCTATCTATCTATCTATCTATCTATCTATCTATCTATCTATCTATCTATCTATCTATCAGTCTGTCTATCTATCTATCTATCTATCTATCTATCTATCTATACTATCTATCTATCTATATCTATCAGTCTGTCTATCTATCTATCTATCTATATCTATCTATCTATCTATCTATATATCTATATATCTATCTATCTATATCTATCAGTCTGTCTATCTATCTATCTATCTATCTATCTATCTATATATATATCTATCTATCTATATCTATCAGTCTGTCTATCTATCTATCTATATATCTATCTATCTATATCTATCAGTCTGTCTATCTATCTATCTATCTATATATCTATCTATCTATATCTATCAGTCTGTCTATCTATCTATCTATCTATCTATCTATCTATCTATCAGTCTGTCTATCTATCTATCTATCTATCTATCTATCTATCTATCTATCTATCTATCTATCTATATATCTATCTATCTATATCTATCAGTCTGTCTATCTATCTATCTATCTATCTATCTATCTATCTATCTATCTATCTATCTATCTATCTATCTATCTATCTATCTATCTATCTATGGGTGTAACAATATCATGTCACAATATAAAAAGTGCAACAATTTTTTATCGTGGATAGTAGAAATAAATATTGTGGATAGTTCACACTAAATAAAAATTACTGTGTGAAAAAAAAATGCTGAATATAATGTATAATAATGCAATGGGGGAATATTTGTGGGTCCTGATAATGCCAAATGTCTTGTTACCAGTATAAAGTGGCCTACATTATTTTAAATATGTCTAGTCAGTGAAAGAGTGCTAAAATAATCTAAAATAATTTTGTATTTTCAGCTTCAGAATCATGAATATTGTTATTCTGGTGTCTCTATTGTCCTGTGCTTTGGGTTTCCAGCACCAAGCAAGAATATTAATTTACACACACAATGTAATACCAAATTTACCATTTTAATCAACAGTACATTTTTTGTTAACCTTTTACTATCTATCTATCTATCTATCTATCTATCTATCTATCTATCTATCTATCTATCTATCTATCTATCTATCTATCTATCTATCTATCTATCTATCTATCTATCCATCTATCTATCTATCTATATATCTATCTATCTATCTATCTATCTATCTATCTATCTATCTATCTATCTATCTATCTATCTATCTATCTATCTATCTATCTATCTATCTATCTATCTATCAAAGTAAAGTTCCCATAATATTTGCAAAAAGGACAAATTAGAGAAAACATTCTCTAACATTCACATAACCAAGAATTTTTTTTAACATAAAAAACTGGACATTTGAGAAAACATTCAGAAATAACGTTTTCATAACTTAACGATAACATTATCTAAACATTCTTAGAACGTATTGTGTTTGCTAGGTGAATTGTCAGTCCACTTGGTGACCATATTGGTAATTCCCCTGAGGAAGGATTGAAATGTGGTGTATAGCATCAACTGAAATCATGTGCAAATTCAACATTGTGCATATTTTATCTTTAAACCTGCAGTGTACCAAAGGAAGGGGGGGGGGGGATATTTTTTTATATAGCATGTTAAAATTGTCACTTTTTGGATGAGCAAAAAACGCAGTTTTTGTGTCTGTCTCTTTAAATGCAAATGAGCTGCTGCTGCCGCCACAGGGGGCGGAGCTACAACAGCTCCCTTTTACCTCACACACACATGCACTGAAAATATCAAACACTTTTAGCCTTTTATGTTCAAACCGGAGTCCGACAATGATGGAGAGACTCAAGAAGAAATGACAACATGTAGACAACATTTCTGAAAGGTTAGTTGTTGAATTTATGCAGTTTCTGTGTAGTTATCTTCTAGCTATTGATTAGCATATTCTGTCTTGATAATCTATAAATCGTGTTCAGGGGGCGGGGTTTATGTAAATTGTAGGGTTCATGTCACTAAGGAGGAATTTCGTGTCCTACCAGCCGTTTGTTGTAGTCCTTAAAACTTAAGGGTTTGTAACTTTGCAGATGTTACAACAACATTACACACTAAATAAAGTTAGAAAGTGAAATCATAATCAACCACCCCTTTAAAAATGCAGTTTAAAACCACCCTTGTTTTCAACCGTCACAAACATGTAACCAATCCTGTGACCGTGAGGCCGGGGCTTTTCTCCACCGACTTTCGATGATGTTGTTGCTGATTATTAGAAGGCATGACTCTGAGATGACAAAAGGGAACATGGTTTGTGTAACATTAGCAACTCATTATTAGTGGTTTGATAATGTAATCAAGCCAAAGGCTAATCATATCAAATCACCGTTATGTGACCAACATCATAGCGAGCGATACATAAAACTCTTCTTACCATTCTGATACATCGACTTGCTCTTCCTCTTCTTCTAAATCAGTTTCTGGTTCAATATGGCTGAATTAAATCAATATTGCAAGTGGATCAGGTAATCCGAGCTGCTGTGAGTGAGAGGGGGCGGGGCTAATTAGCATATTCATGAGCCTGCTTATACTAAATGAAGCAAGGGTGTAGAGTTGCATTCAAGCTAATTTAAAACATGAAGAAATATTTTTTTATATATATTTATTTTTAAATATGTAATTTTGATGATCAAAGATGAGTTTAACTATAGAATTACAGCTTCTTTTTCATATATAGGCTATCATCTCCTCATATAATGTCTTTTTTTTGGTGGGATCGCTATAAAACCTGCTGATTGTGGGTTTTTTTGTTTTTTTGCATGAACTTTTTCTTTGAAAACCACAATATGTCTGAATTAAACCAATATTGCGAGTGGATGCTGCTGTGAGTGAGAGGAGGCGGGGCTAAATTGCATATTCATGAGGCTGCTTATACTAAATGAAGCAAGGGTGTAGAGTTGCATTCAAGCTAATTTAAAGCATGAAGAAATCTTTTTTTCTTTTATATTTATTTTTAAATATGTAATTTTGACGATCAATTTGACGAGATGAGTTTTAAAGGATAAAATTTGAACTAAAGTGGAATTACTTTAATTTGGTGGGATCAATATTGCAAGTGGATCCGGTAATCCGAGCTGCTGTGAGTGAGAGGGGGCGGGGCTAATTAGCATATTCATGAGCCTGCTTATACTAAATGAAGCAAGGGTGTAGAGTTGCATTCAAGCTATTTTAAAGCATGAAGAATTAAATTTTTCTTTATATTTTTTTTAAATTATGTAATTTTGATTATCAAAGATGAGTTTTAAAGGATGCATTTTTAACTAAAGTGGAATTACTTTAATTTGGTGGGATCGGTATAAAACCTGCAGATTGTGTTTTTTTTGTGTGTGTTTTTTTTATATGAACTTTTTCTTTTAAAACCACAAGCCACAACATAACCTCAAACATTTTATTAATTTTCCACATAACTTGGAAACAATCTCATAAATCATTGCGTAAGAAAGGGCATGCTTGGGCATGCAATGATCTCACAACATGATATCACTGGATGAGTAGTATAAAATATACAATAGCAGTTTATCATTCATTAATTTAGATAATGTCAGTCAGGTCCCACTGAGAAACATAAGCTGGTATTTTTACACTGCTTTCAGTCCCAATTGTTATCTAAGTTGCTGGACAGAGAGACAGGCAGAAAATCACACAGAGTAACAGCAGAAGAGAACAGGCTAACAAACATGCTGTAAAAATCTCCACAGGCTCAGGCTCAGTTCGAAAGCCAACTTGATTTGTTCAAAGGTTGGGTGGGATAGAGACAAAACCGCTTGATGTGACCTCTGTATGAGCGGCCACCTGTACATAACCCGCTCGCTGGGATGGTTTCTCAATTAAAAAAGGCACTCAGCATATCAATGATATCTTGCAAACTTGTTAAAATATGTTCAGTAGTATAGAATAATATATATATTGAAAACAGTCTCAAACTTTATCGAGGATGAGCCGGATTACTCGAACACTGCCGCACCTCTGTTGTACTTGTGTGTCGTATTATAGCAGATGTGACATCGTGTGGTGTACGAGAAAACACAGAAGTTGCTTTAGCATAGCATTGTGTGTCAATGGTGGATGTGTTTTCGGTGCATCGAGACGAACTGCACGACTGGATTGTGCTGAAATTCAGTGGTTGTTGTTGTTGTTGTGAGTGTGGTGGAAAGTGTTATTCTGCAGGCTTGTCTGATTAAAAGTGTGTGAGTTGAATGAGAACGATGAAGCCCTTGAAGATAGCTGTTAAAGGGATAGTTCACTTTGAAATTAAATGTTGGTATGTTTTAGCTTACCTGAAGTGCATCCAAGATGTCGGTGTCTTTGTCTCCGCAGTAGTTTCAATTTTGATATGTTTAGGTCAAACCGTTCTTGTCTGTCAGTCATATAATGCAGGTATATAGGCACTGTCTCCAAATGCAGAGAAAAGTCCAAATTAAACAATTCCCCATCATAAGTGCACATTGATGGCCTAAGACACGAAACAAGCGGTTTGTGTGATAAAACGAACAGTATTTATATCGTTTTTATCTCTTTTACACAACCACGTCTGTTTACACCGGATTTCTTCCCCGGAAACTAATCTAACCGCCTTCGATTGGACGTTTCATTTTTAAACTCAGCAGAAACGCGTGTGATTGGCTGTACGGCTCAACGTATGCGTTTGATTGACCTGAACAATGAAGCGAGCAGTGTGTCAAGATAGAAGGCTTACAAATTGGGAATAAGTGAAAACTCAACACTCCCGGATGAGTCCGCGCGAGCTTAGGCCATCAATGTGCACTTACGATGGGGAGTTGTTTAATTTGGACTTTTCTCTGCTTTTGGAGACAGTGACCATATACCTGCATTATATGACTGACAGACAAGAACGGTTTGACCTAAAAATATCAAAATTGAAACTACTGCGGAGACAAAGACACCGACATCTTGGATGCACTTCATGTAAGCTAAAACATACCAACATTTAATTTCAAAGTGAACTATCCCTTTAACACAGATTGTGTGTGTGTGTGTGTGTGTGTGTGTGTGTGTGTGTGTGTGTGTGTGTGTGTGTGTGTGCGTGTGGATGATGCAATGAGTGTATGCAGCGATCATATAGGGCCGTACCCTGCAATACAGTGGGAGGGTGGTTATATATTAGTGTGAACTGCACCTTACATCAACTATATCATAGTACATAAAACCACAAGACCGTCTTTAATCTTCAAAATCGCGCTACTCAGTAATGTCTCGGGTCTGATGTGCATTTGAAAAGAAAAAAAGTGAAATAACCCTTTGTAAAACATATCAGACGAGCCGTATATTAAAAACCTAAGTGTGCGTAATACTTCAGATCTACAGAATATTGTAAATGGACCTTTATTGTGAATGACTGGAGGAAAAAAAGTAAGCAAAGTTAACTAATGGATTATAATGGAATTATATAATAAATCGAACCATAAAAGAAGTATACAATTTACATGGACTTGCCCAACTTACACAGACATTTACTACTGTAATTTTTGGGTTCCTTATATTAAGAAGTGGTGCTAAGTGTGCATTGTGTGCATATCTTACTCTTGATCAACGCTGTTATTGACATTCTATAGGCCATTTGATTAAATAAAGAAATGAATGAACAAAATGGCTACACCAATGTTGAGTAATATCACCAAGACCACCAGGATAGAGCTGGAGCCCTGCAGAAAGAGAGACAAAAGTTGCCATTAGAAATATGGTGTTGCATATTCAAAAAGCTTTTAATCACATCACCAGCTTAAACATGTTTAAACCATTAAAACGTATCATTTTATTTTACTCGCACTAAATGTAGCATTTCAAAAGATCAGTTTCTAAAATGTTTGGAAGTATATACAGGAGAAACTCGTGCAAAAGTTCATTTATTTCAGTAATTCAACTTAAAAGGTGAAACTAATATATTATATAGACTCATTACATGCAAAGTGAGATATTTCAAGCCTTTATTTGTTATAATTTTGATGATTATGGCTTACAGCTTATGAAACCCCAAATTCAAAATTAGAATATTGTGAAAAGGTTTTCATAAGCTGTAAGCCATAATCATCAAAATTATAACAAATAAAGGCTTGAAATATCTCACTTTGCATGTAATGAGTCTATATAATATATTAGTTTCACCTTTTAAGGTGAATTACTGAAATAAATGAACTTTTGCACCATATTCTAATTTTTCGAGTTTCACCTGTACATCCATGTCCAGTTACACTGCAAATAGAATAAAATAAAGTAAAAATCAATACAGAGTTCTAAGCTTTGAATGAAACCAACCAGCTCTGAAATCTGGTTCACCTCCACCATAATATATTCAGAACGAAATAATACAAAATTATGCTGTATTCCAAATTTGAAGTTGATATCACAAAAATTTAGTACACTAAAATGCATTAAAGGTTTTCACAGGATGAGTTTTTAAGCTTTCAAATGATACGATAAAATCGGGTGATAAAATAGCATTCTGCTACTGGGACACAGTTAACACGCTAGGCTATATACAAAAATACAATATTATTGTTAAATATTCGACTCCATTGTAGCTTGATAGTCAGACTTATTAAATTGTGTCATTCACAATGCTTTATGGAAGTGAGCGGTCACTTCTGAGTGACTGCTTCTCTATGCTGGATTCTGATTGGTGGAACTCTCTTCATAATTATGGGTAGTGTAGTTCTGCACTAAGAACTGAGCTACTAAACACAATTGTTTGAAAAGTAAAATTAAGCCACATTGCATATATCATCACTTAAACACCTCAGAGCTTGAAAATTATGTGAAAAATGAATGTGATTTTTACTACCACAACCTAAATGTTATGTTCTCCTAAACCCTCTGGTGCTCATTCGCTCAAAAATGTAACGGTATTTTTTTGTGTGGAATTTTTTACTTGATCGGCACTTGCTATGTAAACACACACAAAAAATTAAATCATCATGGACATAATTTGAAAAGGTTAAATGGTCCTGAAAAAAAAAAAAGAGTCAAATTTGTGCTCCTTGCGGTCAAAAATGAACGTATTGGAAATGAATAGGAGACGAATTTCATCTAGTGAAAACTTTTGGTACTGCGGCCAAACAAAATCTAATTAAAAGCTAATTTTTTGAGATATCAAGCTCATGGCTTTGATTTTCTTGCAGTTTTATAGTAAAATGTGTTTTTGAAAATATATATTCATATACAATTTTTACATAGTATTTTTGTGCATTTTTAATAACAATAAACGTAATATTCTGTAACTTTTTTTAATTTAATTTTTTTTAAACTTTTTTCACTTCAGCAGTAATCTGCCAAGTGTCGTCTTTGAAAAGAGATCAAACTTAAGTCTGTGCTCTACAGCGTTCAAGATTTACGACAGTTTAAAGCTGGAAATAAAATGTTCAGGTCTATGCTCAGAAAGTAAATAAATGGATTTTAAATACAGCGCAAATATAATTTAGTACCATAAAAATCCCCTAAAAATACAAAATCTTAAATAAAAAAATATTTTCAAAATAAAATATAGTACATTCATTTAATTTAAATAAATAAAATAAAAATTAGGTCATTTTTGACCGACACGTGAAGAGCAACCGAGGCTGTGGTCTCAAATTGAGCTCCAGCTCCAACTCCAACTTCTAGTTATCCTGAAGACCTTGATTAGCGGGTTCATGTTAAATTAGGATTGGAGCAAAAATCTGCAGGACGGTGGCCCTCCAGGAGATGAGTTTGAGACCACCCAACCCGATTTCCTGGCAATTCGTATGAATCCGTACGAATTACCTACCCCTGATCCCGCCCCTAAACCTAACCCATCACGTTGGTTTAGACAAATCGTACAAATTCGTTAGAATTAGCAACCTTTAAATCACTCGTACGAATTGGTCGTGAGATAGTGTTGGACCACTGGTATACAGTACAAGGTATACAGAACATCATTCCCAGAGGTCATCACGCTGTTTACTTACTGAGTTTGCCTTTATCAGGTTCAGATGCTCTAGTTCTTGGTCCAGTGGTTCTGGAGAAGACGTTAAAGGGGGTGAAAGAGTAATGTCCCTGTGCAAAGGCCATTCCTCCACGTCAACCCCAACATTCAAGGTGTCGAGCATCTGCACAGAGTCCATCGAACCTTCCCTGGCTGCAAGACCCCATTCTTTGCCTTCGTGGTTTCGTTGACGTAGTCTCTGCAAATTGTGCCCTTGGGGACCCGAGCATTTCGTGCCGGAGCCAAAGTTCTGTTGGGAAACGGAGTCTAGGGGCTGGAACCTCATGTCAACCCGATAATCATTTCCCCCTTCCTTCTCCTGCAGATGTGAATGGGAAGAGATCCACTGGGAATTGTTTTCAACAGTCCATTCCAGAGTGGAGTTGTTGGCTTCACGATCTGAGAGCTGGTAGGCATTCAAGCTAGACTCACCAATCGTATGATTAGTAAAGGACTTTCTTGGCTTGTGGTTGGAGTGGACATGCTCGTGTTGCTTGTGATAGGAGGAAACATGCTCTTGGGGGTTATAATGGTAAGAAACGTGTGGTTTTTCGTGTGCAGAAATAAACTCCTTTGGTTTGTGATTGGAGGAAGCATGCTCATTGGTCTTGTGATTGGATAAATTATGACCCGCGGACTTGTGATTGGAATATATGTGCACCTGTGGTTTGAACTTGGAAGAGTCGCAATCAACAGACTTGTGATTGGATGGTTTATGCTCCCGTTCTTGTTTCCTGGAAATTGTATGTTCCTTGGATTTTTGATTTAAGGAAACATGCTTCTTCCAGGGCTTTTGACCGGAGGACATTTGATCCCAGACCTTCTCAGGGGCCATATGCTCAATGGGCTTGTGATTCGAGGAGCCGTTCTCCCATGGGTGATGAGCTGAGGAGTTCTCATGTCCATTTATGTGACCGATCTCCTCTTCCAGAAGGGATGGCGTTGTGGAGCGACTGCTTTCTCCTTTGCTCCCTCTTCTGTGAGGATACATCTCAGCGGTCCAGTTGTTGGCCCCAGCTCTCATGGTGTCCATGCCTCTGCCTTCTACTAGAACCTGAATCTCTGCCCCTCCTTGTTCGTCCACAGCACTTTGCCGCATGAAACAAGCGTTCCTAGTGCGATGAGTAGGTGGACTGCAGGGGGGGGAGGAGGGGCTGCTCAGAACCGGGCTCAGGTCAGGCGTTTGGGCCGGGGGGGTTGTGTCTGGTGTGCAGAGCTCAAGACTGTCTGTCCCAGTGGAGACCCCCTCCAGGTCTTTCTCTTTACGGTCCTGATGCTTCGGTCTCTGGCACTCCAGTCCTAGTAAACGGAAATATAGGACTTGGTCAAATTTAGAAATGCATGGTTTGGCAAAGTTAGATTGCCCTCACACAGAATTTTCAGAAGTAATCAAGGTCCCACTTTATATTAAGTGGCTTTAAGTACTATGTACTTACATTGAAATTAATAATTTCATACACTCTAAAAAATGCTGGGTTGTTTCAACCCAATTTTGGGTCAAATATGGACAAACCCAAACATTGGGGTAAAAATGTAATTAAAAAAATTTAACCCAACGGCTGGGTTTGTCTATATTTGACCCAAAATGGGGTTGAAACAACCCAGCATTTTTAAGAGTGTACAATGGAGTTATTGTGTACATGTTTTTACATTGTACTTATATTTTTTAAATACCTGCATGTAATTACAGCTGTAATTAATGTATGTACCGGTAATTACATTTGTAATTACACTGTTGACCCTTCCCTTACACCTTAACCCACCCTTAAACTTAACCATACCAGCACACCTGTCCCTAACCTTACCCGTATCACACCGCAACAGCAGCAAAAGTGTTTTACAATAAAACATGAACACAATAAGTACATTGTACTTATTTTTCGATGTAAGTACATAGTACTTAAAGCCACTTAATATAAAGTGGGACCATAATCAAATGATAAGAAATAGCATAAATAAGTAAAATGATACAAATGATATAAACAGTGCTTTCCAGGTAGGTTTTACAGTAGTTTTGAGGTACAGAAATTGTTTTATAAAAGATTTATAGCTATGCGCTATTACAAATCTTCTGAATGAGTACAGAGTCTCCAGGTCAAAGACATGTGAAGAAAAAGCAGAAACAAGTGATAGCATATGTAATTAGATGCATATGTAAGATAACGTGATCATTAACATTTGACAGCATATAAAGCAAAACTGCCTAATGTTACTGAATGAAATGTCGACCCAGGACGAGCTTTAGGACTGTGAAGCTTTGGGGATGTTGATGGACTCGATCGACTCCATCTGTGTTTAATCATCGTTCTGAATCCCATCCAGACGTAGTCTTTGACAAAAACAGCTTTTTGCTCAAAATGTAGATTTTTTTACGAAACTTACCCACGATCAAGAGTTGATAAAAAAAGAATGCATGAAGTTAGAATAAAACAGTTTTTTGTTTAAAACGGAGTATCTGTTCTTTCTTTTGATATATTGCATGTTCAGATAATCATACAACAAAATATTCAGGGGGCCATGAAACTTTTGTGAAAATTATGGGCGTTTTTTCCAAAACACTGGTGGGGAAAGAGTATAAATACATGTAATATATTAGGCGTCACATTCTTATGTGCATTACAGATATAGTGCTCATGTACTGTATGTGGCAGTACTGTATGTTACAGAATAGATGTCTTATTTATTGATTTTTTTATTGATTTTTTTGACTGACCGTTCCCATAGTGGTGGAAAGAGGGGGACAGTTCTTTGGCTATGGCCCGGGCCAGACGGCACTCCTCCAGCGCTCTCAGTGCGACTCCCTCTCCAGCCTCGGCCTTTCCTCGGGCGTGGCTCATCCTGCAAACACAGCAAGAAAGTCTGGATCAATAGCATTTGATTTTTAATTTGGTGCTCCACTTTGGGAACATTCGTTCCTCCAAGGCAAAATTTAACGGTAACACTTTACAATAAGGTTTATTAGTTAATGTATTAACCATAGACTGTAAACAAATATGGACGTATGTTCTGTGACGTCACTCGTAATGTTTCTGAAGAGCATTTTTGAAGCCCAAAGTGGGCGGAGCCGGCCGTCGCCATCTTGGCCGCGCGTCACTCCCGGATAACCGAAAATGGGCAAAGAGGCGGATTAGCTGAGGTAACGCGACGCTAACAGACAAACGTCTAGTAGTGACATCAGCGGAAATACACCTGTCACTCAAGTGGCCACGCCCTTAATTATGCAGGACTTTAAGGCTTAGTATAATTTAAACGGATGAGTTATAAAAAAATTCACCCCCTCACAGTGTTCAAGTACGGCAAAATTACCTATATAGACCAAAACCACTTTTTGGGCCAGGCTGTAAACATATTTTTTTTTCTGCTGTAAAGTTGGGTATTTTAACATGGGGGTCTATGGGATTGAGTCTCTTTTGGAGCCTGTCTCTAGTGGCCAGTCGATGAATTGCAGTGTAAGTCACTTCTGTGTTTTTAATATTAATTAATATTAATTAATATTAATACTGCAATTAATATTAACTCAGATTAATAAATGCTGTAGAAGTGCAGTTCTTAGTTCATGTTACCTAAGGTAGTTAACTAATGAACCTTACTGTAAACAAGTGTTACCATTATAACCACAAGCAAGCTCGGACTGGGATTTATACAGTTGTCTTCCTCAAATGATCGTCAGTAACTCTTTCTGGATCATCACACATTTGAGAGACTCTTTGTCAGAGACTCTTACCTGGACAATGCGATCTCTGCCTTCTGCTTGGCTATATCCGCAGCTTTCTCGGACGCTTCCACGGCACGATCCACCTTTTCCCGGATTTTGCTTGTCCGGAGTGGTATTAGGTTTTTCCGCTTGCCACTCACCAGAACGTTCTGCTTGTATTTCCCCTCTTCCTTTGTTCCATCAGGAAAGGTGGTGCAACCATATCCGTGCCGCTTGTTCCCACACCACTCACCTTCATAGTGCAGCCCATCCGAGCGATGACTTACACCCCAACCCGATCGCATGTCAGTCCTCCACTCGCCAGCGTATGTTTCGGTGACCGTGGCGTCTACGCTTCCCCCTGCCTCCGCTTCTCCTAAACTGATGTTAGAGTTAATATCTGAGGCGGCTGAGCTGACGGTGCTCATACCGGCCTCGCTACAGAACGAGCTCTGCTTGCTTAACTGGCTCGCCAGAGAGCTTTTGGACTCGGACCTTCGCAACTTTAAACCGCTGAGTATAGACTGTCGAAATCGGCCTTTCCTCTTCCTTTGCCTGTCGGCTTCACTGTGAGCGCAGAGTACGAAGCCGCTTCGGCCCACCGGACTGCCAGATACGCCACTGACACCGGACACATCTTCTGGAGTCGGGGCTCCTTCGCTGTGATCGGATCGTAGGGAGTTTATGGAGGTGCACATCGGGGAGAAGATGATGGCTGCCATGCCATAAGGCACACTCTGTCTTACTCCATAACCGTGACGCATCCCGCTCAACCACTGGCCCTGGTATGTGCCTGCGAACGCAACAGAGAGCCAAGATCATATCATTATTCCAACGCATTCTCATCCTTGGGCGTCATATACTGACGCTTTTGACAAATCGTCTACATCCAACGCACATGGCACACTTTAGCGTCGATATGACATGCACAGAGCTTTGTTCGGTTATGGTTGGGTTTAGGTCTGGGGTAGGGTTAGGGTTAGACCGCTAGGAGGCGCCTTCTGGCCCATATCTATCTGCGTCTCATATTGACGCTAAAGGGTGCCATGTGCGTTGGATGTAGACGATTTGTCAAAAGCGTCAGTATATGACGCCTTGGGATGAGATCGGGCTGCATTATTCATATCACCGGTACAAGCACTTAATGACGACAACACCTCTGTGCTGTCCTAAAGACTTATTTGCACTGTAAAGTCCTCCTGATTCATGTGGTCAGTTTGTTGTGCAATGCTAAAAAGCTCATTTGATTTAACATGCAATCAAGTTTTAAAACATTGCACATTTATATAGCCTACGAGAGCAACAGTGAGCCAAGAACATATGTGACCCTGGACCACAAACACAGTCACATGAGTCAATTTTATTTAAATTGAGATGTATAAATCATCTGAAAGCTGATTGAATAAGATTTCCATTGATGTATGGTTTGTTAGGATATGACAATATTTGGTCGAGATATGACTATTTGAATATCTGGAATCTGAGGGTGAAAATCTGCTTTAAAGTTGTGCATTTATGTTCACGATTGTGCTGCATTCACTAACAAAAATACATGTTTTATATATTTACGGTAGGAAATTTACTAAATATCTTCATGGAACATGATCTTTACTTAATTTCCTAATGATTTTTGGCATAAAAGGATGATACTCTTAAAGTGTTATATTGTTAAATGCTAGAAGTTAGGAAAAAAGATACCCTTTGCTTACGTGAAAATCATGAATAAATATTTACTTAATTGCTACTTTTTTTGTGCCTGTGACTCTTGTTGCTGTATTTTATTTATATTTGTTCATTTTTTAAGGGAGGCTTAAAGGGTTACTTCACCCAAAAATGAAAACTATCCCATCATTTATCTATATGACTTTCTTCTTTCAGCCAGACACAATCAGAATTATATAAAAAAATATCCTGGCTCTTCCAAGCCTTATAATGGGAGTGAATACCTTAGATTTTGAAGCCCCCCAAAAAAGTGCATCCATAAGCTTGGAAGAGCCAGGATATATATTTTTTTAAATATAACTCCGATTGTGTTTGGCTGAAAGAAGAAAGTCATATACACCTATGGCTGAACTTTAACCACTTTTAACCTCGTTGCATCAACAAAAAGGTTCCAGGTTTCATTGTTAACCTTTTAAAATAATGTCACACTGTGTTGTGACCTATTTATACATCATAAATAAACAAGTAGAAAAATATACATTTTATTTCATTTTCTGTTTAAAATGGAAATGAAATGTGCGTGCAAACAAAAGACAGGGCGAATTTTTATTTTATATAACAGCATCTTAAAATTGCCATAGCAACTAATTAACATTTGTAATTACTCACACATTTCTATTGATCAGTATAATATAAGATGTGACTTATGTTAATTAAATTCAATTCGCATTTATTTATATAAGCAGCTTTGCAGAAAATGCATGAGTCCACATTACAATTTAGAGTGATCTGTTATCATGTGTTAATTTAAACAATGTAATAATTTAAGGCAGAATCAATGAGCTCATTGAAGTAATGAATACTTTAACCGTTTAGATTGCATGATCATTTAGAACGTTCGAGAAAAGGTGAGATTCCGTTTTGGAACGAATGTGAAGCTGTGTGTTCTTACAGACGAGATTGCGCGCGCGACAGTCACTGTCCAGGGTGCTGAACGGTTTGGCGCGCGTTATCTCGCTGTTGTTTGATGAAATATTACAGTCCTGATTGTTTAACGAGCGACATGGTTAAGGACAGCATCGATCGTATTCAGCTTTGGATGCAAGTCTAACCCGATCTTTCAAAATAAAGAGGACGCCTGTCGTGTGATGCAAACATAAACTAGTATTTATGTTTCCGCGTGTGTACACGACATGATTCATCCCCAAATCCCCGTATACCACTATTTCCCGCATTGATCTCCGTACAGCACGTCAGGAATGATTACACAAGAATGTGAATCAGCCAATCAGCGAGCACAGAAAAGAGTCTCCAGTGACACAATGACTCGCTGTCGGGCGGTTTCCATGGTAACATACTGTACAGAGGCGAGTGTGCTGTAAATCACATATGGGGAAATGCTATCCTTTAAAGCATGCTGGAAAATATTAACTAGCAAAGCAGTTGTATTACAACTCAGTGTTATAAGGAGAGCTTTCTGTTGACTAATTCTGAACTGCTGATTTCTCCTCTGACTTTGTAGATGTTTATTATCAACTCACAGATCATATAATTATTTACATTTAATCATACAGTAGCAGGCGCTTTTATCCAAAGTGACTTATGAGGAGAGCAATACAGTTAAACTATCAACAGGACAACAATATGTAAGTGTTGTGACCCTTCAGTTTAGTCTAATGCAATATATGTATATATTTTTTACAATAAATAGATATAGAGTAGTAAGAGAAGAGAAAATATGTGTATTTGCTTATGCACTTGCAAAGATAAGTGGTTTTCCTCTGGTTTTGCTTCAGGCATCTGCCTAATTTAGCTATCAAATGAATGTGATTGGAAGCACAGCCTTTCAGATCAACTTACAGGAATCGTATAAGCCTATTTGTTTTAGTCATTTAGCAGACGCCTTTATCCAAAGCAACTTACAAATGAGGAATAAAGCAAGCGATTCATCATGAAGAGGCAAACAACGCAAGAAGTGCTCAAAATACAAAGTTTCAGATATTGCTTAGAGAGTAGCATAAACCAGACAAAGGAGAGATTAAATCATTTTTGTTTTCAAACGAGGTTAAGTGCTCACAGAAGAGATGAGTTTTCAGCTGTTTTGAATGTTTGAATTAAAAAATGCCTAGTTTTTTTTCCAAAGCCGAAATTGTATTTATTTGTATGCACCGATATATTTTCCACAACTCAGCACTGCTAGAAATAATTCAACTATCAAATGAATGTGATTGGAAGTCTTTCAGATCTTATAGGGATCATAGCGTATAAGCCTATTTATTTGTTTGCACTATGGCTGCACAATACATCGAAACTATATCGAAATATCGCAAATGTATATATCGCGATATGCATATCGCAACGGCTTGCAATAACTGGGTTCATGAACAAAAGACAAAGAAAAAATCACTCACTGCTCTTGGCTGAATAACTTTTTTAGCTTTAATAAGAATCAGGATCTACTGGTGAAACTCGAAAAATTTGAATATGGTGCAAAAGTTCATTTATTTCAGTAATTCAACTTAAAAGGTGAAAATAATATATTATATAGACTCATTACATGCAAAGTGAGATATTTCAAGCCTTTATTTGTTATAATTTTGATGATCATGGCGTACAGTTTATGAAAACCCCAAATTCAAAGATAGAATATTGTGAAAAGGTTTTCATAAGCTGTAAGTCATAATCATCAAAATTATAACACATAAAGGCTTGAAATATCTCACTTTGCATGTAATGAGTCTATATAATATATTAGTTTCACCTTTTAAGTTGAATTACTGAAATAAATGAACTTTTGCACCATATTAAAAATTTTCGAGTTTCACGTGTGTTTAATTCATACAGTGAAAACTAAGCCGTGTTTTATTTTAACATTTGATTATTCAGTTTCTGTTGTTAAATGAACCTAATGTAGGCCTTCATAAACCCCTGTGGTTTACACTGATGTTAAAATAACACTTCTTATGTTTTAAATAACATGTTTTCTTGTCACAAAAAGAATGTGAAACATGTCACGTAGTAGGTTATATAACTTTAAATATATTTTAAAGATAATTTAAGTTTATTCGACACACTTTAAGCATTATCGTATCGCATTATCTAAAGAGTTATCGCATTTTTCTTCAATATCGCACCGATGGTTAGCAGGTAACACTTTACAATAAGGTTCATTAGTTAATGTATTAACTAACATGAACTAACCATGAGCAATACATTTGTTACTGTATTTGTTAATCTTTGTTAACGTTAGTTAATAGAAATACAGCTGTTCATTGTTTGTTCATGTTAGTTCATTAACTAATGTGCACAATATTTTAATAAAGAATGTTGAAATTAACATTAACAAAGATTAATAAATGATGTATACGTGCAATTAATTTTAGTTCATGTTAACCAATGTAGTTAACTAACGAACCTTATTGTAAAGTGTTACTGGTTAGCATAGCATTGCTAGACTATAGAGGATGCCATTGGATTCTCACCTCCATCCGAGTAGGTCTCCGATCCATATCCATCTTGTAAGCCATTGCTCCAGGTGCCTTCGTATCGGGAACCACTCGTGCTCTCCAACTTCCCGTACCTTCCCTTGAA
Source organism: Phoxinus phoxinus (assembly GCF_949152265.1). NCBI lineage: Eukaryota > Metazoa > Chordata > Actinopteri > Cypriniformes > Leuciscidae > Phoxinus > Phoxinus phoxinus. The sequence goes on from NC_136877.1 coordinate 3,509,637, forward strand.
CCCTTGTGTCCATTCGCCCTTATACTCCCACCTCCCTTTGCTCTCCACGCCAATGCCGTGCCGCTTTCCCTGAGCCCAGGTTCCTCTGTAGCTGTTCCCACTGGGCCAAGTGTAAACTCCCAGAACTTCGAACCCATGGCTCCAGGCGCCGGCGTATTCCCCCTGTCCCTGTGGGCCCGTGCAAACCCCCCGGCCGTGAGCCTTGCCCTGTTCCCACCCTCCACAGTACGACCCCCCATCATCAAAGTCAAACCTGCCTCCAGTGGACATGCATGAAACAGGTTTAGCCAAATCTTGTGGAAAGATGCACGAAGAAAAAAAGAAGAAGAAGAAGGAAGACTTAGATGAACCAGGCTGGAAGTGTTGCACTCAAGTAGATTTTGTGTGCATCAAAAAAAAAAAAAAAGCAGTTCATGCGTTTTTAAAGGGGTTAAAAAAAGATTTTAGGCTACACCATCCTAATGTTATAGCTCCTGCCGGTTTGTGCACGGCCTTTGGTAATGGACGTCTTTATCGTGCATGCTAACGGGAAAGCAGATGGCGAGCGTCTCCCTTCTTCTCCGCTCGTTCCCAACAGGCTGAGACACACAGCCTCGATCGTGGAGATCAGCAGGCAAACAAGGCCTAGTTATTTTCCACAGCCGAGAAGATCCACACAGCAGCATCAGCATTGATACACTCAATCAGACATCGCACGGCGCCCCGAACACACCGCTCTCAGAAACACAGCAGTGCAAGAGACGGATGCTGCTACGGCCTTCCCTCGTCTAGATCATGTTTTCGACAGCATTTCCTCGCGGATGTGTTAAACAAGATCAATCTGCCTCTGAATTTCCCCAAATGCTCGCTCTCTTTTTCCCTTCTGCGGTGTCGAGGTGAAGCTTTGTTCCTGGAAGACTGGATAAAGCGTCAGAAATCGGTTTAGTCCTGCTCTTTGGTCCTCTCCTCCATGTTCATGTGCATATTTTAAAGGTGTGTATCCATGATGGTCTGAAGCCATATGATGCTGAGTGTCTGTGGAATATGCTCATTACAGGACTGTTCCACCCCAGCCCGCTCCCCTCCCCCACTCATGCTCTCCTCGGGCTTCTTAAAGGGATAGAGGCGAAGAAACTCATATGCATACAATGGCTTGCCTAATTATCCATTTCCCATATGACACTGTCTACATAACAGCATAATGCAATAATTCAGCCCTTCACCAAATATTACATTAGAAATGCAAGTGTATTATAGAATCTGAAATGCAATAACCGGTGCATAATTGCATAACAATATCCGATGTAACACTCAACACACGTAACCCGAGGTAAAGCGAACCCCTAAAGAGAGAGAGGACTATTTTCGGTTACACTTTACTGTCATTGTTACAGTGTAATTATACATTTAAAGTACTGAGTAATACTAATTAACTACATGTAATTATTATAGGGTACGGGTTTGGTTGAGGGTTAATTGCATGTAATTATGAATACATATGAAGTACACTATAAAATAAAGTGTTACCTCATTTTCTTTTTTTGTTTTGTTCAATAATGTTTTTTTTTTATTTATACACATTTTAGATGAAATATAAAAACGCTGGATAAACTGTGACATGCACAGTTATGACGTAAACCTCATTTACTGCTATTAATGCATTTTAAGCTGTCATTTTTAAGAAAAGTTTGTATATAAAAAATAAAGTAGAGCACTTTTTATCTGTAGACAGATTTTTGTTTTTGTTTCAAAGATACATTCATCCTCATCAGACAATGTATCTTGGATCAGTTTCAAATTTATGCTCATGCGAACCAATATTGAAATGTTATACTATATGCATATGCCGAAACAGCACTAAAAATAAGATTATTAAACAGCTTCTAAAATGCCATTTGCACTGTTGTTGACTGGCAATGTAGGCCGTTTGCGTGAGAACAACATATCGGATTATTTGACATTGGGCTTTCAATCAATGTATTCTTGCCTCACTTGACTTATACTACATGATAGGGAGAGCTTTCACATGGATGAGACTTTACAACAAACACTCGATGACTGAAACCGAGATGACTATACAATATCTACATGCAGGCAAATGGACTCGGCCGTAATCTTTATCATTAGAAACTGACAATATCATTATGTAGCTTGATAAAACCATTTGGTAGTAGTTTATATAAACTATATATATATATATATAAAACAAGTAAAAAAAAAAAAATCCTGAGTTAGTTTCTTGGCATAAATTATTGGCATACAGTCAGAACAATTGAACATGAATAATCAGAATCTGAAATTCTTTCTGAACGTGAATAAAACAAACGGTTTAAATAAGTCAGTATCGGTTTGTGTTGGATCAGGCTTACAGGCCAAATTTGAATCTGTATTGGTTTATTAAAATGGTAGCTATAATTCAAATCCGGGGTTGATAAGAAAATGTATAATAAAATAAAAACAATGATAAATCCTAAAAAGTAATCAAAAGACTTAAAAGTATTTGCTTAGAGGGATTGTTCATCCAAAGATGAGAAGTCTGCACTCATGTCCTCACCTGCATGTAGTTCATGACGTTTTGTTGACCGTTTTGTTGACTATCGACTTCCACTGTATGGATTAATAACATTTCTCAGAATATGTTTTTTTTAAATGGAAGAAAAAACTGTCATACAGGTTTAGAAGGGCATGAGGGCGAATAAATGAAGAATTTTCATATTTAGGTGAACTGTCCCTTTAAGCAAAAACACAATGGAAATCTGCAGTTGCTCCACCTGGTGTTGCAGAAGGGACTTACAGGCTCCAGTCTGCAATGTTGTAATAAACTAGAACAGGTTAAATGGGAACAGCATTTGATACTGCCCAGAAATCCTCAAGAATAATGCTACATGGTTACCTTGACCATGCTGAATACAATGTTTAAACACTACTGAGAGTCTCCATTGAACATATTTGTTCTCTACACTCAGTAAATTGATACTACACATTAGTGGGCTTGGGTTTAAGACCACTAATGGGGGTTGGGCGAAATAATCAAATATTTATCACAGTTTTCTCAATGATATACATCACAAAAAAATGAAAGCGCCTTCTACTTAAAATGTCGAGCACAGCCTATCACATTTCAATGATTGTCTTTTATTTGGACAATTGTGTACATTGCACTGAAACAAATATATATATATAAAAAATATTTATTGATGTTACAGCGGTGGCTCTGGCAATGTGACCAAAAGTGCAAATCTTAAAAGTGCAGAAAGCAATTTCTAAGAAGCGCAGTTGAAAATTAAATCAACACCTAAACAAACAATTTTGTGAATATCTGCTCATGTTAAAAAAAGTGGCGTATCCGCTCATGATGCTCAAATGGGGCATATACCCTCATGATGCTCAAATAGGGGCGTATACCCTCATGATGCTAAAATATGGGGCGTATCCGCTTATGACACTCAAATAGGGGGCGTATCCGTTTATGATGCTCGAATAGGGGCGTATCCGCTTATGATGCTCAAATAGGGGGCGTATCCGCTTATGATGCTCGAATAGGGGCGTATCCGCTTATGATGCTCGAATAGGGGCGTATCCGCTTATGATGCTCGAATAGGGGCGTATCCGCTTATGATGCTCAAATAGGGGGCGTATCCGCTTATGATGCTCGAATAGGGGCGTATCCGCTTATGATGCTCAAATAGGGGCGTATCCGCTTATGATACTCAAATAGGGGGCGTATCCCCTTATGATACTCAAATAGGGGGTGTATCCGCTTATGATACTCAAATAGGCGGTGTATCCGCTTATGATACTCAAATAGGGGGCGTATCCCCTCATGATGCTCAAATAGGGGGCATATACCCTCATGATACTCAAATAGGGGGTGTATCCGCTTATGATACTCAAATAGGGGGCGTATCCCCTCATGATGCTCAAATAGGGGTCATATACGCTCATGGTGCTCAAATAGGGGGAGTTTACGCTCATGATGCTCAAAATAGGGGGCGTATCCACTCATGATACTCAAATAGGGGGCGTATCCTCTCATGATGCTTAAATAGGGGGCGTATCCGCTCATGATGCTCAAATAGGGGGAGTTTACGCTCATGATGCTCAAATAGGGGGCGTATCCGCTCATGATGCTCAAATAGGGGGCGTATCCGCTCATGATGATCAAATAGGGGTCATATACGCTCATGGTGCTCAAATAGGGGTCGTATCCGCTCATGATGATCAAATAGGGGTCATATACGCTCATGGTGCTCAAATAGGGGGCGTATACTGTACGCTCATGATGCTCAAATAGGGGGAATATACGATCATGATGCTCAAAGAGAATGAGCAAGCAGGACATTTGTAGAAAGACTACAACAGATGCATTTAACAGCCGTTCATTCAAATTAAAATGTTTTAACACCGAACATCTGAATTGGTGTGAACAGGCCAGAAATAGGGGGTGTATCCCCTCATGATGCTCAAATAGGGGGCATATACCCTCATGATGCTCAAATAGCGGCGTATACCCTCATGATGCTCAAATAGGGGGCATATACCCTCATGATGCTCAAATAGGGGGTGTATCCCCTCATGATGCTCAAATAGGGGCGTATACCCTCATATATATATATAAAAAATATTTATTGATGTTACAGCGGTGGCTCTGGCAATGTGACCAAAAGTGCAAATCTTAAAAGTGCAGAAAGCAATTTCTAAGAAGCGCAGTTGAAAATTAAATCAACACCTAAACAAACAATTTTGTGAATATCTGCTCATGTTAAAAAAAGTGGCGTATCCGCTCATGATGCTCAAATAGGGGCGTATACCCTCATGATGCTAAAATATGGGGCGTATCCGCTTATGACACTCAAATAGGGGGCGTATCCGTTTATGATGCTCGAATAGGGGCGTATCCGCTTATGATGCTCAAATAGGGGGCGTATCCGCTTATGATGCTCGAATAGGGGCGTATCCGCTTATGATGCTCGAATAGGGGCGTATCCGCTTATGATGCTCGAATAGGGGCGTATCCGCTTATGATGCTCAAATAGGGGGCGTATCCGCTTATGATGCTCGAATAGGGGCGTATCCGCTTATGATGCTCAAATAGGGGCGTATCCGCTTATGATACTCAAATAGGGGGCGTATCCCCTTATGATACTCAAATAGGGGGTGTATCCGCTTATGATACTCAAATAGGCGGTGTATCCGCTTATGATACTCAAATAGGGGGCGTATCCCCTCATGATGCTCAAATAGGGGGCATATACCCTCATGATACTCAAATAGGGGGTGTATCCGCTTATGATACTCAAATAGGGGGCGTATCCCCTCATGATGCTCAAATAGGGGTCATATACGCTCATGGTGCTCAAATAGGGGGAGTTTACGCTCATGATGCTCAAAATAGGGGGCGTATCCACTCATGATACTCAAATAGGGGGCGTATCCTCTCATGATGCTTAAATAGGGGGCGTATCCGCTCATGATGCTCAAATAGGGGGAGTTTACGCTCATGATGCTCAAATAGGGGGCGTATCCGCTCATGATGCTCAAATAGGGGGCGTATCCGCTCATGATGATCAAATAGGGGTCATATACGCTCATGGTGCTCAAATAGGGGTCGTATCCGCTCATGATGATCAAATAGGGGTCATATACGCTCATGGTGCTCAAATAGGGGGCGTATACTGTACGCTCATGATGCTCAAATAGGGGGAATATACGATCATGATGCTCAAAGAGAATGAGCAAGCAGGACATTTGTAGAAAGACTACAACAGATGCATTTAACAGCCGTTCATTCAAATTAAAATGTTTTAACACCGAACATCTGAATTGGTGTGAACAGGCCAGAAATAGGGGGTGTATGCCCTCATGATGCTCAAATAGGGGGCATATACCCTCATGATGCTCAAATAGCGGCGTATACCCTCATGATGCTCAAATAGGGGGCATATACCCTCATGATGCTCAAATAGGGGGTGTATCCCCTCATGATGCTCAAATAGGGGCGTATACCCTCATGATACTCAAATAGGGGGCATATCCGCTCATGATGCTCAAATAGGGCCGTATACCCCCATGATGCTCAAATAGGGGGCATATACCCTCATGATGCTCAAATAGGGGCGTATCCGCTTATGATACTCAAATAGGGGGCGTATCCGCTTATGACACTCAAATAGGGGGCGTATCCGCTTATGATACTCAAATAGGGGGCGTATCCGCTTATGATGCTCGAATAGGGGCGTATCCGCTTATGATACTCAAATAGGGGGCGTATCCGCTTATGATACTCAAATAGGGGGCGTATCCCCTTATGATACTCAAATAGGGGGCGTATCCGCTTATGATACTCAAAAAGGGGGCGTATCCGCTTATGAGACTGAAATAGGGGGCGTATCCCCTCATGATGCTCAAATAGGGGGCATATACCCTCATGATGCTCAAATAGGGGGCATATACCCTCATGATGCTCAAATAGGGGGTGTATCCCCTCATGATGCTCAAATAGGGGCGTATACCCTCATGATGCTCAAATAGGGGGCGTATCCCCTCATGATGCTCAAATAGGGGCGTATCCGCTCATGATGCTCAAATAGGGGCGTATCCGCTTATGATACTCAAATAGGGGCGTATCCGCTTATGATACTCAAATAGGGGGTGTATCCCCTCATGATGCTCAAATAGGGGCGTATACCCTCATGATGCTCAAATAGGGGCATATACCCTCATGATGCTCAAATAGGGGCGTATCCGCTTATGATACTCAAATAGGGGGTGTATCCCCTCATGATGCTCAAATAGGGGCGTACACCCTCATGATGCTCAAATAGGGGCGTACACCCTCATGATGCTCAAATAGGGGGCGTATCCGCTTATGATACTCAAATAGGGGCGTACACCCTCATGATGCTCAAATAGGGGCGTACACCCTCATGATGCTCAAATAGGGGGCGTATCCGCTTATGATACTCAAATAGGGGGTGTATCCCCTCATGATGCTCAAATAGGGGGCGTATACCCTCATGATGCTCAAATAGGGGGCATTACCCTCATGATACTCAAATAGGGGGTGTATCCCCTCATGATGCTCAAATAGGGGGCATATACCCTCAGGGGGCGTATCCGCTCATGATGCTGAAATAGGGGGCGTCTACCCTCATGATGCTCAAATAGGGGCGTGTACCCTCATGATGCTCAAATAGGGGGCGTATCTGCTCATGATACTCAAATAGGGGGCATATCCGCTTATGATACTCAAATAGGGGGCGTATCCGCTCATGATGCTCAAATAGGGGGCGTATCCGCTCATGATGCTCAAATAGGGGGCATATCCGCTCATGATGATCAAATAGGGGTCATATACGCTCATGGTGCTCAAATAGGGGGCGTATACTGTACGCTCATGATGCTCAAATAGGGGGAATATACGATCATGATGCTCAAATAGGGGGAATATACGATCATGATGCTCAAATATGGGGCGTATCCGCTCATGATGCTCAAATAGGGGGCGTATCCGCTCATGATGCTCAAATAGGGGGCGTATCCACTCATGATACTCAAATAGGGGGCGTATCCACTCATGATGCTCAAATATAGGGGGCGTATCCACTCATGATACTCAAATAGGGGGCGTATCCGCTCATGATGCTCAAATAGGGGGAGTTTACGCTCATGATGCTCAAATAGGGGGCGTATCCGCTCATGATGCTCAAATAGGGGGCGTATCCGCTCATGATGCTCAAATAGGGGGCGTATCCGCTCATGTTGTTCAAATAGGGGGAGTTTACACTCATGATGCTCAAATAGGGGGCGTATCCACTCATGATGCTCAAATAGGGGTAATATACGCTCATGGTGCTCAAATAGGGGGCGTATCCGCTCATGATGCTCAAATAGGGGGAGTTTACACTCATGATGCTCAAAATAGGGGGCGTATCCGCTCATGATGCTCAAATATGGGGCGTATCCTCTCATGATGCTCAAATAGGGGGCGTATCCGCTCATGATGATCAAATAGGGGTCATATACGCTCATGGTGCTCAAATAGGGGGCGTATACTGTACGCTCATGATGCTCAAATAGGGGGAATATACGATCATGATGCTCAAATAGGGGGAATATACGATCATGATGCTCAAATAGGGGGCGTATCCGCTCATGATGCTCAAAGAGAATGAGCAAGCAGGACATTTGTAGAAAGACTACAACAGATGCATTTAACAGCCGTTCATTCAAATTAAAATGTTTATAACACCGAACATCTGAATTGGTGTGAACAGGCCTTAATCCTACTGCTTGACGTTTTCCATTGTCGGGTTCATCTAAATTTCCCACAATATGAAGATTGGTTCCGGACAGTGCTTTTTTTATATGAGCCTGTAGACTATGCGATTGTCTACATCACCTCCCACATGAAAGGCAGTGATACGGCTTCTTTCCATTGTGCACTCTTTTATGTTTATTCAGGTTTCCAGACTCAGAGAACCCCTTTCCGCGTGAGCATTTGAAAGGTTTTTCTACAGTATGGATTATTTTGTGCCGCTCCAAGTCTCCGGCTCTCATGAAGGAATTTCCACACTCAGGCCCCATCCACACTACTGCGTTTTCGATTAGAAACGGAGACCTTTTGCTACGTTTGCACCTCCCGTCCAGACTACAACTGCAAAAACGAAGACCTAAAACGGAGAAGTTTAAAAACGCTGCCGACCCCGTTTTCCGTTTTGAATCTCCGGAGGGCGTTTTAGTGAAGACGGTCAAAACGGAGGACATTAGAAACGATGACGCAGAGGCTCACGCTCGGCTCTATGATTGGGTGTCATCATTCATGTCGTATCCTTCCCTGATTACGTAATCTGCGTTTTCAGACGTTTTAATGTGGACGGAGATCAATTCTAATACACAGTTAAAACGCTGGTGTGGACATAGATCGTATTCGTTTTAATTCTCAGTTTCTTAACTAAAACGCAGTAGTGTGGATGAGGCCTCAGAGCACACAAGACTACACACCGCTATGAATTTTCTGGTGCTGTTTACAATAGTCAAGAAATAGGACATTATTCACGCAAATAGAGCACAAATAAGGCTGCTCATTTGAGTGCATTATCAGTGAATCCAAAAACAAATTTTTGACCACACGCATCACAGCCTAATGACTTTTCTCCTGAGTGAAACTGCAGGTGAAATTTGAGACTTTGCACCTGGGTGAAACCTTTACCACACAGATGGCATGAGAAAGACCTCTCACCTGTGTGAATTCTTATGTGATGCTTTAGATGTCCTCGTTGAGTAAAGCTCTTCCCACATTGAGCGCATGTGAACAGCTTCTCTCCAGTGTGTGTGGCTGTAAAGATGTCCTTCAATTGGGAAAGTCTTCCCACACTGAGGGCAAGTGTAAGGACTCTCACTAGTGTGACCTTTTATGTCAATATTAAGACTTCCTTTATATGTGAAACACTTTCCACATTGAGGACATGCAAAAGGTCCCTCACCTGTGTGAGTTCCTATGTGTTCCTTAAGGTGTGCTTTAGATAATAAACTCTTTACACACCGAGGGCAAGTGTAAACCCTCTCTTTGGTGTCACTTCTAATGTGAATATTAAGGTTTCCTTTCTGGATGAAACTCTTTCCACATTGAGGGCATGTGAAAGGCCTCTCACCATTGTGAGTTTCTAAGTTTTTAAGTCTAAGTTCTAAGTGTCCTTTTTGGGAGAAAGTCCTTCCACAATGGTGGCATGCAAAATAACGTGTGGCTTGGCTTCTGTGCTTTCTTGATTGAAACCCACCTCAGTTTGTGAACAACTAAAAGAGAGTCCTCCATTTATGAAAGTGAGAGATTCCTGCTTCTCCTCCATTTGATTCTGTGCCTGGTTTTCCTCGTTCGATTCCATCAGTTCTAAAATAAACATAGTAGCATATAAATGATCAATTCAAGAGGGACAAATGCTAAATTAAAAGACATTGTTTACTGTCAATAAACAAAAACACACATTCAACTGATGCAGTTCAAGTAATGTTATTCTAAAGTTATAAAGTTACTAAAGCCACCAAATCTGGTAAACTGCCAGACACTTTGTTACCTTAATGTGAGGTTAGCAAACAGAAAGGATGGCCTCTGTCCATCATGGCCTCCTAATCATCCCCATATACTGACTGGCTTCATCACTCTGTCTCCTCTCCACCAGTAAGCTTGGCGCAATATGGCTGCCGTCGCTTCATCCAGGTGGATGCGACACATTGGTGGTGGTTGAGGAGATTCCCCCTTCCATGTGAAGCGCTTTGAGTGCCCAGAAAAGCCCTATATAAATGTAACAAATTATTATTATTAATTATTATTATTACTATTACTTAGCAATCATAAATTGACACCAACCTCTTTGTTCTTCCACATCTTCATTGCTCATTTCGCATGATTCAGCATCATTGATCTCTCCACTCTCTTCAACAAATTCCATCTTTAGGACAGTGTCACGTAGATTGTGTTGTTACACAAGACTTGATCCTTGCTGGCTTGAACCAAATTGGCCCCTTTGGAGGGAATACTTCCAGCATTTATTGGCGAACTGCTGTGGGAGTTGCTTCACTCTATATTGTGTTGTATGATTTGCTGTATGGCATGGAGAACTACAGGACCAAACCTGAGGAAATAAATAACCAAATGCTTTTTATTGATCCCCTCTCATGAATCAGTAATGGATGTACTGCACCCTTACCAACTTCAAAGCCTACATGGCATGCAGAAAAAAAAAAAAAAAAAACTTGACGGAGAGAAAAAGCAGAACAGATATGTCAGCGGCTAGCGGCTCATTATGAAACCTCAGTGAGAAGAACAGCAGGCACTGCACAATTTTTCATGATGCAAACAGTTCTACGTCAACGCTAACTCTCCCAGATCTGTTGCAATACCTGTGGGTATGCCGACTTGTTTGTCATCGTAATTGTGGCCAGCAGGGCGGGGGCCAAGAGCTGTGGGAACAGAGCGATCCTAGTTCCCGCCTCCTTCCCGGGTTTCGGCACCAGTGTAACAAGGTTCAAATTTAGGGAAGAAAGAGGCGGGAACCTGGTCCTCTTTCATCTTCCACTGCCGCCATTCCTCTTTTTATCCTTCCGGAGCTCCTCCTTGGGACTCAAAACCGGTGCGTCACGCTCATTAACGCTCGCATCACTGGCTCGCTCCGTTCTCACGGCTTTTGGCCCTGCCCTGCTTGCCACAGTTATCATATTGTTATTAAACTGCAAAATACTGCACTTTGACTAACTACAACGAGCATGACTTATATGCACTATAGACTATAAGCTACACTGTGTAATTTTTTAAGTTGATTCTTAGCAAAAACCACTTTGTTCTTTCAAAATGATATGTGCTCATTAATGTATAATTACTTCTACCAACTAATCAAGCATTCTCATAAGTGTAGAATCTGCCATTTATAATACGAGTGAGTCGCTCGAATGGCGGAAGCCATGTTGCGCCTCCATCTTGAAAATACATTAGCCAAAGAGGGACATACCTGGAAATTCAAGCTTCGCCTTTCGCGTTTTTACACTCAGTGGCGCCGTGACGAATGCGAGGGGAGATTACTTACGACTACCGGCAGATTTGGAATAATACGGCCACCGTAGGAGTTAAAACGCCCTCGGGAGGGGCTAGAAAGTAATATTCAGTTGGTAGGTAGTCATATACAATTTCACAGCTAGATGGGAGTAATTCCTACACAGTGCAGCTTTATAGCAGGGCTGTCCAATTCTGCTCCTGCTTTGCAGGAAAGTGACAATCCTGCATAAACAGGACACAAGTACTTTTTTTCTATAGCTACTTTTACAACATCATGCATCAGTTCTAATTGCTTTTCCACTTGAGAATGGTTTGGCACAGAATGATTACAAACTGTTCCCAGCTCAGAATTATCCTCATGGTTAACTAATGCCTGCTGGTCGAACACCTGTAGTGACGTGATGATGGCTTTGTAATATAGTACTTTTCTTTCTTTTTTACAAATCTTATTGTCAGCGAGGTATATTATGCTAGATTATTCAATATAACTTCATCATACCAATATATTTATTATATATAATTATGTCAATCAATCAATTTACTTTGTTGACAGTCTTGGAACTGTTGGTCTTTGGTGGCAAACTTAACTCCTCAGAATATTAAGAAAACATTTCATCTCCTTTTATCCTCTGTTTTGTGTCATGGGCTGAATCATTTCTGTACTTATTACCAGTTAACAACTGACGTATTTGTTTTGTACAATCTTATCGCAAATATCTACGGATGCTGCAATGGTCGTGATGAGACGTCACACTCTGCAGCGTTTTAAAAAAAATAAACATAAATTCAACATATAACAAACAATACTAAATCCAAAATGTAAAAATATACAATCTACTCCACTTTACTGCAAACATATTTAGCATTCTTTTAATTTATTTAAGAGGTCATGCCGGCTGTGGCGTATCTTTTTTCGATTGGTCACACATCTTCACGTGATACAAAATTATATTATACATAGTTATACACTATACATACTGGCTCTACATAGTTTTGCAATGAGAACCATTTGGCACGATGGTATAAAAGCGACTAATGACATGAAATCCAAGCACTTATGCTGCTCATCATGGGTTTCTGAGGTCTAAGAGCAGTTGATATGTAAATGTGGGAGTTTCTATGAGTATGGCACTCCTATTTTCACATTTGCCTTTTGTGAAGCCACACCCAAGTTTCCTGCATCAGCAAAATGTGATATGGCAATATATAAGAAAATAAGATTTCTGTGGCGGTAAATGGTCAGGAGAGAAAGTGTTTGTCAAAATTGAACTTGACCATCTTACATCATGAATACCGACATCCATTTTAAATGTATCTCAGTAGGAATCCTAGCAAGGCTGCCTCGTCATCAAGAGCCATCGAAAGCGGTCTCAACCTGAAGGCAGCTTTTGTTTCATGTCCTTCATTTAGTGTATTTTGAAGGACGCATCAAGTGCATCCTTTGCATTCTCTAATTACCCACAATCCTTTGCATTCTCGAATCACCCACAATCCTTTGCAAACATTTTCCAATTTCATTATGGAATGCAAAATTTAAAAAAATAAATAAATTATCAATGCATTATATTTTATTTTGCTTTGTTGTAAATTATATTAAAACTGGCCATGATCTAAACCACTGGGATATCACAGGCTATTATTCACTGTATTCCCCAAGGGGAAGTGCTTGGGGAAGTTTGCGAGTGTATGTCTAAAGTGGAGTTAAACGCAGCCCTGGAGTCCTGAATTATTTTTGTTTGCCTATTGTTTATCAGCCTGGAATTGTCTTGCAAACAGCACTGGAGCCCTGTATTGGTCGTCTGCTTGGAGACAGATATCATGAGATTATCTGTTACTACCTACAGCAATTAGGCAGAAAAATCAACTGCCAGAATCAAAATAATAATCTTTATTAATCAAACAGAGCCAGCCAACCCGTGACATCACAGGCTAGGTGGTGGCACCCTTGCTACAAAAGCTATAATATATATATATATATATATATTTTTTTTTTTTATGGTTACATTTATCGTGTTTGTAATTAAATTTTTGATTATAGTGGAAATCCATTTAATAAATAATGTAGGGATGCACCGACATGAAAATTTTGGCCGCAAACGATAACTCTTTATATTTTAAAGCTGATAACTGATATATTGGCTGATAAATCTAAATCCAAATTTTTATATAATTTTTGAGAGCCTGATAACAAAAGCAAAAGTGTCATCATTAAAATGTGCCAAGCACTTCAACATAAATCAAACATATACAGTAACAGTTTGAACCAGTGTAAGTTTTAAAGTTAATTTGACACTCCTGCCCAACTTTCTTTATACATTTTTTTTGCCTTACAAATAAATAAAATAATGCTTAAATAATGCAAAGTCATAAATAAAATGGAATAGCTTTAGCACGGATAATAATGAAATGATTTGAATTAAACCATATTGTTGAAAATAGGTCATACAAGAAAAATAAAAGTCCTTGTTATTATTATTTATAAGGCATCACAGTTTTTACTCTTTGGCAATGCAATATTACTTACTTCCACATTGATTTCACATTACAAAAGCAAAACAGCTTCACTAATGTTGCCATGTTGCTGAAGCACATTTGTAAAAAGTTTAAAGCACATTTAAACGTTTTCTATCGATTTATGCACTTGAAAACACTGAAAAATATACTCACCTCGCTTCCTCAGACTGACGATGAACCAACCGTCCGCGGAGCATCCGTAGTGACGTCACAGCACGAGCGGCCCAAAAAGCAAAATTAAAGTCCGACTTTTACTCAGCTGATAATATAGCCAAAATCGCAAAATACATAATAAATAATGATCTACAACTACAAGGGTACCAAAGGGTGCATGTTTTTGGTGAAAAACAAATATGTAACTATTAGAATATGGACCGTGTCCTACAACTACTACCTAAAAAACACATGCTAGCCTACAAACATATTTAATGAAAATTATTTGATTTAATATTTTTGACCATTCGTCTTATTTAAATGTTTATTTGTAAAACATGTTATCATCATTGCAATATCCCATCAACAATAATGATAATACTAAAAAAACATTCGCTGAACCACTTCCAGTCGTAAGTACTGTAGTATTTACGAATTCAATTCTTGACATAAATCAGTCAAACATTAAGCTTATTAAAATGCCTGCAGTAACCAAAAGATAACCATATTTTATCGATATAATTTACTTTAGTGCATACATATATGTAAATGAACGGACAATATGTGTTATTCGACCGACACATAATTTGATGGATTCGCGATATATCCGTTACGGTAATATGCGTCACTAGTCTGACGTCAGTGTTGCCAAGTCCGTGGTTTTCCTGCGGAATTAATCGAGCTACTGTTGCTGTGATTGGGATAGTTTTGCTTAGCAATTGGGCGGGTTTTGTTACGCAGACCTGGCAACCCGCTGGCAATTCCTGCATGTATATATTTACTAAGTAAATTCGCCGAAATAATGTACGCCTTTTGACAAACAACGAGCTTCGCCATTGTCAAATATGCTGTACTATAAACCCTCCATTATAAATGTGTGCAGATGCTGTTTTACAGCGACATTCTTGTCGAGAAGAGGACTGTCAACTACACAAAGTATTTTCTTGTTATTAAAAGTCACTATGTTTCTGTAAAATCATGTTTCAAATAGCAATGCCATTAGTGACAGTCGTCGTTATCTGCACATTTATAGAAAATATTGTGATTATTAATAATATCTGTTTCTGCATTAGTCTTTATCTTCGAGTAAAAACACCATTAAAACGAGGTAAACCTACCGGATAAGCAGCAAAACTGCTATTTTTGAAGTGTACACAGTATTGTAGGTGGTTGGTCTGTAATGCTGTTGTTTTATTTTTTTACCCAGAGTCTTACAATAATACTTTTCCTCAGATCTGTCAAGGACAAACCTTCCCCATCAAAAGATTTTGACACATTTCCCTCATGCACAGAAGAATGCTGCATTTCTTTCACAATTCATTTATTGTCCGTGAGTATTGTCTTCTTTCTTTCTTTCTTTCTTTCTTTCTTTCTTTACAGAAATTTCTCAGTGAACGTGAATATTTGAAACATTATGACCTGATAGAACTGCATGTGGGGGAACACGAGGGCTGTTTGGAGGCAGCCGTGACAATGTTCACCAGCAGACCCTGGAGGATATTGCAGAAAATATCAGAGAACGCAAGTTCAAAAGAGTTGTGGTGATGGCAGGAGCGGGCATCAGCACTCCCAGTGGAATCCCAGACTTCAGGTAAAGTAGGACTCAAAAGACTGTTGTCCCCTAATTAGGGGTGTAACGGTACATGTATTAAATTCAAACTGTCACAGTTCGGTGCATTAAAGGATTAGTTCACCCAAAAATGTAAATTCTCACCCTCATGTTGTTCCAACCTCGTTCATCTTCAAAACACAAATTAAGATATTTTTGATTAAATCTGAGAGCGGTCTCACTCCTTCATAGGCTTCTATTGTAATTGAAACTTGCCGGCCCAGAAAGTTAGTAAAGACAATGTTTAAAATAGTCCAAGTGACTACAGTGGGTATTCGTGTAGTGAGATTTAGGGAGCTTTCACACCTGCCTCATTTAGTTCAGTTGAATCGCACTAGAGTTCGTTGTCCCCCTTGGTGCGGTTGGTTTGGGCCGGTGTGAATGCAGCAATCCCACTCGGGTGCGCACCAGGAGGTCTCGGTACGCTTTCAAACGAACTCTGGAGCGGTTAGTTTGTGGGGAGAACGTGATCCGACCTCGAACAGGCCCAACTGCCAAATAACTGCGCATTTTTTGGACTAAACCAGCTGCCGCTGCTGTTTAGCAACATTAATGCGTCGCCTCCTCCTGAAGTGACTCGCCGTGTGCATTGCATAAAACATTATTTTCAAGCCGCATTCTCGCTTCATTCTCAAATGTTATTGTTTGCCTAAAGGGGTGTAGACAAACTATATAATAAACTATGACCAGGGATACGGTCAGCCCACGCAGTCGTCTCTCCATAGTAAAAAGCGGCGTGTTGTCTGTCGGATTTTCCTCCTCGTTGTTTACTTCCAGGAGTTCTGTTGGAATTTTCCCGCACGTTAATTCTGACCAATCGAAGTGCAGTTATGGAAATACGTTCAAGACCCATCTGCCCAACGAGGGATGTGGATGTTGTCACGTGACTGCATTTTGGTTCGTTTCATCAACTGATTCGGACCAGAGCGATCAGTGTGGTGTGAAAAGGAACCAAAACGCCTGAAAAATGCTACAAAGTATAATTTTTCTCCCTTGGTCCGGACCAAATGAACCGAACTACAGATGTGAAAGCACCCTTACACGACACAAATCGGCACATTGCCAAATGATTTTGTCTCAGTATAACAGCGGAAACCACTTTACCTTACCGAATACTCTGTCATTTATTGTCACACAGATAAGAGTAAAACGTCATTCGAAACTGTAAAAGGTCTACACCCTTGCATACAGAGTTGTGTACACTCACAATAATAAAACCGTTTTTTAAAATAGAATCGCCGCGTGTCGCCGCCGCGGCTGGTTAGGACAAAAACTCTGTTTAACATGGAAAAGATGCTTTAGCATCGCGTGTAGTTTGGACACGTGTCAGGCCGACGCTTTAGTCTCTCAGTGCAGACTCAACCGCTTTAAGAACTCCTTTGTCCCTCTGTCCATTAAAGCTGCAGTCGGCAGGTCTGGCAGATTGAGTGGACTTAGCCAAAGTTTTGAATGTTAACAACTCTCATGCCCCTCCCCCACTACCACCGAGCAGCCTCCCATCGAGTGTGTGCTCGTCAGTGCGTGTGCACCAGATTTTCTGTGAACGCGCACCCGTCTCTTCAGCATCGATCAACACCATGGAGTACTTACCATGTTTTCTTTTCCTTGGTTGTTTTGGACCTCCTAGCTCTGGTTGTTAACTGAGGAATTGGAAGCTTGTTAGTAGATTTTCTCTCCTCCATCACGCTTCGCACAATCCAACACACCTGCGAACTTCAGGCATGTGCATGTGATATTGTAACGTGTGCGAGGGGGGAGGGGGATCTGTGGTGTGTGCACGATGTCTGTGTGAACAATCGGGAGCGGTGGATTTTTGCAAAACAAATAACAGGCTCCAGGTGGAGGTAGAAGCGCGTTTTTTTTCTACAACTGGCTGATTTATGTTGTTCTGTCTGAGCATAGCTTCGGTTTCAGTGAATATGATCAAAAAAAATCTTGCCGACGGCAGCTTTAAGGCATTAAATGGCTAGTTACCCATTTAGTTACCCAATTAAAAAATAAACAAAATTGTTTTGTTATTATAGTGATCATAGGTGGGTTGCATGATGGGCAGTGTGTAATTTAGTTGGTTTAGAACTTATGTATGTATTGTATATTGTGTGTGATCACTGGTATGTTGATAGGATGTTGTATGTATTGTATGAATGTCATTTGTATTTAAACAGCAGTATTGTATGTGTCCAAGACGAATTTCCATCAGGACAATAAAGCCAATCTTATCTTATCGTATCTTATCTTATCTATTGTACTGAGCTCATATCAAACCGTGACCCCAAAAACCGGGATACGTACCGAACCGTGACTTCTGAGCACCGTTACACCCCTAATCCACCTTTGAGATGGTTGCGACTTTTCTCTAATGGTATTTCTCCCACAGATCGCCTGGCAGCGGCCTTTATGACAATCTTCAACAGTACAATCTGCCCTACGCAGAGGCCATATTTGAAATAAATTACTTCCGTCACAATCCAAACCCTTTTTTCGCTCTAGCCAAAGAGCTTTATCCGGGTAATTACCAACCCAATCTGACACACTACTTCATTCGCCTGCTTCACGACAAGGGGCAACTGCTCAGGATGTACACGCAAAACATTGATGGACTGGAACGCAGTGAGTGACACCGTCCACGTGTGCATGCCTGGAATCGGTGTAAATCATTTATAAATGTTATTTACCTTTCATTGATTTCAGTGGCTGGCATTCCCCCAAACATGTTGGTTGAGGCACATGGGACATTTGCCACGGCCACATGCACAGTTTGCCGAAGGGATTACAAGGGAGAGGAACTCCGGGTCAGTATTTTTCGCTGAACTATGGCAGTGGTTTCTGAGTTATGAAAAGGGAGGCGTGTACAGTGTACAGTCAGTGGATAGTTATGCAAAAAAAACCTCTTCAGGGTGATACAAGTCTGCCAAATTGAAGATAAATTGACAGTATTTTTTATCTACATTGAACTATGGCACTTTTTTAAGCTAGATTCGTAAAGCTTGATGACTAACTTTGATGTTGGCTCGACAAATCCTTGTCTGAAGGTTTGAAATAACTTTGAAAAGCTTGACATTTTTTAAAAGATTTTGCTCAAAGAAGTCAATAAAATGTCAAGTCAAGTCAAGAATATTTGTATAGCGCTTTTCACAATACAGATTGTATCAAAGCAGCTTCACAGTATTAAAATAAAATAATAATAAAACGTTCATGTTTGGTAATGCTAATCGATAGTAATATTGATTGATTCATTAAATTGAATATCCCCAACTGTTATTAACATGTTCTAACACATTGCTTATATTTTAGAAAGTTGCGAGCA
This sequence comes from Phoxinus phoxinus, assembly GCF_949152265.1. Taxonomy (NCBI): domain Eukaryota; kingdom Metazoa; phylum Chordata; class Actinopteri; order Cypriniformes; family Leuciscidae; genus Phoxinus; species Phoxinus phoxinus. The sequence continues at coordinate 3,528,747 of NC_136877.1, forward strand.
TATTTTAGCATGTTAGATTTTTTTCCAAGTTGTTAACATGTTTTAGCATGATTTAGCACATTTGCTAGCATGTTTTAGCATAATTTAAAACATTGCTAGCATGTTTTAACATTTTAGCATAATTTTTAGCATAACATTTTTGCTAACATGTTTGTAGCATGATTTATCACATTGCTGTTTTATCATCATGATTTCGCATGTTGTTAATGTTTCAGCACATTGATATGTTTTATCATGTTGTTAGCATGATTTAGCACATGCTAACATGTTTTAGCAAGATTTGCTAGCATGATTTAACACATTGCTACATGCTAGTATGTTGCTAGTATTATTTAACCTATTTAAATTTTTTGTCAACAATGTGTTCAAATATGCCGTCAACTTTTTAAAATGCTAGAAAGTTGTTAACATGTTTAAGCATGAATTAGCACGTTTGCTAGCAAGTTTCTAGCGTGATTAACACATAGCTAGCATGTTTTAGCATTATTTAACACATAGCTAGCATGTTTTAGCATTATTTAACACATTGCTAGCATGTTTTAACATGTTAGCATGATTGAGCACGCTGCTAGTCTATTTTAACATGTTAAAATGATTTAGCACGTTTGCTAGCATGTTTCTAGCGTTATTAGCACATAGCTAGCATGTTTTAGCATTATTTAACACATTGCTATCATGTTTTAACATGTTAGCATTATTTAGCACGTTGCTAGCATGTTTGTAGCATGATTTAATTGCTGTTTTAGCATTTTGCTAACATGATTTGGCATGTTGCTAGTATGATTCAGCACATTGATAGATTGTTTTATCATGTTGCTAGCATGATTTAGCACATTGTAACATGTTTTAGAAAGCTGCTGGCATTATTTAGCACATTGCTAGCATGTTTTAACCATAGATATGCGTAGAATCCACATTTGACTGGTCCAGACACAGTGGCATGACCGCCATCTTTGAACGTTCAGTGTGTCACCAATCACAGTAAGAATCAATGATGCCACAACATTGCGCAGCTTCTGGTTGTGAAACCAACCAAGATTTAAATTCCCGAGGTTAGAACATACCTGTCAACACTCCCGTTTTCACCGGGAGTCTCCCGTATTTCACACCCATCTCCCGCCCCCCTCCCGTTTTGTCCTTTCTCCCGTGAAACTCCCGTAATTTGTATTCCCAAACGTCGTTATATGAATAATCACATCAATATATTAAGGTTGCCCAGTTGCCAGATCTTGTATGAAACCCATTCTACTCGCGCAATCAACACATCATTCACATTTCAACCCATTTGTGAGCTCAACCTGGCAACCTACAACTCAGTAGCGCTGTTGACGTGCGACGTTGGAAATTGAATAAAGCGATCACTGGTAGAAATGAGAAGAAAACTCCGTGGTAAATATTTCACGTAATTAACACAGCATCCGTTTTTTCTGTCATCCTTTGGCTGGCGTTACATTATATGATGCGCTTTTATTCTTGCAAATGCTTTTAAACCATTCACGCAAAGACAAATTAAGCGCCAGAATCGAGTTCTCTTTCGACTTGAAGTTGACCGAACTAACACACGCAATTCTGCAAAAATGTCCGTTTTGTCGAGTATCCTCATGAGAGCAGACTGAGCACTCTTAAATGAGTTAAATAAAGTCATGAACCGCTAAATGAATACAGTTAAATGAACATAAAGAAGAGTTGTGAGAGAATGAGGCGCGTGTGAGATCCGCGTCTCTCTCAGCGGCGGCTGCTCTTAAAGGGACAGTAGTCAAATAAAGCTTTCTGTCAGTAAAGTTAATCAAAGAACAAAGGGAACAGAGAAAAACACTCACTGCTCTTGACAAAATAACATTTGTAACTTTAATAAGGATTTATCTATGTATAATTTAACATTTATGCAGTGCAAACTGTTTGATAACTTTATTCAATTTCTGAATATTTCCTACCTTTTAGACAAATATTTAAAATATACTGTCTTTGTTTCTACATTAATTTGGAGATTAAATGTGAAATTATGACATTATAAAATATATTAAAAACGTAAGGTTTTCATCGTGAGTAATCACATAATTTTTTTATTTCTAACCAATACCCCCCCCCCCCCCCCCAAATTCTCCCGTATTTTAGTACCCAAATGTTGACAGGTATGGGTTAGAATGTGTTGAGTTTCGTTTTTATATATATTAACTCAATATTACACACGTTTACTATGGTACTTTTTAATGTTTTTAATGTAACTTACACTGTTGTGTTAGCTGACACCTTTGTCTTGTATTATATTAGTTTAACAAAATATTCTGCTATTCATACAAGCGTCTAACTACAGTTGCAGATGCTCAGTCAACTTGCTCTCGAATGTTTACGGACCGGCTTTGACTGTTCCAATATGGGAGACGGCTAATGTATAGCGAACCATAGAAACAACCGTTATTGAGGCATCTATGTGTGTATATATATATGTATATATATATTATTTAACATGATTTAACACTTCTTGCATGTTTTAGCATGTTGCTAGCATGATTTAGCATGTTGTGATGCTTCAGCATGTTGATAAAAGATTTAAGCATATTGCTAGCATGAGTTAGTACATTGCTAGCATGTTGGTAATATGATTTACCACATTGCTAACACGTTTTAATGTTGCTAGCAGCACGGATGGATGGATGGATGGATAGATAGATAGATAGATAGATAGATAGATAGATAGATAGATAGATAGATAGATAGATAGATAGATAGATAGATAGATAGATAGGCTTGTCAAGCCAACATAATAAACCCATAATTGACCAAGTCATTTAAAAACAAGCATGACACAACCTAAATATTTTGCTGTGATTTGGAAATGTATTTTTGATTATGGTATGGTTGTGAAGCTTCTCCTGACCTATGGTTGTCTCCCAATAGAAGGATGTCATGGAAGGAAAAATACCCAAATGCTCCACTTGTAAAGGAGTCATCAAGCCCGACATCGTGTTCTTCGGCGAGGAGCTTCCTCAGCCGTTCTTCAGTTACCTGAGAGACTTCCCGATAGCAGACCTTCTCATAGTCATGGGGACGTCTCTGGAGGTGAGGAGAAGCTGCGGCGTCTGTCCATCCGCTCTATGGAGAGATTGGTACTCACTGAATGAATTGCAGTGTGAGACCGAGACCATATTTTACATGTAAAATCAGTGTTTTATGTGTCTGTGGGGCATGTCTGGATCGTATGGAGGCCCATTTCTGCCACACGAGAACACAATCATGCTCTGGTAAATCATTATGATATAAAAAGTTGAAATTATGACATACTAAGTCAATATTGTTACATAGTGAGTCAAAATTATGACATATAAAGTACTCAAATTCAGTAAATAAAGTCCCCCTGTGGTGAAAATCCAGCTTTTAATGTTGTTTATGTGTCTATGTGGTGTTTTTAATCTGCTTTAAGGCAAACCGTGTGTAAATTCATAAGTGTTTTCTTTTTTAAAACTGCAGTGAACCAAAGACAGTCTCAAAAAAACACGGTGTGAAATCGCTGGTGTTTCTGACGTCACACACTACCTTGTAACCAATCAGATCAACATGTGATCGTCAACCAGTGCATCTCTGAGCTGAGTGAGTGAGTGGAGGCGGGGCTCATTTGCATATTCATAGAACCACGAATACTAAATGAGGCAAGGGTGTCGAGTCACATTCAAGCTATTTTAAGGCACGAAGGCATTATCATACTGTACTGTGTATATCTGTATATTTGTAATTCTAACTTATATATTATTATGGCACATGTGTTGTTAGTGATGTGACAATAAAGGATTCAGATTCAGAACCGCGAATACTACATTTACATTTATTAATTTAGCAGATGCTTTTATCATACTAAATGAGAATACTAAGGAATACTAAATGAGGCAAGGGTGTCAAGTTACCGTACATTCAAGATATTTTAAGGCACGAAGACATTTGTTTTCAAGGAAAAAACTTTAAAATATGTCATTTTGATGATCAAAAATGTGTTGATCTGATTGGTTACAAGGTATTGTGTGACGTCAGAAACTCCAGCGATTTCAAACCGTGTTTTTGAGACTGTCTTTGGTTCACTGCAGTTTTAAGCAGAAAATACTCAGCAATGCTGTCGACTTATGAACTTACACATGGTTTGTATTAAAGCAGATTAAAAACACCACATAGACATATAAACAACATTAAAAGCTAGATTTTCACTACAGGGGGACGTTAAGGAAGCACATCACCAGCAGATGTCACTGTTGATTAATCTGGCAACTGCTTTTACACAGGCCTGTTCATGTGAATTGTTAGGTGGAGCCGTTCGCCAGCTTGGCCGGTGCCGTACGTGGTTCTGTGTCCCGGCTTTTGATAAATCGAGATCTTGTGGGGCCGTTTTCTTGGGCGTCCCGTCACACTGATGTGGCCGAGCTGGGAGACGTAGTTAGTGGGGTAAAAAAACTGGTGGAGCTCCTTGGCTGGAAGCAGGAGTTAGAAACCCTAATGAAGGCTGGCGGAGACGAGGTGAGTTATTATCAATCTCTGTTCTTACATATATAAATCATATCAGTAGATGCATGCAGAGAACATTCATGAAATTATGTATTCTATAAGAGTTATGGAGGAATAAATGTTTTATGCTCCTCTCTCGCTATCTTCTTTCATATACAGTCAAATTATTCAATTATTCGTAACACTTTACAGTTAACACATCAGTTAATAACATCCTTAGTTAACATTAGCAATACTTCTACAGCATTTATTAATCTTAGTTAATATTAATTTCAACATTTACTAATACGTTATTAAAATCAAAAGTTGTATTTGTTAACATTAGTTAATGCACTGTGAACTAACATGAACAGGTGGATTTTTATTAGCTAACAATAACAAAGATGAATAAATAATGTAACAAATGTATTGATTATTGTTAGTTCATGTTAGTTAATACATTACATAATGTTAACTAATAACCCTTATTGTAAAGTGTTTTTACTGGGTGCAGGACACTAGGCTTTCTTTTATGTAAATGAGGAGAGCAAAATAAATAAAGTGTAACACATTATACACATAAATTCTTCATACAGTGACTACCAGTAAATTTATAAAAATATGGGGCCTAAAATTATTAAGACACTTTGACCTGAGCAGTGTTTTGTCTTTAATTGCTAATGTGACCTTTCTACACCACAGACTGAACACAATAAAGCATTGCTTGGTAATCTAATCGTTTGGCCTAAATTGGTATTATCTAATTGTGTAGTTAAATTTAACGGCTGACAGATATTCAACATAATTCATGTGTGAGACAGTCTAACAGAAGGATGGACAAAACCAGTGAAATATCAACTGAGTTCTGCTCATATTTTATTACCTATTTTCTAAACTATAGCGAATAAACTGTGATAATGTGAGAAATGTTGAATGTGTCTGTCTGGATAAATGTTGGTTTGACTGTGTATCATTTGCCAGAATGTTATGTCCTTAATTTTAAAGACTAGTCCAATTGACAAAACAGCGTAAAGCTTAACTTGAATGGTTTCTTTCTTTGTGAGGAAACCCCGGGGATCTAAAGTTTTTTTCTGTCCTTCTCGATAGGCTTCGATAAACAAGGAGGAGTGAACAATCAAATGTCATCTTGACACGGATCTGGAGACCCAGAATGGGATTGACTGTTCGTCGGCCCCGTCGTTGAGCTCTTTCTTAGTGAGCAGAAGTGTTTCATTTGTTGACGTACTAATTAACCCATAAATGTGTGAATGTTTTTAATGAATCTGCATGATATGTGTATCTGACATTCAGCATTTGGCTCATCATTGTGTATCAGACCGCCACCTTGAGGAATAAAGGTGAATTGCTCTTATTGAGATTCAATTATTCTTGCGGAAAAATATATACTTATACCCCGGGTCATTAGCGACCCTATACGTTTATTTTTTATTTTATTTTTACAAAAAATAAAGACTTAGAAATTCGTAAAAAAAAAAAAAAAAAATCTTATTATGTTGTTTATAATGACTTGATTGGGTAATACTAAGGTTGATATCTAACTTTAGGATTGTAGTGAATGACATCCCGGGTCAATAAAGACCCGAAGTATGCGTTTATGGGTTAACAACATACTCTACTCTACATACTGTAAGCAATGTAAAAACTAATTAATAGTAAAATAGTAAAAGCACTATTTAAAATGATAAATACAATAATAATGTAGCTGACAATAGACACTAGTCAAGGCAGAAGCCGTATTGAATTTTACACGAGTTAATACAAGGCTGTAAAGGATAGACTAGTCTTTGCAATAATACATACTATATAAAGGTATTAGATCATGACATTTTCAAAGCTGAAAGTTTCATTTGAGAAATGTTTTGTCTGCTAAACAATTGGCATGTTGTACACATCCATTGAACACACTACTTGTAACCCGTTTCCATTCCTGTCAAACATTATTTAACTAAAGATGCTATTAAAAATCGATCTATCTAATCTAAATGCAGTGTTGCGTTTGAGAAACACCCTTAGAAACCACAATTTGATTCGTCTTGCTGTATTTGTTCAGCACTAGCTGATGACATTTTATTCTTCTATATTAACTTAATCATAGCTTATGATTCAATAGGTGTCATCATATAGTCTACATACATGTCGTTCAGGTTTATTAGATCCATGTCGTACAGTGTGGTTTGTAATGATCTTAAAGGATTGCTGAAATCACGCAGTCTGTGAGTTTGGATACAGTCTTAAAAACATCCACTAAAAACCACTTTGATGCCAGTTGGTATCTCCAAAAAAATGTCTCTATCATCATTGGATTAAAGACACACTTGGTTTGATATGTTCTCTTGTCTAATGTATTGTCATTCAGTGTCCAAATACTATTCAATGTACTCACATACTTAACGGTACTGATCCACTTGTCTGACACGAATGTCGTGTGGTGTCGCGACGCCTCCCCACATGTGTACGTTGATGGGCGTTCCTCTAGTTTACCGCTATGGGCGTGGTTTTGAGCCAGCGGCCAGTCTAAAACAAAGGACCCGCGAGAGACTTCCCCCCGTCTCCATGTGCGTGCTTCTATTGGATAGCCGCATCGCTTTCAACGGAATTAATTTGCATAAATATGGGCATCGGCCAGCTTTTTGACGCGCGGCATTTTTTCAAATGAAGCGCCGCCTTCCCGGAATTCTTTGCGAGCGCGTAAAAGTCGCTTGACGTCACCCATAGGAATATAGTGGAGAACAGCGCGACAGAAGTGTCGCACGGACAAGTGGATCACCGCCGTAAGCTGCGTTCACACTACAAGCGACAAATCGACACGTAACCATTCATTTCAATGGGGAGCGGGCGTTTTCCGGCGACACGCGCAACCGGATGGGGCGTGTCTGGCGACGCGACAAAGTTGAGATCTGTTTAAATTTATGCAAATGAAGAGCGACTTTCAGGAGCGACAACCAATAGGAGTGAAGTCAGTGGAGCGTGCGATCATCCGTCACTCTCTGACAGAGGCAAGTTGAACGAGAAGCTTATTTTAGCCGTCAGAAACTGTGCTATAAGTTGTGATATATCTCCGTGTGCATACAGTGGTGTTCACCGTGCTGACTCCGAGCCGGATTGGTTTCGTGAGCTCAGATAGACGGTATTTGCCCGTTTGCTGCAGTTAAATAGCCGCGATGGCAAAAGCACTCACAGTTTCTCGTTCATCTTTAATATTATGCATGTTACACTGATTCCATTTATATTTAGACTTTTCCTTCCAAAATGTTTGTTTGTAGTGGCAAGAAAACGGATTTGTTGTTGACAACATGGAGAAACATCCGTGAATGTCACTCACAAACATTACTAGGCAACCAGTCGCGGGAACGCCCACTAGCGTCCAAACCGCCAGCCATTGGCGACCAGCAGAGACAAAGTCGCTTGTAGTGTGAACGTAGCTTTAGCCCTGTACATTTTCCAGTATTGTTGTTAATGTACTTTATTTTAATATCACAGCTCAAGTTACTGGCCTTGCCCACATTTAGATGTGTCATTTCTGCAGTAAAAATAACAACCCACTGTCTAGGGTTTGACATGTAAAGCCTTGCATGACAGTTTTGACAACGTTTGATTGAAGGCAAAAGAAAAGCTCTGTGCTTGTCGCATTCATAAACGACCATGAATTGACACACAATGAGGAAAATAGTTGCAGGCTGATAATGACTTTTTCAGAAGCCGAGGACTCATTGTTCGTCTGTTGAGGAGATGAACTGCTCAGTTCATTGTGTTAATGTCTGAGAATGCCAAGTCAGTGACAATTAGACTACATCTAGTTCAGTTCGGCCTGTTGCTCGGTGCTATACAAGGTCTGACGCAAAACAATGCCCTCGATTATCTGACAATTCAAGATGGCAAGAAACAAAAAATCCATGTTTCATGAAGCAAATCATCTGACATGATGGTATGAAGAGACCAGAATAGGACCTCTAGAGGTTAAACTAAAGTCGAGCAGCAGTATTTCGGATGCACAAAATTGCAGGATGGCTGTCATGGAGGAAAACCTTGAGATTGCTGTGACCCGAACAAAAGAGTTTAATAGCTTAGTGTTTAACAATGGCCTTATATTTTCCAAACGAAGCAGTAGGGCCTGAATGACAATTGTCATAATGTGGTGCAAAACATGATTATCCCACACTCAAACTGTAGTATAACTTTATATATCGGGATCTTGAGTTGTCTCTACTGTATATAATTCACTTAACATCTATTGTTTCTAATTTTTCATCACCCACCTGAAGCACACAGCCCTGATATACTTCAAACTAAATCAAAGGGTGAAGTGGTGTGACGTCAATTAACAAAATCAGGCCAAAATGAAGTTCGAGTTCAAAGTAGCTTTTCAGCAAAACTTTCCAGAAAACTTCACTCCACCTGGCAAACAACTTCGAACTATGATTGGTCCATGGTGATGATGTAATAGGTGGGTGTGGCTCTGAGGCTCCGCCTCTTTACATGTTAATCTTCTCTGATTAATTTCTTCTGTTCAGTCTGTCGAGGTCAGACGAGAGTAAAACATGAACACACTGGAGAGGCGCTTTATAGTAGAAACTGAAGCTGTAATCCTTATTGAAAGAGACTGTTTAATACTGTAAAGCTGCTGCTTTAGGGCCTGTACACATATCGCGCCTAAAAACTCGTAGAAAACGCTAGGCATGGCGCGTTCTCCTTTTTCCAAAGCACTAGGGCGGTTGCGCTCCGGAGGCGTCTGTCGTTGCTAAGCAACCATCAGCTGCGCTCTCCGTTACAGCGAGGATAAATAATGAGAGCTTGAGAAGTCATAAAGTTCAGGAAATCCCTGGACCGCAATGATGAGCTGCTCCTCCATTTTTCTGCTGAGGTTGCAACGTAAACAGAAAAGGTGAGGAAGCTGATTGGTTGGTTCTTGTCACCACGCTTGTCACCAGCGTGACCTACGGTGCGCTTGCAGCATTCTGAAAAGTTGAGATGTTTTTATCTTGATGCGGCGCTGACGCACTTGAAAAAAAAGAGCGCGTCGCTCCGCGAACGCGTCGCTTCCAATATGAGCGCGCATACCGCGCGCCTACATTTGAAATAACGAACTTGAGCGCGCAAAAGACGCGATATGTGAACAGGCCCTTAAAGCAATACACTGTATAAGTGATTTATAAATAAACATCACGTGACTTGACTGGAGAGCTGAATCGCAGAGCTCGTGCAAACGCATCCACATCAGATGCTTTCTTAATTACTGTTTTCTTTATTCCCTCCGCTCATGTTATTATGAAAATATGTGCGCATTGAAATGCTTAGGTAAGTTCACGTAAAATTATAGCAGCCTTCTTTCTGTGCTTTCATCACTAACCATGTTTCCTTTACCCTTCAAATTGCTCAAATTGAAAATACGGCCAATGGAAATGTCAATTTCGCAAAAACTCCCATGTATCGCAAAAATATTTTTACGCTCTTATGAGGTTTTTCAAGCAATTCGAAAAAGGAATATTTCGCAAAACTGCAATGGAAACAGTTTTTCGTATTTACAGGTCACCTGACGTACGTTAAAGTCGATCATTTTTTAAAAGATGTGTGTGTTTGGACAGAAGACGAGACAGTTCTTTATTAAATTCATAAAAGAAAAAAGTATTAGGGGAATACTGGATTATAAACAACAAATAAATGGCACAATTTATCAAGATCTTGAAGCAGAAATTAGGGAGAAACACCCAGAAACACTTCATATCTGCCACTCGAGAGTATAAGGGTATTTCCTTGCCGTTAATGCTTGGAAATCCATTAAAAACACTGGCTAGTGCGGCGGCTGTGATGCACGTAAACCTACCAAAACCTGTTGCCTTGATCTTTGGAGTGACTTATCGTGAGAGGAAACAAATTATGTTTTAGTCGCATAAAATCAGTTAATGGAAACACCGTCATTTCGCAATCGTTTTTTATCGGCATTTAGAAAATATCGCAAAAGTTTTGCGCAAATCTGTTATGGAAACTCGACTACTTTTGCTCTTATTCTTAAATAAGCTCGCTACTTATTGACTCGTTCACCAAACTGAACAGCCAATCACAGTTCTCTCTCTCACCGACAACCAGACGTCGATTCTACATGTTAAATCGGCCCTTAAAAAACCCCAGACAGCATCTTCCTAGAGCCAACGGTCCAGAACACGCCGACGCTCAAAAACGGTCTGACGTTGCACGCCACCGGCTTGGTGTGTCCCTAGTTGAACAGTTTAGCAGATCCATCATGTTGAATCAGCGTCATGCCGTCAGTGAGAAAGACAACTCTGATTGGCTGTTCAGTTTAGCAAACAGTGCGTGAGAATAAAAGCGAAAGTGATAACAGCGAGCAAAGAAGTCAAGACGGTACAGACAGAAGACTGTTCTTATTGCAAGTCATCTTACCTGAGCATTCAAATGCATTATTTTCATGCATCAGCCGTCAGGAATGAATAAACTGATCAGAATGATTGATATTCAAAATGGTTAGCAAGAGCTGCTTTGTTTACGGTCTGCAGTCCTGGTTTCGGTGTTCCTTTTTGAATGACAAATATAGACTATTGATACCTGCTGATATAGTTATTTCCTTACATCAGGCGCAGAACACATAGTTGGCAGCCGCCTGTAGTCTTTGCAGTGTGTTCAAGCTAAAAATGGTGGCCTTTTTGGCCAAAACACAGCCGACAACACACTCCGCTTTTGTCGCCACTAGTTCTTCGACGTCGGCTTGGTGTGTCACGGCCTTAAAGAACACAAGAACTTAGAAAGTTTCTACAATGGCATCACAGCAAAATAAATAACTTATGAACGTTCTCATTTGGCATCATGCTTTCTGTCCCTCCATTGACAGCAACGTCATTGCAACTTTCAAGGCCCAGAAAGGTAGTAAAAACAAAACATCATTAAAATAGTCCATGTGACTACAGTAGTTCAACCTTATTGTTATGAAGCGATTAACTTTATGTGCGCAAAAAGCAGGAGAAAGAGACACATTTAGCCGTCTAGCTCCATAGACTCCCATTCAGTCTGCGCTCGTCCGCGATCACCTCCAGTGGAATTCTAATGGAACTGCAACCAAGACCGATACAGTGGGGCTAATAGGAAGGGCCAAGGCTCTCCGTAGACGGGCTCTGGTTATACATCAGAACATCGGCTCACTATTGGCCGATGCTGGTCATGTGTTACCCCTTTTCCACCAAGGCAGAGCTGGTGCTGGTTCGGAGCCAGAGCCTATTTTCAAATCGATTCTTTGTTTTTCGACCACCAAAGCACCAGCTCCGAACCAGTAAAAGTGGTTCTTAAGTAGCACCAAAACATTGCTGGGCTAGAAGTAAGAACCGCTTGCGTCAGGGGCTGGGGGCGGGGTTACCGTGACCAACAAGACGAACAGAAACTTGTGACCGCCATTTTTTAAATAGCAGCTAATCGAGCTAATAGCTGCTCGATTGTAATCTCCGTCTATGCAAGTTACGGCGAGCGGCACGAACGCGTTGGATTCGCCGTGTTTGGATGCCGATGTAGGTTCGCAAATCCATGAGCATCAATAGTAACGCAACGACCGCCATTGTTGATGTAAGACTTGTTCGAGATGCATCGGAGCGGCGCGGACCGATCAGAGCTCCGGGAGTGTGTGGAGAGCATACGACTCCTTGTGCTTTTGGATCGCTTTCGCAGTGCTTTGATGTCACGCGGCGATCGGTCTGCGAGAAGCCGAACCATCTCGAACAAGCCTGGTGTGTTTTTGTTTGGCGCTGCCGCACTAGCGTTGCTGGGCAACATGAGATGTATACACAGTGACGTAAGATCTGGCTCTGTTTTGGCTCTCTAGCCTGTGGAAAGGCAAACCGGTTCTTAGAAGACCCGTCAGTAGAACCAACTCAGAACCGGCAATAGCTCTAGCTCTGAACCAGCACCTGGTTCTTGCTGGTGGAAAAGGGGTATGTGTGATGCGCGAGATGCTGGCCAATAATGAGCCGACGCTCTAGCCCGAATACCCAGAAGCGCTGCACTGTTTACACTACGTCAACAGTGTAGGAAAATTAAGCGATTGTTGAATAAAGTCGTTAGTTTAGGGTTTTTTTTGTGCACAAAAAGTATTTTCACCGCTTCATAACATTAAGGTTGAACTACTGTAGTCACATGGACTATTTTAATGATGTTTTTACTACCTTTCTGGGCCTTGAAAGTTGCAATGGCGTTGCTGTCAATGGAGGGACAGAAAGCTCTCAGATTTCATCAAAAATATCTTCATTTGTGTTCCGAAGATGAACGAAGGTCTTACGGGTTTGGAACGACATGAGGAAGATTCATTACTGACAGATTTTTCACTTTTGGGTTAACTAACCCTTTAAGACCCTTGCTTTTTGGAAGCTTAGACTGGTTTTGGTTGGGAACGACAGCTCAATGATGGATAGACACTAAGCTAATCTCAAGGTTTCTGTCTAATCTATATGTACTCAATAAAAGTAATTTTTTTGGAAGCACAAAGATCTTGGTGATTCTTAAATCTCTAAGAAATACCAGCGTCAGGCATACTGGAGAAGAAACACTTGATCATGCAGACGTTTTATTTATAATTCAATAAGACAGGGAAAAAAAGAGAGACAAGTGGGAATTCTGCCCAGGTGTCTGATCCGTCTTCCCCGCGCACAGATGATGAGCTCAACGAATATAAGGCTAGAAGCCAAGTATGGTAAAATCCTTAGGGCTTTTCTGGAACTTCATTAGACACTTTCTCATGATGTTTTTGAACCTTCACAGAGAAGCATTAACCCGCTTCAAACCTCCGTCTAGTGGTTTTATCACACATTTCTGTTTATAGTAGTTTTCAGCTTCCAAGTTCAGATGAATGAAATCCAAACTCAAAGCTGGGCTAATGAGGGCTTGTACATTGTGGTCTTTTAATTTAAAATCTTTCTTGTGGGCAATAACACCTCACAGATCTAAAATATGCAATGCATTATATATTTTATACCATTAATCTTAGCTTAATTCAGACTGAGGCATATTTTAACAGAGCATGGCACATTATAAAATGATGCACAAATGTTCCAGGCACCACTTGTTGTATTGAAAATAAGTCCACTATGTATAAAATATGGATGTAGGCACAACGAAAGTATTGGCAGGATTAACACAAAACAACAAAATAAAACAGTTCCACTCAAGAACGAATGTCTTTAGCATAAATGACGGCATTATGAAGCGCTTGGTGGATGTCACCAGCAGCGCGGGAGAAATCCTCGGAAGAACTTCCTGAATTCGGTGTTGAAGACCGTGTAGATGATTGGGTTGAGAGCACTGTTGACGTAACCCAGCCACGTCACGGTGCTCATCAGCTCTGGAGAGATGTGACAGGACTCACAGCGGGCTCGAGTCGTGTGAACGACGAAGAACGGTGTCCAGCAGAAGAGGAAGACACCTGTACATAAGATCACACATCAGATCCAACACGATCTCATGACAGTGCGTATCTATACCATGAGTGTTATTTCTCGTACCATTTATACGGCAAAAATGTGTTTTTTTTGCGTGCATATGCTACGTACTGAAACCCTGTAAGGATTAGGGGTGGGGAGTGCATAAGTGCGTATCAGGGTTATTATCTTTAACTAAAGACTAAAACTACACTCTAAAAAATGCTGGGTTGTTTCAACCCAATGTTGGGTAAAATATGGACAAACCCAGCCGTTGGGTTACATTTTTAACCCAATATTTGGGTTTGTCCATATTTTACCCAAAATTGGGTTGAAACAACCCAGCAGTTTTTAGAGTGTACTAGAAACATTTCTGGTAATTGAAATAAAGCTGAAACAAAATGAAATATAAACCTGTTAACACCTTGAAACACCTTGTTAATCTGTTTACACATTACACATTAATGTAAACCTGTTAACATTAATGTGTACCTTGAAATGCAATGGATAAAAGCGTCTGCCAAATGCATAAATGTTAACTGTCACCCCACTTTTTGGGCATAGATGTGAAAATGCACTAGAAAAACTCTCAGCAGATTATTGCTGAAGTGAAAATAAGTTGAAATTTACTGTAAAGCAAATGCACTGAACTAAACATTTTTTAAAATACAATACAGTATATATTTTATAAAATAATGAAGACTCTAAAATTGCTATAAAATTAAAGCCACATGTCTAAACAAATTGTGTTCCAAATTTGAAGTTGATATCACAAAAACTGAAGCTCCTATGAGATTGTATCAAAAAAAGTTCCTGTCACAACCTCACGTTTATGACAAAACAGTCGCCAAATATGGAACCTTGAGTTTCAAACCTTTCCGACAATATTTGTTTTGTTTGGATTATAAAATAGTGTAGAACATTTTGTAATATGAAACATGCCCATGGGAGGAGCCCACTAAAAGGATTTAAAGTAGGGGGAGAGAGGGGTAAGATGAGCCATTTTTTTTTACTTCTGTGGTCCTCAAGATAAGAGAAAATTAGGCAGAAGTACAATGAGAGTATCTAAAGAAATTTCAGGATGTTTCCTATTATTTTTAAATGATCGAAGTACATTTATGACAAAGGGTTCAAAAAATATGGCTTCCGATAATAAAAAGTATTCATGTGGCTCAATTTACCCCAGGGTCAGTTGATCCAAGTCAATGGATAAGTTGTACCAGCTGAGCGTAAACTGACCATCTAACTGAATCAGAATCAAACATGTGAAATTGAAATAAAAGAAATTAAACCTGAAAAAAATAAGTTTTTTAATAAAATTAAAAAAGCACATAACGAAATTACAAAAAATTAAAACTAAAAATACAAAGATAAAAGCTAACAAAGACATTTGGTGCATTTTTTTTACCAATACATAAAGTGTATAAAAAATATATATTACGTATATTTTACAATATACGTGTTACTTGTAGTTACTAGTATACACTAAAAAAAGTTATTTGTGAAAAAATGTTCAAAGTAAATCCTAGACCATTTTTTTTTTCTTCAGTTTAGCAATAACTATAACCCTAAACTACACCCCATGACCCTATAGTAAGTACATGTAGTTAATTATTATTACTCGGCACTCACATGTATAATTACACTGAGATACGGACACCTTAAAATAAAGTGTTGCACATTTGTGCTTTTAAACCCACTGGAATGTCCATTACTGTAAATGTTTTTTTTGTTTGTTTTTACAAGCTTGAAGTAATTGAAGATAATTCTGTGTGTTAGACGACAACATGCCATTATGAACGTTGTGGTCAGAGTCCTGCTTCTTTTCTGATAAAGAAAGAAAAATGAGCAGCCAGGGCTCAAAATATTCAAGAATGACTTTAAGAGCTCTGGAAAGCTTAGGATAACCCAGAAACCTGCAAAATCACGCTCATTAATTCTGCATTATGCAATGCTGACATAAGAATCTCTTGCGCAAGTGACCAAACTAAGTCAAATCCAATGTTATGAACAACGCTGCACTTATAAATCAACCTTATGTTATGGATATTAATGTGCTCCTCCAGTGGCCTCTGCTCTGCTGAATTATTCAAGTATATTAATGGTATTTCTATAAATACCCAGTAATGGAGTTAAAATAAGTTTCAGATCATCAGCATAACTGCATGTTTCTGTGATGCAAGAAATGTTTACATCTTTGGAAAAGTTATAACTTCCCCCAACCCTTGAATCCTCAGGAGGTGAAAACTACACATTCCTCAACTGTACTCGGGAAATATGGAAAATGTCTTGTTACTTTAAGCAGTAATTTCTGACATGTTGATGTAACCAGTAATCAGGTCATATTCAGTCATATTAACTCTTTCCCTGCAAGTGTTTTTTTTTTTAAGTTGAGAAAATTTTGTTTTTTAAAAAGACTACAACATGTATCTGCAATACTTTTATCGCTTGTTTCTCATGTTTATTGTAACATTGAAACATTCCAACATTCCATAACATTCTAAATTGAGCTTGAAACTGTTCATTATGATTTTACCACATAAAGCACATTTTAGGTTACCTGACAAACCTTCTTTTTTTGAATATTGTCCGAATATATATATTTTCTGAATACTAACAGAACACAACAAACAGTTCAGGATGTCCAACAAATATAGCGGGGTAAGCTGTGCCACTTTTTATTTAAAGAGATAATTCCCCCAAAATTGAAAATGCCATCATTATGTACTCACGTTTATGTTCATTCCAAAACTTGTTTGACTTTCTTTCTTCTGTGGAACACAAAGTCTGGGTTTTTTAAGTAAATAGGGTCCAATGTTGGCTAACATTCATCAAAATATGTTCTGCAGAACAGAAAAAGAAAGTCATACGGGTTTGGAGTAAATCATGACAGAATTTTCATTTTTGAGTTAAGTATCAATTTAGGTTTTCTTCTAATCAAGTAAAAATGAGGTCAACTAAGTAGAATTATATTTCAAGGATGGGTGCTATAAACAAAGAAAGCCTATGTAATATAATATAATAATAAATGGGTTTATAGAAATATACTTATCCCTTGATAGGAATTAGTTTAATATTCAGAAGAGTGCAACAGTATGTTTTTTACCCAAGATGCATTTTTATGGGTTTCAAAATAAACATGATTTTCAAAAGTCAAAAAATATTCGACATTTTTGACAAGCTAAACATATCAGTTTCTGAACCTTCCAGAATCAACGACACTAAAGCACTCTATATTCAGAATTCGTTATATAGTGAAAGATTTGTAAAATGCAACACTATTTGCTGAATGTCTCTGTGTTAATGAATGGTGTCCCAGAAATGAGGTCAAGGCACCAGGTGAACCATGACATCATAATTGGATAGATGGATTTGCCTGTAGTTGGTTTTATCCGTGCGGTCCAGGGAAATTCAACTTCTGTGGCAATTTCATGCATAGTTTAGACGTTTATAATTACATCCACAAACTAATTAGGCTGCTTTGTTGATAAAAGCTCAAAAGTCTTCTTTCATTCTGCTCACATCCAAGCGGAAACTTTCCGGTCTCTCTCTTGAATCCAACACGGAAGTGACTTAAACTGCAATTCATCGACTGGCCACTAGAGACAGGCTCCAAAAAAGAGTAAATCCCATAGACCCCCATGTTAATTTGCATTACTTTAGGACAGAAAAATAATATGTTTACAGCCTGGTGCAAAAAGTGGTTTTGGTCTATATAGCTAATTTTGCCCTTCATGACAACTGTGAGGGGGGTGAATTTTTTTATAACTCATCCGTTTAAATTATATTAAGCTTTAAAATTCTGCATAATTAGTGGCGTGGCCATTTGAGTGACAGGTGGATTGCCGCTGCTGTCAATATTTGCCGTTTGTCTGCTGCACTGTAAACAAATATGGACGTAGTGTCTGTGGTGTCACTCGTAGTGTTTCTGAAGAGCGTTATTGAAGCCCAGAGTGGGCGGAGCCGGCCGTCGCCATCCTGGCTGAGCGTCACTCCCGGATAACCAAAAATGGGTAAAGAGGCGGATTAGCTGAGGTGACGTGACGCTAGCAGACAAACGGCTAGAAGTGACATCAGTGACAATCCACCTGTCACTCAAGTAGCCACGTCCTTAATTATGCAGAACATTAAAGGGGTGGTTCAGGATTTTGGACATCGGACCTCATTTTCAAGTTAGCCTGGTTGTTATTCATCAGTGGAGATGAGAACATCATTTTCAAAAATGTTCATCCAGTCCTTCCAGTTGCATAGTTCACCGATGCTAGGCTAGCGCGAGTCAACGGTATAAGCTAGCCTGCCATTAAAAACTGTTTTACCCACTCCACAGTACACCAAAATCAAATAAATGATAACGCCAGACTGTCGATGTAAATGTCTGTTGAGAGAATAATGTTAGAAATCAAACTACCCTTTCATTGCATTGCAATAGTTACATTTTGTTCCCTGTATTTATTAGCACAGTCTACAGCAGCGGCGGAGTGATATTAAGTTACCTAGGCAACCGAGAGAGTCTCCACATGACGCAAGTGTATTTACCTGCCGCTGACACTCATCACTACAAAAGCAGAGTAAGAAGAGTAAGATTTCACTAAGAAATCAACACAGGACTATGGCCACGTTTGAAAGCCATGCCAATGTTTCAGACTTTGGAGACGAGGAATGTGTTTTATTCAACGAACCGTACATGTATGAGCCGGAATACACAGACGAAGAACTAATCGAGATGGATGCTAAAAGGGCAGAAATTGAACTGTAACGTTATCTCCACTAACGTTGTCATTGTCATTCTATCAGTTATGAAAGGGACTAGCTTCACAGATAGCTATAGTAGCCTAACAAAAGTTATTACCTGTTCATCTGCTGTTGGTGCATATGGAAAGACGGCTGGAACTGCATTCCTTGTCAGTGACTTATGAACGTTTCGATGATGGGGGTTTTCAAAGTCGTGTGGTCTAAAATAATCACTACAAATTCGCAACTTTAATAGTCTCTGCCGGTGTCTCGTTGTCCAAGCCAGCAGAAAGAAGTCACAGTTGGTTCCTTTCTGGGTCTCTCAATGGAAATTTGTGGAAACTTTTTGCATGACCATCTATTTGGTTTATTTTTACAATTTCGAAATGCACAACGAATCACCATGTTGCCAATTCCTTAGTTTACAATCAAATGTTTTTCAATATCGTTGTTCATGGCTACTACTAGCTAGCTAGACGGGTCTGTAGTGCGCGCTTCTGTTCTGTGTTTACTTTTCGGCGCAGTACTACTAACCGGAGCAAAGTAAAATTCCGCCGCTGCTGAGAATCTAGTTCCTGTAAATGTAATGCGATCATTGAGATGTAAGAGTACCGGTAAGTTACTTTGATTTCAAACATTATTCTCTCAATAGACATTTACATCGACAGTCTGGCGTTATAATTTATTTGCTTTTGGTGTACTGTGGAGTGGGTAAAACTGTTTTTAATGGCAGGCTAGCTTATACCGTTGATTCGCGCTAGCCTAGCATCGGCGAATTATGCAACTGGAAGGACTGGATGAAATTTTTTGAAAACTGTCTCCACTGATGAATAACAACCAGGCTAACTTGAAAATGAGGTCCGATGTCCAAAATCCCGAACCACCCCTTTAAGGCTTAATTTAATTTAAATGGATGAGTTATAAAAAAATGCACCCCCCTCACAGTTGTCATAAAGGGGAAAATCAGCTATATAGACCAAAACACCTTTTGTACCAGGCTGTAAACACATTTCTGCTGTAAAGTTGTGCATTTTAACATAGGTGTCTATAGTCACGAACGCCAGTGAAGAATCCTCTGTCGGCCACCGGAGGTCTCACTCTCCTGAATATTAGCGTTGGCTTTGAACTACATTTCCCAAGAAGCCACAGACTGTGACTGATTACTGCACACCTGATCTTCATCACCAGACTATTTAAACCCTGCCTGTTCATGCACAATTTGCGAAGTCTTGTTTGCCCCGGCTGCATTTCTGAGCATTATCTGGTTATTGTATCTTCTGCCTGTGTTTGGACTCTGCCTTGGTTTACAGTTTACGACTCTTCTCTGCCTGCCCCTGATCTCTGTTTCACTTGGACTCTCACTTCTGCTGTTAACTGCCTGCCTTGAACTTTTGCCAGCTTTGACCACGTTTGTTGTTCTGTCTCTGATATTGTTGTTCGCTCTGGTATTTTGACCCACGCCTGTTTGTACACTGAGCTTGCACCTCTTGCAATAAAGCTGCACATGGATCCTACTCAGTCTGAGTCTTCGTCACATCTATAGATCCCTTTTCAGTTAGTAAACATGGTGAAATTTTTTTGTGGGCGGAGCTTAGGTGGTTGCAGAACGATCCCTCTGGCTGCTTCACTAATGTAGTTTGCCAGTTTTGTTAGCTTGTTTTTTAACAATGACTGGAGAAAATCCGATTTTATCTTAATGTGCAAGCTCACACACACTGTCCAGGACCGCGATTGTTATTTGCAAAAGTTAATTTTAACGGACGGAACCAGATTGGCCGACCCGTACACGCTCCCTCAATGATGGACGATCTGACAGGATTAACGTTAACGCAGCCTCCGGTCGAGTGCCTGACTTCTACACCGACCCGATAGAGAAACCGAGCATAAGAGAAACTGAGTGTATATAAATATTTAGATGCCAATAACTATGTGCTGAATGGTCACGTACAAGACTTGTGTGGTACGACCTGAGGTTCTGCATATCCAGCGCCAAGAAGACGACGATGTAAAGAGTGACATTACGGTGCAATTTTAATTATGTGAATATTTTCTAGAAATAAAGATTCCAGATACAGCATATTCCGTTTTTAACTATGTATTTGATTACTCTTTCTTACCAGGTTCTTCAAAAAGTCTAGTCACAATCAATCAAAACAATCATAGATGATTCACAAATAATCACAATAATTTAGAAAACATGCGATAATATTTTAAATTGGAGCCTGTACTCCGTCGATTCTAGAACCCAACAACACAACAAGATGACATTTAATAATAATAATAATAATTTAAGCTCCTTATTATGTAGCTGAATCTGTGCTGTTTTGTATTGGCCGCCTCCAGTTTTCACTTTGTTTTGCCTCCAGCTAGCGCCGTGACGTAACGGTGACGTCAGCGCAAAAGGGGTCTATGGGATTGAGTCTCTTCTTGGCCAGTCGATGAATTGCAGTTTAATTCACTTCTATGTGGGATCAAGAGAGACCAGAAGGTTGCCGTTTGTCTGCTGTCTGTTAGCGTCGCGTTACCTCAGCTAATCCGCCTCTTTGCCCATTTTCGGTTATCCGGGAGTGACGCGCTGCCAAGATGGCGACGACCGGCTCCGCCCACTTTGGGCTTCAAAAACGCTCTTCAGAAACACTACGGGTGACGTCACGTCCATTTTTCTTTACAGTCTATGCTCACATCACATGAATTATACAGTAAGTACTTTCAACTTCCACAGGACAGACAAACAAACACTCACAGAAGTATTATTTCAACACTTACCCACAACAACAGGTAAAACCCTCATGGCTTTTCTCTCCCGTCCATTGATCTTAGCCCTTTTCTTTCGCTGAGTTGGCTGGCCGTGTTTAATGCCAGTGTAGGCCACGGTTTGAATGGGGCTGTTTGTATACTCCGGTGGGAAAGGGCAAACGGGCGGTTTGAAGTCATCAAGCTCCTCAAGACTGGACTGGGCCAGATCTCGCTCAATGACCCGGGGCAGAGACACTGTTAGAGATCCCAATGGTGGGAGAGCGGCAGCAACCGCTGCATGCTGTAAACTACGGCAAGCATGAATACTGTTCCTCAGTTTGGCTTTACGTGCTTCTTCCCACTTGCGCAAACCATAGAAGATCCCAAAATACAGTAGGAGCATGATGGGGCACGGGATGAAAAAGGAGCAGACGGACGAATATACCACGTAATTGTCGTCTTCCAGTTTGCATTCTCTGGGATCTCTTTGAGGAACATTGTTTATCCCGAAGATGACGGGAGAAGCCACAGCCAGCGCCAAGAGCCACGTCGCAGAGAGCAAGCCCATTTGCCGATAGTCCACGTACTTTCTGTTGTAGTTAAGCGGTATGGACACGGCTATAAACCTGTTAAAATGATGCATATTCAACTTTACCATCTGGATGTAAAGATATTAAAGATGTCAAATCAATAACGACTTCTAAGGGGCTGTTTACACGACACCGTTTTCAACTAAAAACTTTAAACTTTTTATGCGTTTTGGCCGTTCGCTTACACGACAACGGCGTTTTGGGTGCCTGAAAACGCAAAGTTTTGAAAACGGGTTTCATTGGGGTTGTTTTGATAATTTACGCGGAAAAATCAAAGGAAAAACGTCACGGCAGGTAAAAACAAAGTTTTTTTTCACTGGTCAATTTTGAGATTTTGGGCTATTTGTCTTCAATAACATGTCTTCTTTAAAACTTGTGGTGAAAAAAAGTCCAAAATACACATTTAGGTCTTTATTTTACTACACTTTTACTATTTGCGTCTGTAGATTTCTCCGAAATTCAACAAAAGTTGGCGTTCTAAATCAACGCGCTGCTCTGCGATCTTGGATCCAAATATGGTCATTTCCTTTTTATCAGCAACCAATCGTGAAAGTACATTGGGCATTTAACTCTAAAAGCAAAATCTCATTGGCTGATGTAAATTTCTGACAACGTGATTGGTTCAGATGCATCACGTGACGCGCTCTGACATTTAGATGTGTGTTTTTGACTTTTTCTGTTCAGTTAAAGGCCATAATTGCTGTGTTTATAAGTTTTGATGTGATTTAGGTGGTTTGTATTGTTGTTGCTAATGATTTGATGAGATATTGTGTCTGTAAATAGTTGTTTCCTCTAAAAAAAAGTATGAATTTTTACATTACAAATCTTTAAATGCCTTTTTCTCAAAATTATTTTTTTGTCATTCTCCAGTATACATCTCAGCCTATGTAGCACCGATGTACACCAAACTATCCAGTTTAGCAGTATTCTGAAGATATGTTCAGAGGGATTTGTTAATAAATCATTCCTGGCCTGATTTATGTGACATTTTAATCAAAAGAATATGGCAAAAATCGATTTTTTTAAGGCTATGAACAGTATATTTTGATTTCCTAGGTAATGAAAGCATATATCCTGAAATCCCTCTGAACATCTTTTTTCATCTTGTGTGTAATCAAAATGAAAAGAATTTTGCACCTGGCTTTATCATAAGTTCAGATCTATCTACCGAAAATATATGCAAAATTTAGCATATTTAATGAGATAATGCCTAATTTGCATAATTAAACATACAAATTAAAAAAAACTTGTAATACATTTTTTTTATGAACTTCTGTAAGTAATCAACTGAGGAAGTTTCATGGTGATATCTATTATTTAAAATGTTTACCCTATTCACCTGTAGTGTCTCGCCTTAAGTACAGTATATCGGTGTCGTGTAAACGTACCCTACGAGCCATAATCACAACAAAGCCAAACGCTGTAGACAGTGGTTCTCAACTGGTTTTGCTTTAAGACCCACACTCTTAAAAAAAAATTTTTTTTAAAAATGATGCAACCGTTCGTTTGCATCAATCTTTTTGAGTCATGACAGCTTCGAATTAAATTATGTACTCAAACAACAAACTACATTGAGCTAGAGGAACTTCATTCATTTGTGACATAAACACAAAATTTTAAGTTGATTACCGTATTTTCCGGACTATAAGTCGTACAGTAGTGCTTCTACTACTGTAAGTAGCCAATGAATTTGTCAACAAATAAAAAAATCAACAAGATGTTTAGCTTATTTGTTATATTATCCTATGTTAGATGCATTTTATTATTGTTATTTTTCTGCTATCAGATCAGAAAATGGTCCGTTTTTGGGTCACGACTCACCAGTTGACAACTGAATAATGCTAATCTCAACTTTCTTTAATAAAGTCACTCACTGATTTGCTGGAACATGGTCTTACGCACTATAAGAATTCAAAACCAACATGACCTGCTTCTGCAACCCTGATTAGGTCAAAATAATAAGCTAAAAACGGCCTCAGGGCTCCCAAAGCAACTTTTCTCTTTCCTCAGGAAAAGCAATGCTATGCAATATCAATATGATGGGAAATTCAAACCTGTCCACACTGATCGCACAGAGGTTAAATATAGACGCTGTACAGAGCATTACATCCATGGTCATTAGTCCATCACAAAGAGCCACATCCAATGACCAGACACCACCTTGAAACTGGAAAGACAGATGTCAGAAAGAGTATTAATGAGCATAAATGAAGGAAAACAACTGCACACTTCCCTACATCTTCATTACTGCAATTCATTTCAAACAGGTAAGCAACAGTATTGAGACAGATGGCATTCGGACTGCCCTTGATTCTCTAAACGAGTCAAACTAATCTAATGAGCCTAACAACTAGACCGATTTAACACCGGGGCAACTGGAGGATAACAAGATAAGTGGACTAAAAGAGATAGAGAATCAAAGAGGAAGTTAGAAGCCTATAAAGTAACTCTTTTCAAATATAGGCTACGTATGAACATGCGTACGTATGTGGGTGTGTGTGTGTGTTTGGGTGTAATGCATTACAGTAATTACTGTAATTGAATTGTTTTTCCATTAAAAAGTAAGGGATTACTCTTGTTTTTCTGTAATTTATAGAGTTACTTACGATGTATTTGCAATAAACCCTTATTTAAAGGCTAACGATCAAGTCTAATATTAAAATGTACGTTTTTAATGCAACCCTCTCCCTTGAAACACTTTGGTCAGTTCAAGAATAATTGATGCAATTTTATATTATTTATTTGATAGAATTAAAAGAGCAGTTCCATGTGTATCCTTGTGTATTTCAACTGGTCGAGGTTGATTTGGGATTTAGAAGGTAATTACTAATAAGTAATTAGTACTTAAGTAATGCAATACTTTTTACAGAGAGTAATTAGTACAGTAATCTAATTACACTGTTGAAGATGTAATTAGTATCTAGTAATTTATTACTTTTTTGTATGTATATATATATATATATATATATATATATATATATATATATATATATATATATATAGGCCTATATACACATATTATATAAACACAAACTTCATGTTAGATGTGATTAATCACGATTAATCGCTTTAACACTAATATAGGCCTACATAAATAAATTAACCCCAATTATGATGATTATGGCTTACAGCTTATGAAAACCTTTTCACAATATTCTAATTTTGAATTTATGTTTTTCATAAGCTGTACGCCATAATCATCTAAATTGTTACAAATAAAGGCTTGAAATATCTCACTTCGCATGTAATGAGTCTATATAATATATTAGTTTCACCTTTTAAGTTGAACTACTGAAATAAATGAACTTTTGCACGATATTCAAATTTTTCGAGTTTCACCTGTATACCAAAGAAAACGGTTTTTACGCGGAACCATGTTTGGATCATGAGGACTTTAACAAAACGCATTACAAAATGAACTTCTCATCATCTAAACGCAGGACTTACCTCTGCATAGACGAACAGAGGTAACACCAAAACTGCCAGCAGCAGATCTGCCACAGCCAAACTCACAATGAAATAGTTAGTCGTGGTCTTCAGGGCTTTTTCCTTGTAAACACTAAGGCAGACGAGCACGTTTCCACAAATGATCACAATAATGAGCGAAACCCCGAACACGAGAGCGGGAACATTGTGCGTCGAGAGCGCGGGTTGCAGAGAGCTGATGTTCGCGCTCGAGATGTTGTTCACAGACATCGTTCCTGATCCGAGCGAGAACGGCTTCTTCTTCTGGGGAACTTTTCATAAATGTCTCGTGTTGTCCTGTCCGCTTTGGTCCATCTCTGTTCATCTTGTGTCCGTCAGAAGACGAGCCATCTACTGTACATCAGCAGCTCTGAGTCTGAGTGTGTCGCGGCTCAACCGGCTGTCTCTCCTTAAATAACACAGTCGGATAATCTGGGAAAGTCGCTCGCTGCTCTTCATGTGATGTAAACTGCGGTCAATGAAAGTTTTCAAGGTTGAAAAAAGCGATATAAACCGCGCAACCAATAGTGACTCACTTGCAGGCGGTCAGTCTGTGTGGGAAAAATCTCTACACCCACATAAAAGCGATGTTTAATGTAATAATAACATATTTATCGCTATTTGTAGGCAGCTGTAGAGGTATGGAACATTTTAAAAGAGAATTGCGACTTTTTATCTCACAATTGGTTTATACATCGCAATTCTGACATATTTTCTCAGAATTGTGAGATATAAACTTAAAAAGTCCAATTCTAAGAAAAAAAGGGAAAAAAATACTGACTTTATGACACGCAAATGCGAATTTATAGCACGCAATTCATACTCAATAGGCCTACTCACAATTACAGAAAAGTCTGATGTAAACGCGCAATTGTGAAAAAAAACTGAATTGTGAGGTAAAAAGTCGCAATTAGCCTACCTTTTTTATTTTTTATTCTGTGGTTGAAACAAGCTTCCAAACTAATTAAACTAATTGCATTAGTTACTTTTTATGGAAAATAATGTTACATAAATGCAAATTCATGTACGATTAATAAAGTGAGATTAAATACATAAAGTAGCATAGGCCTATAGCCTATGCATTGTTTATCATTTTTTATTATTGCAGGTTTGCGTAATATTCTGACTTTCCATTTTAATGTTTTTATTAATTTTTAGGAACAGCCTGCTGAAAACACACAATGCACAACTCCAGATTTACTTTAAAATGTAACTCAGATATAGTTCCAAAGTTCCAAATTTAAAGTTGATATCACAAAAATGTAAGTTCCTATGATATTTTGTTTAGGGTAATTCCGTAATTCCAAAAACCGCCTCTGAGCAACACCCATATCCCATTGACATTTTTATCACAAGAGTCTCCAAATATGGACACTTGAGTTTCAGACCTTTTCGAGGATATGCATTTTGTCAAGATTTATATATTTTTTAACATAAAATAGTTTAAAATAATTGTAATATGAAATGTGAGCCCACTAAAAAGATTTAAAGTGCCATTTCCATGGTAATGTCTGATTTCACAGTATGTTTTCACATGATTAATTTTGAGATTTTAACATTTCGAATGATAGCCTAATTTATGATAATTACTCAAATATGTAATAGGATAAAAAGGCAACAAAAAAAGAGCGGCAAGCATGTGAGACACTGGCAGTTAAGGGGGTTTAAAGTCCCTGTGGTGTAAATCCAGTTTTTAATGTTGTTTATGTGTCTATGTGGTGTTATTAATCTGCTTTAAGACAAACCATGTGTAAGTTCATAAGTGGACAGCATTGCTGAGTATTTTCTGCTTAAAACTGCAGTGAACCAAAGACAGTCTCAAAAACATGGTTTGAAATCGCTGGTGTTTCTGACGTCACACACTACCTTGTAACCAATCAGATCAACGTGTGATCGTCAACCAGTGGATCTCTGAGCTGAGTGAGTGAGTGGAGGCGGGGCTCATTTGCATATTCATAGAACCGCGAATACTAAATGAGGTCAAGGGTGTCGAGTTACATTCAAGCTGTTTTAAGAAATGTTTTCAAGGAAAAAACATTTATATTAGGGCTGCCCCCAAATAGTCGACTAAATGTTAGTCGATATGAAGAGGGCTTGGTCGAATACATTTTCATTAGTCGGTTAGTCGCAAAAAAAATAAAATAAAATCACGTGAAAAAATTACGCAATCAGGGGCTGCGCACAATGCGCAGTCAGTGTATGACATGACATCAAAGCAACGAGAGATCAACGAGATCTATGGTGGTAACTAAAATAAACATTGTCACGTGTTTATATTTCTTCGCGTCAAGTATAATTCTCCTCGACCGTTTGGAGAGGCGCGCGCGCAGTCAGCGGAGACTCGCGCTCGTGCGGACGCGTCGAGTATAAACAAGGCTTTAGCCCTGCAGGAGGGTGAGCCCGAACCGAAAAAGGAAAAGCAGGCCGAGATATCCATGCTGATGCCCATTGATGAGGAGGAGCATGCAGAAGAGATGAACTAAAAATGTACTTGGCAAATAAAACAAAGGTTGATTCGGGACCATTGGATAGGTGGCAAATTTTTTTACATCGATATCCAAAGCTCGCTAAAGCAGCTAAACGCCTCCACTGTATCCCTTCCACATCCACTCCATCAGAGCGCATCTTTTCAAAGGCCGGCTTCATTGTGAACAAGTCGAGAAGCTCCCTTCTTCCCAACAATGTGGACAAGCTGGTGTTCCTCTCACATAATATGAAAAAAATAAAATCGAATTGAAAGCTTAGGTAAGAATGCTTAATTTTCTTTTTGTAGTGTTTCTGTTTGCTATCCGTTAGGCTATAAAATAAAAACAACAACGGGTGTTTTATTTTATAACGGGTATAGGCTGTACAAAATTAAATAAATATTATTTTTATTTATTCGTTTTTATATAGCCTAATGCAGAAGTAGTTTTTTATTCTGTAAGAAAAATTAGTCTGATGTTTGCAATTTGTTGTTTCAGTTAACTCATCCGTCGTCTTAATGGCAGTTTGCGGCTTTGCTCTGATATTTTTGATTTGTATTAGTGTTCTTTAAATTAGCCTATTTGTTCCACATTTTGTCTTAAATATAGCCTAGTTGTTCTAAACAATTTAATCAAATACTTAGGCTGTTGATTTGTTTGCCGCCTTCTTTTTTATTCTAAGTTTTGGCGTTGTGCGATGTGCCGTACATTTATTAAATTGTTCGGTTTTGTTAATTTTCCTTTTGAACAATATAAAAATTATATTAATTTTCCACTGTATTTTATTTTTATACCAAACAGCGTTTTTGATACAGTATTTATTTGTTTTTGTTTTTTTGCCTTGTTTTGTACTAGGCCTAAGTTACTAATAAGTTTATTTAATTTATTTTAAAGAACTAATTTTATTTTATTTTATTCAAAACTGACATGTAACTGTTACAGTTTGTATTTTTTTGATAATAAATTATTAAAATGCGCAGGCAGTCTGATTGCCGTTTTATGTTATAATTAGCCTATAACATGCACGCGCTGTATACTTTAAATGCTTTACTATTCTGTTTTAAGCGCTTCATTTTCATTTTGAACGCGCTAATATCATGCTTTAGCATTTTCTGTCATATGGAAGTGTTAAACTTCAACTTGGACTATACCTTTCCTTGTATATACGCAAGTTTTATATTAATATCATAAATGAACGATTATTCGACTAATCGCTAAAATGCAGGAGTGTTAGTCGACTAGGAATATCTTTAGTCGGGGGCAGCCCTAATTTATATATGTAATTTTGGTGATCAAAGGTGAGTTTTAAGGGATAAAAAGATTGACTACAGGGGGACTTTAACTAATTACATTTTATATAAATTTAAACTATAATACTTTTTCATTTAATTGCAAATAACAATTTCATTTAATTGCAATTAACACTATTCAGTTCACACAATTTCGGTAATACTTATTTTTTGTACTCTTTTAGAAGTAAAAAGTCTACTTCTTTTTCAGAAGAATGGCATGAGGATGAGTAAATGATAACATATCTAGTTTATATTGATCTAGTTTAATAATTTCTCAATTCTGGTGCCCAAAGTAGGGTAAAGTATGATGGATTAGGAACTTAATTCAAGTGTGCATTTGTAAACCTATGGCTTAAAAACATGTTAATCCAATGGGGCAAAAGGGTTTTAGGTTCATTATTCGCTGTTATTCATAAACATTTAAAGGTCCCATGACATGAAATTTTCACTTTCTGAGGTTTTTTAACATTAGTATGAGTTCCCCTAACCTGTAGGCCTATATGGTCCCCAAGTTTCTTGCTCAATGCTCATCACGGCAACATTTTATGTGATGGGAATAGATCTAAATACTTTAAAAACTTCTGACGATTCGTTAATCTCGATAGCTGTAATAGTAAAAACTTATAATAGCTGAAGTAAGAGTATTCTAGAGAGTTTCACATGTAATACGTAGCTATTTCATATGCAAGCATGTCAGCCAATCACAGCAGTGGGCGGTTACACTGAATCTCACAGCACCCAATCACAGCAGTGGGCGGTTACACTGAATCTCACAGCAGCCAATCACAGCAGTGGCCGGTTACATTGAATCTCACAGCAGCCAATCACAGCAGTGCACGGTTACACTGAATCTCACAGCAGCCAATCACAGCAGTGCACGGTTACACTGAATCTCACAGCAGCCAATCACAGCAGTGCACGGTTACACTGAATCTCACAGCAGCCAATCACAGCAGTGCACGGTTACACTGAATCTCACAGCAGCCAATCACAGCAGTGCACGGTTACACTGAATCTCACAGCAGCCAATCACAGCAGTGGCCGGTTACACTGAATCTCACAGCAGCCAATCACAGCAGTGGCCGGTTACACTGAATCTCACAGCAGCCAATCACATCAGTGGCCGGTTACACTGAATCTCACAGCAGCCAATCACATCAGTGGCCGGTTACACTGAATCTCACAGCAGCCAATCACAGCAGTGGCCGGTTACACTGAATCTCACAGCAGCCAATCACAGCAGTGGCCGGTTACACTGAATCTCACACAGACACGCCCCTTCAAACAGAGCGTTCAAATCAGAGGCTAAAATCAGGCTAGGAAAAATGCCTTTTATTTCTAAATTATGACTATTTTTTATCTAAAAAACATACTAACATTATAAGGGCAACCCAGGACACATTATAAATTATAAAATAACCCCATGTCATGGGGTTCTCCTTCTTCAGTATGTTTCCTCTGATCATATGCTGCCTGCGGGAGAACATACAAGATATGAATTGGAGTTGACATCACTGTAATCACGTGAAAGATGAAGGTCTACAAGCAGGATGGTTTTTTTAGCTGAAAATATAAGTCTGAAGCTTTTTCCCCCATCAAGGAACGTAAAGCCTTCACTCTTGGTCTGAATACTGGGACTGTAAAGAGCAAATCTTGTTCTCGTATCTTCAGCTCCATGCGCTCGGCAGAGGGTGGACGTGTAAAGTGAGAATAGCAATCTGACAGATTGTGGGGGAAGATAAAGAAGAGGACAATTATAGTAGCACATAGTTCATTCAGAAGGGAAATGAAGTCTCGGATAACTCGTGGGTAACCTGACGATGAAACTTTGTCTTCCTCGAGCTTCTAATAAAAGTAATTTCCACTGTGTAATGTGTAGAAAGAAGATGGTTGGGAAAAGCGGGGTTAGACAGCTCTCCCAGCCCGTCATCAGAGCAAATACAGTCTAATTTGATGTTTTAAATATTTGAATAAAAGTTTTACGTACACTATTTTGACTTAAATCTTATAACACACTTTACATAAAACACTTTTATAAAACGTTCAAGCATTACTAAATTATATCTTATGTAGTAAAATGACAGTCTCAGTCCAAGAGTATTTACATTTAAACATAAATAAATTTATGTCAAAAATTTAGTACATAAACTTATTTATGTGATATAGTTAAGACAAAGGCAACACACACACACACACACACACACACACACACACACACACACACACACACACACACTCTCTACTCTCTCTCTCTCTCTCTCTCTCTCACACACACACACACACACACACACACACACACACACACACACACACACACACACTCTACTCTCTCTCTCTCTCTCTCTCTCTCTCTCTCACACACACACACACACACTCTACTCTCTCTCACACACACACACACACACACACACACACACACACACACACACACACACACACACACACACACACACACACACACACACACACACACACACACATACACTCTCTCTCTCTCTCTCTCTCTCTCTCACACACACACACACACACACACACACACACACACACACACACACACACGCATACACACACGAACACACGCAAGTTATTGTGTTCTTCTATATATATGATGCCTTGTTTTTGTTTTCTGTCCCTCTCGTGATATTATTGGCTTATAATTTATTAAATCATTGTTGTGTTAATTTTCCCAGGCTCAAGGACACACCTGGTTTCTCAAGATGGCAAACAAATACAAGGTCAGACAAAAGTTATACTTACATTTTATCCCAAATTCCCAATAAAGGGCTTACAGATAATGTTTTGCCTTTTGAGAATATAGTCAAAAACAAGCTTGGACCCTGTAATCTGCTTTTAACTCACAGAGAAATCATCTCATATGTTTTGTTTCTTAAAAAAAATTACAGGTAAAAAGTGAATTACACATATTAACCTTATCAAGCGCCCCCCTTTTTTTGAATATACATGAAAATGCACATTCTGAACTTAAATGGTTGTAATTCAAGAATGCTTTGGAATATAGATGTAAGATTGGTCTTGTTTTTAAGAAGACATTTGGCAGATTTTTGTAGAAGAGAAATAAATTAAGGAAGTTAAACAGAAAAAAGAAAGTTAAAAATTTTACAACGATTTAATTATTCATATTTTATATACAATATATATTTTAAAAACCTGGAGGACTCTAAAAATGCAAAAAAATCAAAGGCAAAAATCTGAACAAGTTGTGTTTAAAATTTTAGGTTGATATCTCAAAAAATAAGCTTTCAGTGAGATTTAGTTTGGGCGCAGTACCACACTTCTCCACTAGTGGACATTACTGCCCATATAAGGGCGACTCCATTTCCATATGTTGTTTGAGTGATCTGAACCATTATTTTTACAATTTTCATACAATTTATGAAGTAGAAATCCTATTCAGAAGTAGTGTTGGAAGTTTGGCAGATTTTTAAATGAATTCAACCTCTAAGAAACACAAAAAGATCACGTATGTGCATTATAGCTCGCTGCCACGAATGGTGAATCACAAATGGTAAATCTATAATTTTTATTTATTTATATTTAAAACATTTTCAGACCTTTTTTTCTAAAACAATTGAATGGATGCTATCTTTTGAACTCTTGGCATGAAAACAAACTGAGGTTTCTACCATTCTTTCATGATTTTTCATGTTCATCACTATTTCAAAATAAAGGTCTGAACACGCCTTAGGAGTATGAAAATATTCTTGTTGCAAATTGATAAATTACGGCTCCTCTTTAATGTATTTTAAAAATCAGTCACCACAAATGAAAACTAGAGATTTTAAGCTTTCAAATGACATATAGTTTGTCAAGATTGGTTTAGGTTTAGTATAGGATATTACGGTTTAAAATATATAATGGCCGCGGTGCCAATATAAAGGGTTAAAAGTTTTTTTAGAGCTTATTTTCTATTTTAAGGCCCATTTAATTGTACACAGCACTGGATATATATATTTATAGTTCATATTATAGATGTATGCAGTGTAAGCATCTTCAAAATAGGTTAGTTATATACAGCCACGTCTGCTGACTCTAGAGATTTCTTTTTCTGGGTTTTACAACAGGACAGATTTGATTAATCTGGCCATACAGACTGGATCAGACAACCTAGATAGAGATATAAAATACAATAGAAATAAAACAGAAATTGAGAAATAAAATAGTAATACACAGTGTTACAGTATGTACACTTAAGTATAATAATGTAAAGTTGAATTAAAAATATACTTATTTAATCATGTTTCATGTCATGTGATCTCTGCATTGTTTTCATTGGTTCTCTTGTGTCATGCTCTGATTGGTTCTGATATTTTGTTAGCAGTCTTGTCGTTTCATTGGTCCATGTTAACTTCACCCTAACATTCAAAATAAATAATTGGTTTGAGTAATGCAAACTTAAATTAAAGAAATTAGTGTGTATTTTTATGAGTATTTAGAACTACACTGTAAAAAAAAATGTTGGTTTAACTTAAAAAAGCAAGTTACCTTAATATTGTGAGTTCGTTGTAATTAAAAATTGTAGTTAATACAATGAAGACTAATGGTTTTATTAAACAGAAACTCAAAATAGTGTTATCTTCACACATTAGTTATCGAAGTTGATTTGACAAAAGATACAAAGTTGTGATAACAAATCATGGAAATATTTTTTTACAGTGTAGCGATGGGGAAAAACTAAGCTTTTTATATCGCTGCGTCCGAAATCGCATACTGTAGGTATACTTTTAAATTTGAATTTATTTTGCGTCCATTAAAAAAGTACGTTCTATAAAGTAGGAATATGGTAGTATGAATGAAATTTGAATACATCTGACATGTTGTTACTGTCCCGTGACCAACCAGAGTCAGTTGCTTTTTCAAATACCAATCAATTGCCAAAGTTTAAGTAAGCAGAACTAGCTGATTTTTATTTTGTACTTAAACATTTCAAGTTGAGTACAATTATAATGTATGAGTACATCATACAATTAACTTAAAGCTTTCATGTAATCTCAATGTGAACACTTTCATTAATATAGACTTAGTAAGCTTTAACAAGCTAATCTGTTAACATACTAATTTGCTAACATACTAGCAATAGTATGTTATACAGAAGCACTTGCTCTATAAGCGCAACAATATAAAGATATTATTTGCTCTCAATCAATCTCATGCATCACTCGTCACCATGATGGTAACTATCCTAAAACCAACATTAACAGAAATTCTTCTAAATTAGCATAACAAAACATCACTACTAAATCTCCCACTTAACATTAATCTTGCACACAAATAAACATTATATTACACTTAATTTTAGCATTTACTCTCCCTTTCAAGTGCCATCGGCAAAGCATGCTGGGAAATAGACATCCCAGCCTTTTCAGTTAAACTTAAGTTCTTCTAAATTAAAAGAAATAATTTCATAAAACTCAGAACAATGAAAAAGTTCAGTTTACTTAAAATATATCAGTTCTGTGAACTTGAAAGAAAAAGAAAGTGCTAAATACTCATAAAAGTTCATTTGACTGAACTAATTAGTTTAATTTAAAGGTCCCGTTCTTCGTGGTTAAATTTTTTAAACTTTAGCTAGTGTGTAATGTTGCTGTTAGAGCATAAATAATACCTGTAAAATTATAAAGCTCAAAGTTCAATGCCAAGCAATATATTTGATTTAACAGAAGTCCCCTTTCAAAGCCGACAGCGAACAGCCGGTTCGGACTACATCCTCTACTTCCTGCTTTAATGACGTCACTAGAACAGTTTTTTGACTAACCTCCGCACACAGGAATACACAGTAAAGGGGGAGTGGTCTTGTCCTACAGAGAAGAGGAAGAGTTACGTTTGTAAAGTGCGTTTGTCGCCATGTCGTCGAGACGCTGTTATTTTCATCCCGGAGTCAAATCACCTTTGTTTGGCCATATGATTTGATTGATTTGATTTATTTTTATGGATTGACAAACATACATAATCCAAAGGATAACATGTTAAAGTGTAAACACTTATTTCCAACATGGTCCTTGGTGGTAAAACATTTCATACAAAAAACACAAAGACAAAATCATTTACACAAATCATCCGAATTTCAACAACATCATAAAATCAGAAAATCATAAACCACATAAATTAATCAATCTATGCTAGTTAAAAAAGATCAGCTACTCTACTCCATAAAAGGGCCTTAACCTGATATCTAAAAGTCCCTCTGGTATTTACCATTTTGAGGGAAATTGGCAAATTATTCCACAGCATGATACCAGTATAAAAAAAAAGAATTTCCAGCTGCATTGTTGACTCTGGGTACTTTACAAGAACGGACACTGGCCCTAGTATTATGGTAATGCTGTGTATGAACCATTTTTATATTGGAGTGTAAATATTTAGAAGCAGAACCATTTATGACATTATACATATGTTTCAGCTTTAACTGCTCCACTCTAACCTGTACTGGCAATAGTCCTACTCTTTTAAAAGCATCTCTGCCAATATGAGTCCTAGGGGGTGCATTTAACAGGTAGCGGATAACATTATTTTGCATCACATGCAGTCTGTTTTTAAGTTTAACTGATAATCCACAGTACCAAGCTGAGCATGCATAATCAAAATGACATTGAATTAACGATACAACCAGTAATTTCTTGATAGAAAAATCTAAAAGCCTTGTTCTGCGATATAAAAATTTCAATTTACCTGCACACTTGGATAGTATTTTGTCAGCAATAGATGAACAGGTTAATGACTGGTCTAATGTTAACCCCAAGTATGTAACACTTTTCTGAGACACTATTTCAGTGCCATTACATTCGATCTTAAGCAATTTTACTTTAGACAACTTCTTTTTTGTTCCAAATAGAATGGACTCAGTTTTTCCCAGATGTATTGAAAGCCTGTTGTCTATAAGCCACTTGCTGACACTATTTAATTCGTTACCCAGTGTCTTCTCAATCTTGCTGATGTCATCCCCAGAGACCAACAATGCAGAATCATCAGCATATAAAAGCAGCTTACATTTCACAGCAGCTGGCATGCCATTAATATAAACTAAAAATAAAAGAGGGCCAAGGATTGAACCTTGAGGAACCCCACAAGTAATATCTCGAGAATCTGATATGGTCCCCTCAACATCACAAAATTGAGTTCTTCCAGTGAGGTAAGAGGTGAACCATTTCACAGCAGTATTTCTGAAGCCTATACTTTGCAGCTTTGATAATAAAATTGCATGATTTACAGTATCAAAGGCTTTTTGTAAATCAAGAAGAATCATACCCACATACTTTCCTTCATATTTACAATAACACTGAGCGCATGCATCTCCACGTTACGGTAAGAGGCGTGACCTTTTCGGGCAACGTGCGCTAAGCCGCTGTCCAATCACAACACAGGAACCGCTGGCACAATCAGAACTCGTTACGTATTTCTGAAGGAGGGACTTCATATAACAAGGAAGTCATCAGCCCGTTTTTAGGACAGTGAAAACAGCGGTATACAGATAAGTACATTTTGTG
This sequence comes from Phoxinus phoxinus, assembly GCF_949152265.1. NCBI lineage: Eukaryota > Metazoa > Chordata > Actinopteri > Cypriniformes > Leuciscidae > Phoxinus > Phoxinus phoxinus. The sequence goes on from NC_136877.1 coordinate 3,565,423, forward strand.
AAAAATACAGTTTTTTTTTTACACGCGAAACAGTTAAGGGGGTTTAAAGTCCCCCTGTGGTGTAAATCCAGCTTTTAATGTTGTTTATGTGTCTATGTGTGGTGTTTTTAATCTGCTTTAAGACAAACCATGTGTAAATTCATAAGTCGACAGCATTGCTGAGTATTTTGTGCTTAAAACTGCATTGAACCAAAGACAGTCTCAAAAACACGGATTGAAATCGCTGGTGTTTCTGACGTCACACACTACCTTGTAACCAATCAGATCAACGTGTGATCGTCCACCAGTGGATCTTTGAGCTGAGTGAGTGGAGGCGGGGCTCATTTGCATATTCATAGAACCGCGTATACTAAATGAGGTCAGGGTGTCGAGTTACATTCAAGATATTTTAAGGCATTACGATTTTATTTTTTTATACAGAAAAAAACGGTAAAATAATAAAGTTGGTGATCAAAGGTGAGTTTTAAGGGATAAAATGATTGACTACAGGGGGACTTTAACTAATTGCTTGATTCACTGTTTAAAAGCGCTGCACGCCACTCTGGTTTAGGGCTTATAAGACCAATAAGACCAATAAGAGACTTTTAGCTGCAACTCTTTGTATTATACAAATGTGTGATTAAATGTCAACAAATTTATAAAACTAATCTGAGAGCAGGCAAAAAAACATAGACACTGGTTCATGGATTAACAGATCGCCCCCTAGTGGCGAACTATTAAAATTTGGAAACATTTCGAAACAGTTATGACATAAAGCTTAATTTACTGAAATCACGTGACTTAAGACAGGCTATTGGCTTCTTGACAAGAAATGCTAGACTAAGACACTCTTCTCCGCTTCTCAATACATAAACTATCAGCCTTTATATTGCCAATATAGTGGGCTGATGAAAACACTGAACTTATTCAAAGAAGCTCTTTATTTTACGCTCCAAACTGGAGCTTATCTTCATTCACGATAGAGGTGGGCGGAGTTATGAGGTTTGACTGACAGTTTGAGGATCCAATGGAGTTATGAGGTTTAATCAAGCTCTTTTTCATACTTTTAATTGATTCATTATTTGTAAAACTAACACATAGTAAGGATTTATGGGGGAGAAAGACGAAATATGGTGACGATATATACTTTCCCATAGTGTTGGCCCACATCTGGTACACATGGATTCCACACGTACCGGATGTGGGCCGGATCTGGGCCGGATCTGGGCCGACACTATGTTGCTGTCTGGATAAACATGCTTTAAATATCCTCATAGCAACTGCACATTTGGTTTGGTTGCATGGATTGTTTTTATTTAGGTGTCTTTAAACCCCTTATATTGGCCATTACATATTTAAAACAGTAATATACTAAACCTAAACTAATCTTGACAAAATATATATAATTTGAAAACTTGCAATCTCCAGTTTACATTTTTGGTGACTGATTTTCAAAATAAATTACAGAGGAGCCGTAATTTATCAATTTGCAACAAGAAAATGTTCATACTTCTAAGGCGTGTTCAGACCTTTTTTTTCAGACCTCAGTTTGTTTTCATGCCAAGAGTTCAAAAGTAACTAAATCTCACTGAACGCTTATTTTTTAGATATCAACCTAAAATTTGAAACACAACTTGTTCGGATTTTTGGCTTTAATTTTTTTGCATTTTTAAAGTCCTCTAAAGGTTTTGAAAATATATATTTTATATAAAATATGAATAATACAATTTTTAACATGGTACATTTTCATAAACTCAAACTTCTATAACTTTTTAACTTTCTTAATTTATTTAACTTCAACAAACAATCTGCCAAATGTCTTCTTTAAAACAAGACCAATCTTACATCTATTCCAAAGCATTCTTGAATAAGTTCGGAATGTGCATTTTCATGTCTATTAAAAAAAAAGGCGGTGCCGCTTAAGAACTCCTTGAAGTTGTCTTTGCCACATAAAGCCATGCTATCCTTCCCTTTCATTTGAAATGAGGAAAGACGAAAAAGTATGCCAGCAGTTCAGCGAGGCAAGACGTTCTCTTAACGTGAATTTAAGGTCAAAACTGTGTTCTAAAAATGGCGGGTGACCTAAAACAAGACGTCTCCAGACATACTTCATAAACAGCCTCTGAGGAACACCACTACAAACCCATAACCACAGCGTTTCCGTGTCGCTGCCAAACATCAGTGAAAGTCTAGCGTGCATACCTGTCAAACACGTCTGAGATATCTCAAACCCTTTCTGACCTCTCTCCTGTTTTGCAGGGTGACTTGTGGGTCGAACCCCAGGGAACATTAAGCAGGTTTACGTAAGGCTTAGTTGGGAGTATTGCACTAATGTGGAGCTCACTGTCTAAACAGTGCATGACTATATTGACGTCATGTGAGTTGCTTTTACCTCCCTGCAGTTCTTCAAAGCTCAATCCTTAGAGCTTGTGATAAAGACTTGTATCTGTGCAGGATTTGTATTTCGTATTGGGGAAATTACAACATTTAGGGGCGAATTCAGGTTGATTGGGAAGCCAGGCATCTCAATGGCAAGATGTGTCCCAATTAACCTGAATTCACCCTATAGTATATTGTTTTGATATGGGGGAGACAACTATTAGAAAATCTGGAAAATCTGGGTGCAAAAAAAAAAAAAAAACTTTGAGAAAATCTCCTTTAAAGTTGTGCGATTGTGCTGCATTCACTCACAAAAATACATGTTTTATATATTTACGGTAGGAAATTTACTAAATATCTTCATGGAACATGATCTTTACTTAATATCCTAATGATTTTTGGCATATAAGAAAAATCTATAATTTTGACCCATGTATAGTTGGCTATTGCCACAGATATACCCGTGCGGCTCCAGACTGGGTTTGTGATCCAGGGCCACATATGTAAGATAGGCTCGGAGGTTGGTCTTTCATTGCACAGAAAACGTCATTCTTACTTACAATCTCTTATGAAATTCTAGACTAGAAGCGGGAAACTTAAGCAAAGCTCTTTGTCTGCCCTCCATTTCATCTCAATGCAGTTTACGAGGATACACTGACATATTAAAGAAATACTTCAACCAAAAATTATTTTTGGGTTATTTTGTTTTGTTTAAGGCAAGACACCCCAGGTAAAAAGATTAACTAATAGATATCACCGTACTTCCCCAGTTGATTGGTTACATTAAAGGGACAATATGTATCTTTTTAGGTATTTTATTATCTAAAATCAATATTTTTATTCCTAAATATGTCCTCAATGGTGTACAAATACCTCGGGCAATTATCTGACTTATCCTTATAAATGAAGAATTTATTATCTTTATATACATGGGACGGGTAGGTCCACGGAGGCTTCCATGTAGTTCCGCCATCTTGCAAAACTATAATAGCAGAGAGGGACAAAAAGTACTAAGCCAACGCGTTTCCACAGAGCGTTTTTTTACGTTCAGAGCCAGCCAGTCATGTGACGTGACTGAAACCAGCAGAAGCGCAGGTGCAGAGCAGTGAGAGGCGCTTGAAACTGCACCGGCAAGTTTAAAAGTCTGGATTGCATTGTTATTATGGACCATACATATGCCAAGCCACAGGAGAAGAAAACATCGTCGCCAAAAAAGTCAAAAATAGAACGTAAAAGGAAACGTGACCGTAGATTACAGAAAACAAGAGTTAATGTCGCTAATGTGGCTAATTTTATATAGCTCTCCTTTTTCAAAAACAGTCCATTAGCTCAACTTGTGAATATTTTGCTACGTGCATAGAACTGTACAGACAATGAAGATTCATTGCTATTGCTAGACATAAATTGTATACCTCGGTCGCTTCTCTTCTCTGCCTTTGTAAACTTTCAATTCTATCAAGATCGTCTCTCGTAGCTGCCGGGCAACTTAGTCGTCGTGGTATTGACTCTCGCCCCCCAACCCCGTCCCGTCCAATATTTCATGTTTTTCACAGTCAGTAATTTACTGTAACATTCGTTTGTTTGTTGTCATGTTGCAGTTTGTTTGAAATAACACACCTGTTCACCTGAAGGAAAACTCGACGAAGTGCTATTAGAAGACATCTTGTCAAAGCTTTTTGGTACATATCGCCTACCGTAGATGCAACGCGCATTTGAAAAAGCGAGGCGCTGGAGAGCAAAATTAGTTTGAATGCAAAATACAAATTCACCACTAGATGGGAGTAATTCCTACATAATGTCCCTTTAAGAATTGCAAAATAAATAAATAATTAAATTACAAGTTTTCTGAAAAGTTATGTTTAAATATGCAAATGAGACATTATCTAATTAAATATGCATGCACTACAAAAATCTAAACATTGGATAAAGCCAGGTTCAAAATTCTGTTTTTTGTTTTGGACATATTCAAAGGATTTTACAGAGGGGATTTTGGATATCTCTTTTTTTCAGCAGCCAGAAAAATAAATAAAATAATTCACCATTTTTTTTAGGAATAAAATGTTGTATAAAATCATGGAAATTATAAACAAACCTCTCTGTAAAAACATTCAGAATATAGATAGGAATAAAAGTTTGGTGTAAGTACTACTGAGGTGGAGATATAAATATTTTGAGAAAACGGCCTTTAAAGATAATTAAAATCTACAAACGTGAATAGATAAAGTCCTATAAAAGATTGACTTAAAAGCGTATGAATAAACAGTGTTTTTGCCTGTAGTGTCTCGCCTTAATAAAGATACGATGCTAATGATATCCGTTTCGCTTCACCTCGTCTTCTTCCTCATAGACTGTACCAGTGATCATTTGCAACAACATCCAATCAACAACCGATGCACAGAACCAAGTCCCCGCCCCACATCTTTCTATTTTTTCTATTTATCTTTCTATATGATCCGTTACTGTGCGTTCACACCGCCGGCGGCGAGAGCGTCAAATTGGCCGGAAGCCATTCATTTTCAATGAGAGCCGGCGGCGACCTCCGGCGAGGGCGGCGCGGCACGTCTTGGACGGCGAGAGCGGCGAGAAGAGTTGAAATCAAGTCAACTTTATGAAAAATAAGCTTTGACGCGGTTCGGCGGCAACCATAGACAGTATATAAAATGGACACAGCGACCCCATAGATTTCAACGGAGAAAAGTGAAGCCCATTTGAAGCACTCACTTCCTGATCGCCAGGCGAACTGCGCAGGCTCAAACTGAGCTTGGTGACGTGAGCAACGTGCCTGACAGTTTTCAGTCTTCTAGTCGCTGTGCCGAGAGAAATCTGAATCATTCCCTTCCGAATCTTGCAGAGACGGCGAGCGTGAGCATTAGCTGTCCATGAACTAGCGGCAGGATCAACTTTATCACTCTCTGTGGGCTACTCCCTTCACTTTATCGGACTTTATGCCTCAACGTCCCCCCGATTGCTTGCGAGCTTCTCCGCCGGTCTATACGGTAATTGCTCTACAGTGCGACAGAGAGTCGCGTGATTATGACGCAATCGATAGCCTATTTTTTACAAAAACGGCTTCTACGGGGCCATAACGTAAGGTACAAGGTAATGGAGCCTTTTATACATTGTCGAGTTTCTTTAGAAGTAAATAATGGACAAATGGAGTCTTTGGACGCCTCAGGTGATGTTCTGCTACAATGGCGGCGCCCGCGGAGGCTTCAGTTTCCGGCGGATGGATTACTCCCTTGGCGGCAACCAATCGGAATGTAGAAGTCCTCCGCCTGAGAGGATAACAGAGAACACAATCCTGTAAACTTTGGTTCCGACCGCATTAGTTCCTAAGCAAAATGGAAGAAAAGTTCATTATTTCTGTTGCGGGTTTCCCGTTATTGTACGACGTGTCCCTGTTTACATACAGGGACATTAATAAAAAGAACGACGAATGTAAAAGGTGTCTGAAATTGTTGGTGTTTTGTTACTTTCACATTTAAAAGATTTTAATAGGTTAACTTATACCCTACGTGTGGCCAGAATGCACAAAATAGGATACTGATTTATGTTCAGTTTTTGCTTTGCGGCTCCTTTAAATAAAGTTTTAAAAAAAATCACGCATTCTAAAATCTACGTCAGAGCGCCAGAGAGTCCCCGAATCTCACGGCGTCGGTGGCAGGGCGGCGAGAGCGAATTTTGCCGCTCTCGCCGGCGGCGGTGTGAACGTACAGTTACACACATACAGTCTATGGTTACACACGGATGTACGTCACGCCAGAGAAGAAAAGACCTGCCACGATTTGCTACTTCCATTTCAATTAAACATGTAGAAGATTATGTGACATTAACCCTCTGGTGCTCTTTGCATGTCGGTCAAAAAAAGAGCGTGATTTTTTTCTCTCTCTCAATAAAATGAATGTACGATAATGTTTTTTTTTATTTCATATTTTGTATTTTTAGGGGATTCTATGGTAGCCTACTAAATTATATTTACGCTGTATTTCTAATCCATTTATTCACTTTTAAAGCATAGACCTGTAACTTAAACTGTCGTAAATCTTAAATGATTGAAATCTTGAAGATTATGTGACTTCACAGACTGAAGTTTGAAGAAAAAAAAGTTTATTTTCAAAGACAACTCTTGGCAGATTATTGCTGGAGTGGAAAAAGTAAAAAAAAAAGTGAAAAAAAAGTTACGGAATTTTACATTTATTGTAATTACATTTTTTTTTTTTTTACGAATGCACAAAAATACAAATTATTTTTTTTTATATGAACTATATATTTTCAAAAAGCCATAAATATAAACAAGTTGAGTTCCAAATTTGAGGCTGATATCTCAAAAAATGAGCTTTCAGTAGGATTTAGTTTGGCCGCAGTACCAAAAGTTTTCAATAGATGAAATTTGTCTTCAATTAATTTCCAGTGCATGCGCTCATTTTTAACGTGAGAAGCAAAACTGTGAATATTATTTTCAGGATAATTTTCTGTGTGTTACATTAGGATGTACGTCACAACACAGAAGAAAAGACTTGCCGCTACTTCCGTTTCATTGCAACTTTAGTCATTCAGAAGATTATGTGACATTAATTACAGGGAAGATCCTCTTGAGGCAGAAGGGTGTTAAGTTCATCTTATCTTGCCAGATCATGAGTCCAGGGAGTGAACCTGCAAGGTGTATGCTACCATCCCTGAGCTACAGCACAATTTTCTGCGTTATATCTGTAATTGTGTACTGAACTAGTAATGCTCGTAAACTCCTTTAAAGGTTAGCTTGCTTGTTTTGAAAGGTTGATGTTGCCAACCAAATTTTTTTACAGCTTATCTTGACATCACATTCCATGCACCGAATTACTTTAAAATGGCAAGAATCAATGCTAAAAACCTGTTCGGTCAAACTGTGACCTGTAGTTGTCAAGCCAAGTTGGCATGGTTTGAGGGGAAAATAGGATTTACCTTATCCTTTTACAGAAGGACTTGTGAAATGGAGCAAGCTGTTTTTAGAAGATTAACACATTGTTGCTATTTGTATTTAAACACTTTGCATTCCCCTGGATCTCAATTGAACACTGCATACATTGGCAGATTCCTGAAAGTTCATAAATCTGGCAGATTTGCTGGATGTGATTGGTTTATGCACGATTATGTTGGTGTTTTTTAGAGTATGATCATAAAGATGCTTTCAGACGCGATCCGATAGCTTTGTCCAATTGCTTTCACTGAGAAATCCCATACGGAAATGTAATATGTACACATATGAAATATACATATATTAAATATATCCACATATATAAAATATATATGCCCATATATAAAACCTATTAGAAAATGGAACAATTGACATAAAACCAGTCCATATATTTTCTGTATGTATAATAGTGTTTTTTTATATACATGTCACATATATAATTATCAGTTTTCAAATAGAATTTGTGTAGTATATGTAATAATAATAAATAATACATTTTATTTATAAAAGATTCGAAAATGAGATAAAAATTTGAAATGAAATGTGGATATGTAGACTTGATCTGTAGACTTGAAAAAAACAGTTAAATAGTAAATAGTTTGGCATATATAAATTAAACATATCGGTGACATATATGGTCAAAACATACAGTATTATATAAATAATAATCATATACATCATATTAATATATGTCAATATACTCATTTAATATGGCAATTTTTTTTTATATATGTTAAAAACCTATATCAACATATATGTAGAGATATGTATATATGTGATAGCAATATATTGTCTTATATTTAGCATATATGACGGCGTCACTAGCGATATAGGTCATATATGTCATATATTACATTTCCGTATGGGATATTTGCCATCAACTGACCTGAGGTAATTTCATTATCTTGGAATGATATTCTGCAGTATAATTTTGTAATCGTGACATGATTTTCATTATTATCATACGCAGGTTGGCAGGAAACTTTATGAATTCACAGTCTGTCTGCAGTCTAATCTTCAATGTATTTACCATAAAACATTAATCTTGAATTGATTTGGTATATAATCACATCAAACTAATAAAGTCATGTAATTTGAGTAAACGAGGCTTCGTTACGTCACTGTTTTGAAATTTCAATGGTTGGCCTCTATAGGGGCGATCTGTGAACCCACAACCCAGTGTCTATATGCTTTTTTGTGTGTGTGCCATGACATGTAATGGCACATTTGTATAATGAAAGGAGTTAATAGTATATTATTGGCCTGATCAACCAAGCTCTCCACAAAACAATTTAATAAAATTACTCCGATAGCGATTATACAGATGCAGTTTGTTATGCATTTAATAAATTACATATTTAACAAAACATTAACAATTGGTTAGTACCTGTTACGTTCCTCCAGATGGTAAATCCAGGGGGAGGAGGAGCGACAATATTTGAAATAAACCAGGGAAAAAGACAGGAAGTCAGATTAAAGTGCAAACTGAAAAGTATATTTATTACAATATGGGCCAAAGAAAACCAATAACAGCTACTTTCTCAGAAGTCAACCCAGCACACAAAGTAAGGCAACTAGACACCGGCTAAGTAATTAAAGAAGCAAGGTTCAATGCTACATGAACCAACATGAACAATCCTCTCTCCACTGAGGAGGTTTCAAAGTCAGACACTGTTCTGAACTCACAAACACATCTAAGTCAAAGTTCAACCCACTGGTTGACTGGGCTGTCGCTGTCGCTGTCTCTGTCTCTGTCTCTGTCTCTGTCTCTGTCTCTGTCTCTGTCTCTGTCTCTGTCTCTGTCTCTGTCTCTGTCTCTGTCTCTGTCTCTGTCTCTGTTCTGCTGGGCTGACTGGTTGGCAGTGGTATGCTTCCGGATGTTCTGCTGCTGCAGTGTGAAAATCAAGCCTTCTTATCCTCCAGGCACTGAGTGTTGATTAGAGTACACCTGCTGCCACTCACTCATGCAAGGCTACTACCTGAGAAAGAAAAGAAAAGAACAAAACACACCCCAAACCAAACACATATCCCTTAGGGTCGTAACAGTACCGGTAAAACATTTTTTTTTTCTGTGCATGTTTCTGATGGAAATACACCGTTCACCAGCGTGTGGCGTTTTGAGCGCTTTGAAACAATGAATGATTTTGTGAAGCAATTGACCAGACACTGACAACATGCTGACAGACAGGACAGACCAGGTTACTTTTTTGTTACTTTTGATATTAAACATATTAAACTAAGTCTCACCTTTCAAATTTGGTCATTTTCTAAAAGAAATTTAAACAATAAATACCGTTTTGTGGCTCTTTAATGTGCCTGACAGATCGCTGTAGAGCCTCAGTTAAAGTGAACCGATCATCTCTTTCTTCTAGTTTATTTATAGCATCAAATAAACATGAATGAACATCAGAAGGAATGTTGTTTTAACCGCGGAAAGCCATCAGCACACTCCGCTTTTTCGTTCAAATCCTCCCATGTTAATCTACTAACTCTCCTGACTGCTTTGTCGGACAAAATGGCGGATCACCTGTCAATCAAGCTTCCTACGAAGGGTCAATTCACCTTTGGCTAAGCCCCGCCCCCTTAGTTACTGTTGCTACGTCCGTCAACTTTCATCTGGGCTCTGGTTTGGTATCAACATGGTTTATGCTGTGACGGCTCTTCCTGCTGAAATTTTATCAAACTTTTATAAAGCAGCAAATAAAGTGTCCAATAGAAGTAGGCAAAAGGGGCTGCAGTGTGTGTTCGAAGGCTATATTCAAGACATACCGGTGAAACGCAAGCAACAACAAGGCATCCAAATAGAGGCAAAAGCATAACGGTCATAGTCAAAAAATGAACCACCGCATATCCTAATGGAGACGGAGGCTGGGACTCACAATATCAGGAGCAACACTGTTCATGCAAAGCTGGGTCTCTATTCACTTCTATAATCGTTATTACAAAGCAAACGGACTACGCGAGTATAAAGTTGTATTTATTAGCAGCGTGTGCTAGCGTATCAACAATTAGCGTAGAGAACCGAAATCATAACCTAAACAGCATAAAACTGTCTAACTAGTATAACTTCACAGTAAGGTTAAAAGCTAAATGTGTCTTAGAGACAAAAGTGAGCTTGTTGATCTTGAGGGGTTTCGCTGACTGAGGACGTCCACACAGTTTAATCCAAAGACAACACTTGTCAGGATTTGACTTCGGTTTTGGGAAGGGAAAAAACAGACACTCCCCTCCAACCTCTCTGGGAAACGCGTATCTGTGTTACAAATGCCTGTCTTAGCCAAAGGCGAATTGGTTCAATTGATTCAAACTTTCGAAAAGCTCGGTTTCTCCCATCAATAGATGAAGGAAGGATGAGGAGATATGGATGAAGCTCTTAAGACATTATTAACAGAACAAAACAAATAAGGATAATCCACAGAAGAAGAACCGCAACAGCTTTACATACACAGAGTAAAGACTGAACATACTTCAGGAACGAATCCTTGGTAACGAATTCGGTCCAACACTTTTTCAGACAGATGTTACAGCATCCATGATACAAAACTACTGCATCATTTTTAATGTGAGTCTGTCTTTAATGCTGGTACTTATCACATTAGTTAGTTACATTAATGATTGTTTGATCATTTATTATTGTACTAAGTTAGAGCTATATTATGCAAAAAAAACCCAAAAAAACGTCTCGGTTACGGATGTAACCCTCGTTCCCTGAGTAGGGAACGGAGACGTTACGTCGAATGACGACGAATGGGGTTCGCTTAGAAGCCTATCCTCTTCGAACAGTAATAAAACGAGCCAATGGCAAGCAGCGGTTCTAGCGGTACAGCGGAAGTGGCAGGAAGACGTAACGTCTCCGTTCCCTACTCAGGGAACGAGGGTTACATCCGTAACCGAGACGTTCCCTTTCGTTGTCACTTCGAGTTACGTCGAATGACGACGAATGGGGTTCCCAGTCCAATCACGCCACCTCGGCTGTCTTCCAGTGCCCTGCGTCAGTCGGAGCTCCCTGTCGTGACTAGCACGGATGAAGGACTCCTACTTAACACAGGAATACCAAGGTACACTGGGAGCATATCTCAGTGGAATATGCAATCAGTGCCCGCCCGAAGGGGGGACTTAAGAATAACATATGACCCGGAGGGGGGTGCATACGGAAACACTGGGGTGTCCAGCCCGTAGGGTGGAGTATTTCAACCCCAGGGGTGGTAGACTGGCTTGCCAAGGGAAAGACACATGCTCGAGAGAGGCTTACAGTGGAATACACACGTGGGGGTCGCCCAGCGGGGGAACCATGCACATGGTGGCACCTAGCCAACGCGAAAGCTGCCGGAGGCATAACTCTGGCGTTGACGTCAACAGCGCTGGAGGAACTCAGGGCTTATCAGGCTCACCTGAGGAAATATTGCACGTATCCAGTCCGTGGAGTGGAATGGCGAGCAAGCGAAGACACCTGAGCGGGTCCTAGCACCATGGTTGATAGCGGCAACATACACTTTCAGGGTGGAGGGAGACAGCTTTCGCTCCAACCGATCCTGCAGGAAGGAAAGCACGACACTGATCGGGCATGATCTGGGGTCTTCTGAGTGAGAAGAGCACCAAGAGACGAAGAGGTTCCACTTCGACGCGTAGGCATGCCTAGTGGACGACGCTCTAGCGGAAGTGATGGTAGCCACCACCGCTGGTGGTAGGGTACTCAAACCTGCCTCGTCCAGTCCAGGAGCCACACGTGGAGGTTCCAGAGATCGGGACGAGGGTGCCAAAGGGTGCCCCGTCCCTGAGAAAGGAGGTCCTTCCTCAGAGGAATTGGCCAGGGAGGAGCTGTGCAAGAAGGCTCACTGGGGAAAACGCATACTTGCGGAGGCCCCGGGGCCAGCTGTGCGCCAGAGCGTCCGTGCCGAGCGTGCCCTCGGTCAGGGAGTAAAACTGGGCGCAGTGGGACGAGTCGTGGGAGGCAAACAGGTCTACCTGTGCGTCCCCGAACTGATCCCAAATCAGCTGGACCGCCTGGGAATGGAGTCTCCATACTCTCGGAAGAGGCTGAAGCCGTGAGAGCTCGTCGGCTGCACAGTTCAGGTCTCCCGGAATATAAATGGCTCGAAGCGACCTCAGATGCTTCTGACTCCATATGAGGAGGTGGCGGGCGAGTTGCGACATACGGCGGGAGCGTAGACCACCTTGTCGTTGATGTACGCTACTGTCGCGGTATTGTCTGATGGGACTAGTACGTGCTGGTTCTTGAGCAGCGCCCAGAAGCGGTGCAGAGCGAGACGTACTGCCAGCAACTCGAGGCAATTGACATGCCACAGGCGGTGGGGTCCTGTCCAGGAGCCCGCGGCAGCATGTCCATTGCACATGGCGCCCCAGCCCGTGGAGGAGGCATCCGTTGAGACAACAACATGCCTGGAAACTCGTTCTAAGGGCACTCCGGCCCGAGAAAGCTGAGATTCGTCCACGGGGTGAAGGTCGGATGGCAGGCCGGAGTAACTGGTACTCGGAACGTGCCCTGACGCCATGCCCACCTCGGGACTCGATCGCAAAGCCAGTGCTGAAGCGGTCTCATATGAAGCAATCCGAGCGGCGTTGCCGCGGCTGCAGATGCCATATGCCCCAGGAGCCTCTGAAAAAGTTTCAGTGGAACCGCACTCTTGCCCTCAAATTGTCTCAGGCAAGTCGGCAGTGACTGCGCGCGCTCGCTCGTAAGCTGCGCGCACATGGCGACCGAGTCGAATTTCCTACCGAGAAAAAAGATCCTCTGCACGGGGCAAAGTTTGCTCTTCTCCCAGTTGACCCGAAGGCCCAGACGGGCTAGGTGCCGGAGCACTAGGTCCCTGTGTTCGCAACCCTGGTCCGAGAGTGAGCTAGGATTAGCCAGTCATCGAGATAATTCAGGATGCGAACCCCGTGCTGCCGTAGCGGCACAAGGGCTGCCTCGATGACCTTCGTGAAGACGCGAGGAGACAGGGCCAACCCGAATGGGAGAACTGCGTACTGGTATTCCTGCCCCTCGAAAGCAAACCGCAAGAACGGTCTGTGTCGAGAAAAAATGGAGACATGAAGTAGGCGTCCTTCAGGTCGATCGCTGCAAACCAATCCTGTGGCTGCACACATTCAAAAATGCGCTTGGCCATGAGCCTCTTGAACGGAAGCCTGTGAAGGGAACGATTCAAGACGCGCAGATCCAGGATTGGCCGTAACCCACCGGATTTCCTGGGGACAATGAAGTAGGGGCTGTAGAAGCCGGATTGCGGCTGGAGGGACAGTCTCGATCGCACCCTTCACCAGCAGGGTGGCGACCTCCGCTCTCATGACAGGGGCATTGCCACCGACCATAGTGAAGCGGACTCCCCTGAAGCGGGGAGGAGACCGTGCGAACTGAATCGCATAGCCGAGCCTGATGGTTCGCGCAAGCCAGCGGGACAGGGGGGAAGCTCTAACCAGGCTCCCACGGACTGTGATGTGGTCATGCGAACGACAGACGTCCCCCCGGGGGTGCAGCGAAGCGGAATGACCGGCCCAGACGTGGGTGGCATAGCGGCCCGGTGTGGGGGCACGGTCATTAGCCGCGTCCTGCCAGAGGAGGCCAGGGAAGGACCAGCGTTCCACAGGGGCGTGCTCTGGCAGGGGTCTGGCGACAGAGGGGGACGAGAGTGGCGAGGCCCGTGAGCGTGCGCACTGTCATCCGAGAACTCTGTGACAGAGGAGGCGAGAGTGGCGGGACCCGAGGGTGGCGCGCACTGTCGTCCGAGAACTCTGTGTGCTCAGAGATGGGAGAGACAGTTCTTTGGAAAAAGAGGTTTTTCCCCGGCCCTCCACCGGGGGAAGGAGTGGCCCTGCAACCACCTCCTAGAAAGAACTGCAACCCATCTCTGAGCTGCCCGTAACGGGAGCACTGCATTGCTGCGGGGCTGGTACGGGCTGGGGCGCCTTCCTGCGACTACCTCCACGGCACGGCCTGGGTGAAGGGTGCTGCTAGGGCCGGCAGGGAGTGTCGCAGGAGGGCGCCCTCGGCGGCGAGCGGAATGAGGCAGCTGAGTCTGCTCTGGGCAGCCGAGAACTCTGGGCAGAGTCCTCGACTGCGCCGCCGAGGAGGCCAGTCTGGGATATGGGGAGTTGAGGAAGCGGTTTCGCTCAGCCTCGCCCATATCAACCAGACTAAGCCAGTTTTTGTCTCTGGACCACATATGTGGACATCACCTGACCCAGGGAGCGTGTGGTCACCTTCGTCGCCCGTAGAGCGAGGTCGGTGGCGGCACGCAGCTCTTGCAAGAGCCCTGGACCAGCCCTACCCTCGTGCATTAGCAATGAGCACCCCTGGCCTGGTAGACCTGAAGGATGGGCATAGCATGCAGTGAGGTGGCAGCCAGCCCCACAGCTCTATAGATCTCTGCCACCGGAGTAGACAAAAACCTACATGCTCTGGGGTGGGTGGGTGCTTAGGGCCGCCACACCAGTGGAGGCGCTGTGGGGACACAGTTGTGTTGCCACAGAACACTCCATAGGGGGAACCCCAGTGTACCCACTGGCCGCGACCTCATCGAGGGCAGAGAAGGTGGAAGAGGCCGCTGAGTAATCTCATGACCTCTTCATGCACGTCCAGGAAGAAAGGAATCGGGGGCGGGCCGACGTGTGCCGGTGCGTCCCCAAAAACCGATCATCAGCCTCAAGCACCTGGGACATGGCGGAGGGTTCCACACAAGCCCAAATGCCCGCGACTGCCCGGGGAAGCATGGCAGAGTTCTGGTTCAGACTCGGGCAATGCTGGCACACCCGGAAGAGGCAGCACAGCCGAGTCTTCTCCAGCGTACTCACGCCCACCTTGTGATGCGGCGATAGACAAGATTTCATCTGCCGGGGCATCGAATGAAATGCTGGACCAGCCCGCGACCTCTGGCCGGGACTGGTCAGCGATCTCATCCGGATACCACACGGATTGCAATGTGAAGAGGAGTGTGTGGACCGAGGATAGATCGTCGGGTTGGTTCCACACAGCAGCCTCTGATCACCCTGCCCACCAGCCGAAGTATTCCCTCTTGCGGAGAAAATAGATCGGGGTGTGGATGAGGGGACTCTTTCTCGAGGAGGTCATCGAGTCTCGATCGTTACATTGCGATGGTCATGTCCCCGCAATGAGAACATGACGCATCCACGAACGCTGTCTGTGCGTTTGCCCAAACACATCAGACAGCGTCCGTGCCCATCAGCTGATTTAATCTGTGTATCGCACCCAGAAACACACGGGCGAACCGTCTTTAAAAAGACGCGCCGCGTGCAGCTCTTTTAGAGAGATAAAACTCAAACAGCAGTGTTGAAGCGCCCAGGGAGAGACACACGACTGGCAGACCACTGCGCAGATCGGCAGGCAATATGAAGCTCGCTGGAATTCGCCGTCACACCAACACTTCTGAAGAGTAGCTCGTCTCGAAGAGTGAAGAGAGATGATCTCAGAATGGCTTGTGGAGTGAAGAATGCTCTTGGCTCCGAAAGCGAAAACATATCTGCATGTTGCCAGCTCACTTCCTTTATACCCACATGGTGGGGCGGAGTTATGCTATGCAAATTCAGCAGACCCATGGCATTTGCTTGCCATTGGCTCGTTTTATTACTGTTCGAAGAGGATAGGCTTCTAAGCGAACCCCATTCGTCGTCATTCGACGTAACTCGAAGTGACAACGAAAGGGAACTGTCTTTACCCTAATATATTTTAATAAACTTAAAATAATTATTAAAATTTTAGATTTGTCAGCACAGATTTTGCAGGAAATTGATATACATATGTCATTCACCCATGCATGTCACTTCATATCTGTATACAGAGAAAAGAAGCTCCGAACGTTTCTTGTCACAACAAACAAGAAAATTCGACTATGGGTCTTTGAAAATGGCAAGGAGGGAATTACCCATCTCGAATAACATTCATCCATGTAGATCAGTACAGCTGAAATACAACCAAAATGCATGCATGTTAATTCTCCAACTGCTAGAGGGCTAAAAGTTACACAGTGTGGCTTTAAATGTTGAAATTTGATACACACACTGACATGGAGATAAACACAAGGCCCAGGACGAGTGCACAGGACACTTGGGGATTATTATTTTAAGGGCATTTTTAAATGCTGTTAATAATGAGTTGTAAAATCTGTGTGTCTGTGTAAAGAACTCCTCATGTTGATTTGATGGCGATACTGAATAAAGTCTTTGATTAATTATTTTAATTATTGTATTTCAGAGATATTTGACATTAAAGGGGTGCATAATGCCCCTTTTTACAAGATGTAAAATAAGTCCCTGATGTCCCCAGAGGTGAAGTTAGTGAAAGATATCAAAAATTGCCATTGTTACTAGTGGAAATGTAATTCCTGATATCAAGAATGATCATTTCAACTAGTGAAAATTGAATTGTTGTTATCAAGAATTCATATCCTGGAAATGAACAAAAGTGAAAATGGCTTGCCATGCAAGGCTCACATTTGTGATGTCATCATATAAGGACTTAAACAATATTACATGCAATATCCAACTTTGAACAGAAGGGGTCACTTTACTACAACTTGTATATAGAAGGAATCCAGATTGTTCATTGAACAGCACAAAGACCATTTCTAAAACACTAAATTTGAAACCAAGTATATATAAACTATTTAACAAGACATCAGCTTTTTGAGCTTAATTTATTTTGACATTCAAAAACTTGACATAGATATGCAAAAGGTTTTAACACATGCACACACACACAAGTGTTTGCACTGAAAAAAACAAAGTTGCTTATAAAAAAATACAAACTCACAAAGAGAGATCATGCTTTATAAAAAAATTAAGATCTGTCGCCTGTTCTTCAGTGTGACTGAAAGGAATAGTTCAGCCTAAAGTCATTATTCTGTTTCAAACCCGCCGTCACACATACTATTCCACACACACTGTAAAAAGTAAACATGTGCAATTGTTGCTTTAAGGGGGTATTTCTACCTCATTTATAAATTAAAATTGTGTTGTTGTAACCTAATTAAATCAGGTTTATGAAACATATTGACAAGGGAATGCTGTTTTTTTTTTTTTTTTTTTTTTTTTTACTTTTGTTTGTATTGGAACAAAGAACACAAAGTTATCATGGATGCCAGAATATCAGACAGTATCACAAAATAATTCCAACATCTTGATATACATTATCACACTTTCCTCAATGGTTTACATACATAATCCATTTTTCCCAAAACTTGTTACATTTGTACAATTTGAGCCTTAATATAAGTCTCTCCATACTGTATATTACATTTAGGATCCCTAACCATTGATCCTAGTTGGAGGGTCAACCTGCAACCATTTACAGGTTATTGCTTTCCTCCTGCTTGCTTACAATATTTTTTATAAATATTTATCCTTGTCTAAAACATCTCCTGGTATTTTACCTAAATATATAGTAGTGAACGAAAAACCTCTACTCCCATTATTTTCCCAATCTCTGCCACTACTCCTTGCCAAAATAATTATATTTTTGGGCATGCCCATAAAATGGTAATGATTAGCCATTGGGGTTTCACATTGCCTCCAGCAAAAGCCACGGCTCTGTGAGCCTGTATGAAGTGCTGTTAATTTGGGAGTTATAAAAAATCTTACTAAATTCTTCCATCCAAATTCCCTCCAGGATCTTGAGTTTGTGGTATTTGCCTGTATCACACATATGTCTGTCCAGTCTTCATCTGTTATTTGTGAGTCAGACTCTTTCTCCCATTTTTGTTTAATGTATATTGATGAATGGTTCTTGGATGCTTGCATACTTCCATACAATCTAGAAACCAGATTTTTGTTAACTTCTAATGTGTACGCATTTGAGATATATAAAAACCCTGCTTTTCTAGTCCAAATGTATTTGAAAGTGGCTGATAACTCTGTAATTTCTCATTAGATATGACTGAACAGTAAGATGTGATACCTCTCCAAACCCATTGTTTAAATCTCTCGTCTCTCCTAGCCGGCTCAAAACCTGGGTCAAATACTATCCAACTTAAAACTCCAGTTTGATCCTCTAACTGTAATTTCTTCAATACCCTGAACCATACCCTCAATTAAAATACAGTACAAGTACTCAATCTGTTTTTTTATTTCCAAGTATCGACTGTATAGGTGAATCTATCTGTGAAACTTCTAGGGTTTTCCATCTTGATTCATAGCCTGGTATACACCAAGTTACTAAGGGTTTCAATTGAGCAGCGTAATAATAGTCCTGAAGACATGGTAGAGCTCTCCCTCCCTTTTCTTTTGTCAACTGCAAAGTTTTAAACTTTATTCTCGGTTCTCTTTCGAGAGTACTCTTGTGTTGCGTAAGCTAGCTTTTCTTCTCGAGAAAATCCCTTTTCTCGAGAATACTGAAGCCAAAAATTATCTATAATTTTGTATTATTTTAAAACGCATGTTGCTACAGCGAGCAGACCTAGGCGAGGCAGCTCGCGCGCCTATTGGCTGCTCTGCGCCAACTTGCTGCAACCTATCGGCAAGCTGCCCGTGACGTAAGCACCAATGAGGGCGCTGGCTTATGCCTATATAAGCCAGATCCCGATAGGGTGCTCTTTGATTTTTCATCTCTTCAGGGAAGTGTTTACTCACGTTCCTCCCCGAACTTCACGAGGAACTTTCGAAGTGCTGGAAGGCTCCATTTTCGGCCAGGCTAAGGACCTCTATCTCTTCGACGCACTCCACCGTGGACGGCGCGAAAGACAAAGGCTACCCACTTCCCAGTGTTCACCCCTACACATAAGCACAGCCCGCACTCATTCATTCGGGGCCAGTATCAATAAAATCGGCTATAGCCGCTTGTGTTTCAAATGTAGGAAATGTGCCCGATATTCAGTGCTCACACCTACTCATAAACACTGCCCGTTCAGTGACACACACTCACCTAGGGCTCTCATCTATAAACACCCCGAGTGTTTTAAGTGTAAAAAGTGTGCCTGCTTCTCAGCGCTCACTAATAAACGCTGTGCGCCCTGTGTCACACACACAGGAAATAGGGTTTCCTTCAATAAAACACCTCCCTGTCCCCACGACAGATGTGTTATATGTAAACAGACCGGCCGCTGCTGTCAGCGCGCCGCCTCATATTTGATCTGTCTCTCTATTTCCTCATCATAAATCCCATTTAGGTCTTGTTTAACTTTTCTTATTCGAATCAGTATCTGTGGATCTTTCTGTTTGCTGTGTTTGATATCCAAGTTTTCCATTTCCTCCTGTAAAGCTAAAAATCTTTTTTGTTTCTCTTTTTTACGAAAAGCAGTTAGAGCAATAATTCTGCCTCGAATTACAGTCTTTGCGGCATCCCACATAGTACTTGGAGATACTTCCCCATTATCATTGGAGATACATTTCAAATTCATTCTCAATCTGCTTCTGTATCGCTGTATAATTCAAGACACTCGCATTAAGTCTCCAAAGTGTATCTTTCTGTTGATTATCTAAATGTTGAGTAAGGTATACCCCTGAGTGGTCTAATACATTCCTAGTACCAATATTACAATTTCTAATTATGTCTATCTGAGTTATACATAAATAGATAATAAATTATTGAGTACAATGGCTTGCAGAATAAAATGTAAATTGTTTCTTCCTTGGGTGTAATTCTCTCCATATATCCATCAAACCCAGTTCTTTAAGCATTCTTTGAACCATTTTAGTATTTGAGTTTTTCTTTTTGATCCCACCAGAAGGATTAGTTGTATCCAGTCCAGGCTGAAGTTTGCACATTTAAATCCCCATCAAATATAAGGGTTCCATAGGATTCTGTAGCTATTAAATCAAATATTTTCTTAAAAAGAGATTCAGTGTCTCATCTGGTGGAGCATACAGGCCTACATTAAGTAACGTTACTTCTTTATTATCTAATTTGCCTTCAACTAAAATATATCTTCCCTCTTTATCTTTAATTTCAGACTTAAATTCAAAATTCACTGCATTAGAAATCACATTATAATCACTGTAAACACATTATAAATAATGCGAAAACGAAACCATCGAGAGAAATACCGGAGTGAACATGGATGTCAACGACTTTTGTAGATTATGTGATGTAAATCTACGCATCCACGGCACAATCGGGGCCTCTAAACTATTATTTGACAGTAAAGAGAAACAGGAAAATATTTGCAGCCAACTGTCAAAGTTAGGATTAGTTCTGTCAAAACGGACCGTTTCTAATTGGTTTTTCGTTTTTTGATTCTGACACCAAAAACGGTTATTTGGTTTTTCGTTTTGAAACAGAAAAAAACGAATTACGGATTATCCACCACGTGACCTCCATTTTTGGAAATTAATTTTGTGAATATTCTCCACAACAGAGCGAATTGCATCCCTTGTCTCCATATCCGCCGTCGTTTTCGATTTCCCCAATCTCAAACTCGGCGCTTAGCGTCTACGTCACGGCTCTCAGCCCGCCTTCTGTTCGTTGATTGGCCGGCTGTTTTCAGGCCGGAGGAAAACTGAGAGACATGTCGATGTCTCAGACTCATCCCTAATTTCCACCAACTGCGGAACGGCTGCAGATCCGCTCCGGAACGGCGGCGGAGTCAATAGGTTTCCATTAAAGTCAATGTGTGTATTTTCACTGACTGCGGAACGGCTGCGTTCCGACTCCGGCGATCCGCAGCCCTTACAAAGAACTTTATAAATTCATGCTTGCTGGGCTGTTAATAAATATACGCTGTAATATCAATTTATCTCCCGAGTCTTTCTGGTAGAAATGGAAGCTTTAGCGTAAGTTCTGCCAGGAAGACTCAATCAGCGTGCCACGTAATACTTAACTTCTAACCAATCATGTGCTAACACTCACAGTATAAAAGATTGGTACTTACAATCGTCTGAGTTCGCAGATGCTGACGCTGCCAATTACCTCCATCCTCCCCCACCACCACCAGGATGGTCCCTTCCTTAACCTCCAGGGGGGTCGGTTGCGCCCCTGCCTTCGTCTTCAGGCAGGATATGCAGATTTCGCTACCCTCGCATTGCTCTCTAAGGACGGGGCCTACACCAAAGAACTTTATAATTCATGCTTGCTGGGCTGTTAATAAATATACGCTGTTATATCAATTTATCTCCCTAGTCTTTCTGGTAGAACTCATGTTCTGGTGGAGATAAATGGGTCTCTTGCCAATAAATTACCTGTATTCTTTCTCATTTAATTTTTGCAATAATTCTACTCCTTTTAATCAGAGTATGTAGCCCATTGACATTAGTGTAATTATTATATATTCCTGACCATGCATTTACTTGTTTCAATTCGCATAACTTTTCATAAAATTTCCCTCCAGCCGGAATGAAGTCCGACTTCTACAGCCCCTTCTTCATTGTTCCCAAAAAATCTGGTGGGTTACGACCAATCCTCGTCCTGCTCACTTGAACCGGTCTCTTCACTGGCTGCCGTTAAAGATGCTCTCGGCCAAATGCATTTCCGAATGTGTTGTTATCACGGGTTTGCATTCTGAACGATTATGGGTGGCTGGTCCTAGCTCACTCTCGAGACCAGGTTTGCGAACACAGGGACCTAGTGCTCCGGCACATAGCTCATCTGGGCCTTCGGGTCAACTGGGAGAAGAGCAAACTTTGCCCCTTGCAGAGGATCTCTTTTCTCAGTATGGAACTCGACTCGGTCACCATGTGCGCGCAGCTTACGAGCGAGTGTGCGCAGTCACTGCTGACTTGCCTGAGACCGTTCGAGGGCAAGAGTACGGTTCCACTGCAGTTATTTCAAAGGCCAGCTTCTGTTTCTTTAGCGAAGTGATATGTGTATCTGTGTGTATCGGTCCGTGAGGACGCTCCGCTACCGCCGGGCGTTCTTCGAGGAGGATGGTTCGGTTCATGTTACCCGAAGCGCGGGTCCCGCTGTTGCCGAGGCGCGACATTGACTCGCATCGTGGGGTTCGCAAACGGATCTGACAGCGGGGTTTGAGACGGGCGCCGCCCTATCTCAGCTTTCACCTGCCAAATCCAGTGCCTTATCTCAGGGAGAAGCACGCTCTGAGTTTCTCCTCCCCGCGATGAGGCACTCATGCTGCGATTTTCCAGTTCCGAGGAATTGGTATCGTTAGTGTTTTGTTAAGAAAGAGAGAACAAAACAATAAAAATATAATGAATAAAGCAGATGTTTATGAGTTTTCTATAATAAATAAATAAGTCAGCTCATAACTCTGTTGAATAAAGAGGAGGAGGTTTTATCTAGTGCTGTTGCTAAGTTAATTATTTACTGGCCAGCCGAACATTATGAGAGTGAGAATAAAATGAAAACTCTATATCTCAGCCTCCTCGTGGCGTTTTGACGTTTTGACACTGAGGTGTTGAGATCGTGGAATAAACCGGTTTCTCTTTTATGTGTTTAATCCCCAAACTTCTACTATAGTAATATTATGGGTATTTAGTATCATGGTATGACAGAGCCTCGGTTTAAAGAGACGCTTGCAAGCTATCTCTCTCCTGAGTCGGCGTCATTATAACTCCGACGTTACCCACCAGCCATCATAAATAATAGATAAATATTATTAGGCAGCGCTGGTCGGTAAAGTATATAAGGACATGGATGAATGGGAGGATGTCAGCGCTGACGCTATTCGAGAATTGCGTCGCGCAACAGATAAACTATACCGGGGAGGGACGGTTTCGAGAAATCGTTTCTCCTCGGCGTCCTCTGGAGGGCGACTCTCTGAGGAGGATCGTAGCGCTGCCAGTTCGGTTGTTTCCTGATGGTGGCCACGGAGTGATATATATTAAGTTTTTCTGATGTAAAGAAAAATAAATATAAAATATGTCTGTTCTTCTGAACGCTCCGCTTTCAAATAAACAAAGGAATAAACTATTCAGCGGTGTTCCAGAGGTTTCTTCCTCACCGATCTAATGTTCCTGAGACTGCTGGGCGGGAGCAGTCTCAGCCTACTAAAGCTAGCCAGTTAGAGATATGCAAGATCTGAGGACTGTTTTATCTCTAATATAGCTTGGAAGAAGAAGCCCTGACGCTGAGGCTGCAGGCTTCTGAGGGTGGTCCCCTCCGGGGTAGGGACGGTTTTGAGAAATCGTTTCTCCTCGGCGCCCTCTGGGGTGCGACTCTCTGAGGAGGTGTCAGCGTCCCCAAACGATCCTCCGAGGAGGGTCGTATAGGGCAGTCATTTCGGTTTCCCTGCCGGTTCGCCGTTTCAGGGCGCCGAGGTGCCTGCTTTTTCCAACGATCCTCTGAGGAAGAGTTGTTGGAACTAAGATAGTTAGAGGTAGGCAAGATCTGATGACTGTCGTTATCTCTAATAAAACTTAGACAAGAAGTCCTGACGCTGCGGCTATCGGGTTTCTGAAGGTTCCTCTGGTTAACTAGCTTGACAATTTGAAACATTGATAATGTAACTAATCTAAAACTATACAAATTATATTACTATATATTTCTCTATATATGTGTGTTTATGCTGCATGAATAAATATATTTGCAATAAATTACACATACAGTAGGCTACTATATCTGACCACATATACATATATGAAGTGTATTACTGAATATAAAATTACATACATTATGATATACTGTCACATATTTATTTGTGTTAGAGTTTTATTTCAATTAATCTTTGTAAAGAAAAGCCAGTGATCAAGTCAAATTTTGCCTGCAATAAGAGATATTGTTATGCAAGGTCAGCAACTCTATTGTTGTACTTGTACAGTCCCCTAGTACTGCAAGGAGTGAAATAGTGTATTAGCACTTACTCTGAAGTTCCCTTTGAAGCAACTCTATCTCTAGTCTAGTGCCAGTTTTTTCTTTAAGTTGTCAAGTTCTATTTCTCCCCTTAAATTAATTTTTTTTGGGGGGGGGCACTACATTTTCTGTTGAAAAACGATCAACACGTCTCATTCAACAAATAAAAAGGAAAACTACTGCACTGCCCACCTCTGTATAACTTCTTTGTGCAGACTCTTCTGTAGATGTGGACTCCTGCAACTCACATTGCAGTCAGAAATAATAGGCACAGTATAAATTATATAAAGTTATTTATGCACATACAGGTACTTCCAAAGGACAGTGATCTGAGAGGGTTTCTTTACTGTCCTGTGCAATGGAAACAAATAGGCATTACAAAGTGATGTAAAATGACCTTTTGATGTAAAAAGTTACTGCACGTTTCACCACTTTCTTGGGAACAGATAAAAGTGTTGGTGTATATTATGTAAAACTGCACAAAAGAATGTCATTAATGAACTACACTGGGAAAAAATGTGATCAATAACTCATGGCAAAATATTTTTTCATAAGTTTATCAGTACAAGTCAAAGCAATTCAACACTACTCAAGATTTAACAGTTTAAACGACTGTACCAGCCATTTGGATTATAGGCCTACTTAATTTAATGCAGCAACAAATCATTTGACAGGTGAGTAAGGACATACATCTGTTGCTGCTGCTGGTCCCTGGCTGCGGGTCTAAGGAAGAGCTAAACCCGGGGATGCCCTTCACAATGGCTCAGTTCACATTCAACCCAGTGTGGACCACCACCTGTTTTTTCTTTTTTTTTCTTTCTTTTTTTGCTCAGCCTTTTTATTGGTGGCCGTTATAAACAGACAAAAACATAATTTAACAGTGCTTTTTAAAAGGGACTAGTATAAGTACCTAGTAAAGATGATTATTTTGTAGAATATTCTCGTCACTTTTACTTGTTCCCATGTTCTATTGGACGGTGGCTCTGACATTAAAAATTAACAAAGTAATTATGAAATTATTAAAATACAACAATATATACTGTTATAAGTGTAGCTCTTGCTCTGCTGCGGAGAAAAACTGTGCGCGCTCTTTGGTCGCGGTGAGCAGCCAATAGCAGCGTTGCTGATCAATGTTTCTACTATCGATACATATCCCCTTTTAAATCAGCGCATGAATGCCTAATAGGGGATTATCACACTGATACGTAGTACTTCCGCATTCAGTGATCTTTGTGCACTGCCACTTCCGGTGAATCACTCATCACTCTGGCGAACCCATGATGGACGACCTTAAGTTTATTTATACTGCATCCCTGGTATACTGCATCCCAAAAAACGTGCTACCTTGTTTTATTTTTAAGTTTGGCCCTTCATCCCGGCGAACCGCTTTAATCCAATTCTTCCTTAGACTCAGTTCAGTCGGGAATCCATGAAAACTTAAAGGAACACTCCGACTTTTTGGGACTTTAGCCTATTCACCTTTTCCCCCAGAGTTAGATAAATCCATACATACCTTTTTCATCTCCGTGTGTGCTATGAGTCTGTTTGACGCACCCACCGCTAGCCTAGCTTAGCACAAAGACTGGATGTAAATGGTTGCAGCTAGCATACTAATCCAAATAAGTGACAAAATAACGCAAACATTTTCCTATTTTCATGTTGTGATTTGTATAGTCACAGAGTGTTCAAAAAACAAAGTCAAATGAGACACAGACATATTTTAACCGTATAAATACTGGGAACTATATTCTCTGAAGGCGAAGCACTGCTACTTGGGCGGAGTGATAACCGCAGCACCTGAGACGCGCCGTGGTGAGGAGCAGAGAGTTCGTTCAGAGCGCGTCTCAGGTGCGCTGCGGTTATCACTCCGCCCTATATCAGGGGATATAGTTCCCAGTATTTATACGGTTAAATATGTCTGTGTCTCATGTGACTTTGTTTTTTGCACACTCTGTGACTATATAAATCACAACATGTAAATAGGAAAATGTTTGCGTTATTTTGTCACTTATTTGGATTAGTATGCTAGCTGCAACCATTTACATCCAGTCTTTGTGCTAAGCTAGGCTAGCGGTGGGTGCGTCAAACAGACTTATAGCACGCACGGAGATGAAAAAGGTATGTATGGACTTATCTAACTCTGGGGGACACGTTGAATAGGCTAAAGTCCCAAAAAGTCGGAGTGTTCCTTTAAGTAGGGTTGGCGTTGTTTGTTTGATTGACAAAGTGGAACAGAGCAGTGACATCTAGCCTTCGTTTCAGCCATTGTTGAACTGCGCCGGAAGTGGACATGCACAAAGTTGAAAAATCCCGCCCATGAAACCCGGAAAGCGTGATAATCCCCTATTATCTCAGATAACTCAATCCAGCTATACTAATCATAACCGGCTGGTGTGTTTGAAGAACCCAATTAGCCGGATCATGATTAGCACGATGATATCATCTTGGATGTGTCATTTGATCTCGGATGTAATAAGCGACGTACGAAGAACGGACCCCAGATGAGAGACCACTGAGGATGGAGTCCTGCTGACTTAAACATTCACATGATTCTCTGTACATGTAGGCCTTCATGGTAAAATGAAAAATCAAACAACATGGAAATGACAGGTATGTGACACCTATGTTTCAGGAATGGCACAAAGGTGTGATCAGTGTGTTCAATAATGTGCTTTTTTGTCCTTTTTTGTGTATCTTTGGATTATGTTGTGTTGTAAATAAGTCCCAACAAGCCATTATTTTTTAAATGCAGTCATTCTTTGTGCCTCATAATGATAGTGCCTGAGAGCTCCTAATAGGGCCATTATGGGAGGGTCTTTGTCTTTCTCAGGTGTGAAACACTTAATATGCATGGCTTGTTAACGGCCTCCTCGCATACAGCTTTCTTACACAAAACATGTCTTAAAATGTTTAAATCAATGTATTGTCTTATCTGAATGAGTATGCTGGATGATTTTCACATAGTTTTGAAGCAAAGATTCTAGGCTACATGATACAATTCTCAAAAGTCTTGTAAAGAAATAATCAGTTTGGGTATTTTGACCTTATTTCAGTGACAATTTTTTATTTATTTTTCACAATCCACGCATAAACATCATTATCGCAAAACTACAAACTTTTACATACATGCTGCTGATATATTATTGTAGCAGAGTTTGTGCTGAATGCAGTGTAATCAGACTTTAGCCATGAAAATGTCACAAGTAACAGAAATAAGTGCAAATGTCAGAGCATGTCAGAACACCTCCAGGACCCAGAAAACACCTCAGACCCCAGAGGGTTAAACATTATTTTCAACGTTTATAAAACATTCAGAAATAAAGTTTTCATAACCTAATTGGAATGTTAGCAAAAACATTCTAAGAACATATTTTTGTTTGCTGGGATGCTGCTCTTTGCACTTTAGTGAAGCAAAAAAAAAAAAAAGAAAAGTCTGACAATATATATTTCATCCATCAGGCAGCATAAATGTTGTGCAGCTGATGGAAAAATATTTGGCAGGTTTTGTTTTTTGCATGTTTCAGTTAACAGCTGCTAAGGGTTTGGACGAATTTCATTATAGTTTTTGAGAACTTGAGAGAAGCGAATGATTTTGATCTCCCATGGTTTAGATTTTCTGTCATCCCACAGATACTCGGGTGAAAGCAGTTTACTGGGTTTATTATAAAGGAAGTACTTGTTCAAATGAGACTCCTCCTGCCACGCTGCCTCAATGGATTTAGATGCATCAATCTCCAGATTCTCTCGGCAGGTTTTAGCAAGTTGATATACATCTTTCACTAAGCCACCGATCACAGCCCCGCCATAATAATAATCACCCTCAGCAGAAGGAATAAAAGCTTGAGACTCTGGTCGGCGTTCATATGGGAATTTTTTACGATGTTTACCATAAAACCATGGATGTATGACACCTACCAGACGACTCAAAGTCTCCACCCCCCAGCGACCATAAAACTTTGAGTCCACATCAAGGCTGAAAACATAGTCCGCTTTATTGAAAAGTCGACTCTCAATCAGTTTCTCCAGTCTTGCCATCCTGCTCAAACTGATATCCTGCCATCTGTTAGAACTAGGGACTGTCAACACCGTCAAATGATGTTCTTCTCTCAGTTTCACTGCAGGAACATGTTCTGGATGATCAGTGAACACATAATAATGCACACGGAATCCAACAAAGTAATTCTGCTCTGCAGACTCCAGGAAATCTTTAAGAAACAGTGTGTACCTGAAAAACAGAGAGGTAGAGTGACAAAATTATAGAGTAATAAACTGACAAAATATTAGAATTTCTTTTCCCCTTTTTGGCAGTTTATTAAGAAAGACCATATAAGTAAGTAAGTAAGTAAGTAAGTAAGTAAGTAAGTAAGTAAGTAAGTAAGTAAGTAAAGTTTATTTATAGAGCGCTTTTCACAGATACAATCACAAAGTGCTTTACAAAGTGCAATCATACAAAATAAAACTTACGATTATACAATTTAAATTAAAAGGCAATAAAGCCCAGTCAACTAAAAGCTTGTTGAAATAACAGTGTCTTTAGTTGCTTTTTAAAAGAATCGACAGAGTTGGCCACACGGAGGGACAGGGGCAGGGCATTCCACAGTCTGGGGGCTACAACCTGAAAGGACCGGTCACCCCGGGTTTTATAGCGAGTCTTTGGGACCAATAAAAGACTCTGGCCTGAGGATCGAAGGGCACGGCCTGGTAAGTAGGGGAGCAACAAATCAGCAAGATATTGTGGGGACTGACCATTTAAAGCTCTAAAAGTTAAAACTAATATTTTAAAATCAATTCGAAATTTGATGGGTAGCCAGTGTAGGGAGGATAAAATGGGTGTGATGTGTGTCCTTAATGTGATGTGTGTCCATAATGAACTCAAATATACTGTACATTCACTCTGAGTTACCTCAGCCTTTAGATCTGAAAATTAAGGTTATCCATTTTTTTTTTTTTTCATAAACTTACCCAGAAATGCTGCATAAACTGCTTTCTGGAATACCCCACAGGGTTCAATTGCAGTATCATGATTTAATAATAATAAAAAAGCGATTTCTTTTTACTTATATTCGATGCCCCATAGACTAGCGTTATAAGCTAATTTGTTTTTAGAGATAAAACTCTTTACATTTGATTATCATGAAAACACATCCCAGAGAACGATCGAATCGGTAACCATATGTTAATTACCCCTTCATTTTTCACCGGAATTGTCCTTTAAAGGGTTAGTTCACCCAAAAATGAAAATAATGTCATTAATGACTCACCCTCATGTCGTTCTAAGCCCGTAAGACCTCCGTTCATCTTCGGAACACAGTTTAAGATATTTTAGATTTAGTCCGAGAGCTTTCTGTCCCTACATTGAAACTGTATATACGGTATACTGTCCATGTCCATAAAGGTAATATAAACATCATCAAAGTAGTCCATGTGACATCAGTGGGTTAGTTAGAAGTTTTTGAAGCATCGAAAATACTTTTTGGTCCAAAAATAACACAAAATAAGACTTTATTCAGCATTGTATTCTCTCCCGGGTCTGTTGTCAATCGTTCACAGTTACGCTGATGATGTGTTATCTGGTGCGCCCGAGCTTCATTTATAGTCTGAGGGAAACGCACGCTGTAAAAGTGTCTCATCCGCGACATGCACATTTACGCACCATTAAAAAAATGATATCCACGCAAACAATGTAGAATAGCTTGAATATAGCGTGCGTCTCCCTCAGACTGTAAACGAAGCTCGGGCGCACCAGATAACACGTCATCAGCGTCTTACGTCAGCAGCGTCACTGCGGAGTCCTGAACGCAGATTCACAACAGACCCGGGAGAGAATACAATGCTGAATAAAGTCTTATTTTGTGTTATTTTTGGACCAAAAAGTATTTTCGATGCTTCAAAAACTTCTAACTAACCCACTGATGTCACATGGACTACTTTGATGATGTTTATATTACTTTTTATACCTTTATGGACATGGCCAGTATACTGTATATACAGTTTCAATGGAGGGACAGAAAGCTCTCGGACTAAATCTAAAATATCTTAAACTGTGTTCCGAAGATGAACAGAGGTCTTACGGGCTTAGAACAACATGAGGGTGAGTCATTAATGACATTATTTTCATTTTTGGGTGAACTAACCCTTTAAGGTAGGTACAAGTATGCTGTTAAATCTCAAAATAATTGTATGTCATATACTAGAATTGTTTGGGGTGGGGGGTAACTTAAAGGGGATGTCTAATGCTATTTCATGCATTCTGACTTATTTATTCTGTTGAAGAGTTGGATTGTCATGCAACATGGCCAAAGTTTATGAGTTAAACGTATGACAGAGTATTTCTGTGCCAAATACACTCCTTCAGGATTCTTATAAGTTTCGGAAATATTTTTTTGAGTATGGCCATGACAACCATAAAGGGCTTGTATAGGCACTTCTCCCGGAAGAGTGAGTGCACACACACACACACACACACACACACACACACACACACACACACACACACACACACACACACACACACGCACACACACACACCAACCTGGGGTGCGTTTCCCGTACAACTAGTCGCTGCTTAACTACCATAGTACGATGCATCGTTTGAGAAATCAACTAGCTAGTCACGACTGTTTCCCGAAACCGTATGTCGCAAAGTATCGTTTAACCACGTTGGTTTATGACGTCTCGAACGTGGTGGACTAATAACTTATTTTAATCATTCTGTTTGAGATCGAATTAACGCTAGATTTTGTCATATAAGTTACAGACATGGCATCTGAAGACCATTTCTAATTTTTCTCAGTTATTTTGCTTTATTACCAGACACGATACTTGGCTCGTTCTTACATAGTAGAGCACGTTCGCACATGCGCAGTCTTCAAAAACGGTGCTTTAAATCTCTCGACAAACTAAGACGTAAATTACATTTGTATGTATTCTAAATAAATAACACAGGTTGTACTGAATGTCAGCTTATTTTGCTAAAGATAAGGATTTATTCAGTCTACATCTCATGTAAACTAGAAACTATGCTTCTAACCACAGCTCGAGAGCTGTCGTTCCAACCACACAAGTTTGCGATGCTGTTTGCGAACGTTCATTGGAACGATGGTTTCAGTAAACACCAAATCGTTAAACTATGCTGATAACGACGGAACTTGCGACCATAGTTGGCTAACGATGCTTTCGGGAAACGCACCCCTGGGTGCGAAACCATCGTTCTAACGAACGTTCGCAAACAACATCGCAAACTTGTGTGGTTGGAACGACAGCTCTCGAGCTCTGGTTAGAAGCATAGTGTCTAGTTTACATGAGATGTAGACGGAATAAATCCTTATCTTTAGCAAAATAAGCAAGCTGACATTCGGTACAACCCGTGTTATTTATTTAGAATACATACAAATGTAATTTACGCCATAGTTTGTCAAGAGATTTAAAGCACCGATTTGAAGACTGCCGTGTGCGAACGTGCTCTACTATGTAAGAACGAGCCAAATATCGAGTCTGTAATAAAGCAAAATAACTGAGAAAAATTTGAAATGGTCTTCAGATGCCATGTCTGTAACTTATATGACAAAATCTAATGTTAATTCGTTCTCAAAGATTAATTAAAATAAGTTATTAGTCCAACACGTGCGAGACGTCATAAACCAACTTGGTTGAACGATGCTTTGCGACATACGGTTTCGGGAAACAGTCGTGACTAGCTAGTTGATTTCTCCAACGATGCATCGTACTATGGTAGTTAAGCAGTGAGCGATATAGTTGAACGGGAAACGCAGCCCAGAGCGAGAGCAAGAGCAACGCCCATCAACGTGCAAGTTTGGCTGAATTTGAGTAACTGAGAAGAGTTTCATAGTTCAGTATTGGCCTAATAATATAAAAAATTTGGTACTTAACGTAAGCATCAGCATTACTTAAAGGGGATTCTGGTTTATTTAATATTGTTTAAAGTTAAAGTCAATGAAGATCAGAAATAGGAGAGGTATTACTTACTTTCCAAGAGCGAAGACTGTAGTTGCTATGGTGATGTTTTGTTGTTTGTAGATTGAATCAATCAATGTGGGATCAAAAGTTCCTTCCCATACAACTGGGGCCAACCATGGTGACAAGTGAACACCTTTACCATCTGGGCTGTTTTAAATGAGGAAATTCATGCATCAAATCCAAATCCAAATGCATAGTAGTATGAAATAAAAATAAATGTATAAAAAAAAAAACTGTTTATGTTCTTACCCCACTACACTGGGCTGGTTGTAAGGAAGCCTGTTAATAAAAAAAGAAGAAGATGTTGTGACCAGTTATAATGTCTTGTAATTATCTACACGCAAAGCTTGTTATTCCTCATTTTGTAACGTCAGTTGTAGATGATGTGTCTTACAGTGGGCTGGACTTGGATCTTAACATCTAAAGCTCTTGATTGACTTTATTATTGTTTAAACTCTGCAGGGCATTACACCAAAACCAGATAGGCTACCTATTAACTAAAAAAATCTAACGATAACTTTCAACAGTCTTTACAGTCTTTCCCTTTAATACCTCAGCAACTTCCCACACACTTTAGTCTTGTAGCTCTTTCTGAATATAATACTATACAATTACATATATAAAATTAGCACAAAATTTAAATAAAAGTAAATTGGAAAACATAATTTTGGTAAAGTAAGAACAGAATTTTGAAAAAATTAAAACAGATTCCCTTTTTTTTTACTTTGTCAATTTACAGTGTTAAGACAACCTAGATCGGTTAGTTAACGGATAAATCTAGTTAACGGAATCCGCCACATAAACGTAACTTTACGTAAACGTAAATCATTCGCAGTATACGGGTCTTTCCCTGCCATTAATGCTTGGATAACACGCCACGTCTCTTTCCATTAATAATAATAATGTCTAATGCGGTGGCTGTGATATTATATAAAAAAAACGTCCGTTGCCGTGATTTTTGGAATGACTTATGAGAAAAAATGACGTTTTAGTCGCATAACATTAATGGAAACGCCTCTCATTTCGCAATAGTCCAACTGTGACAAAACAAGTGATCTTATAACATCTGTCCTCATGTTAAAAGGCAGCATGTGAGAACACCTTCTCACCATAAAAAGACCATTGCACATCCTGCGCACAACTATACTGATGTGCTTGGACCATAATAAGTGGTTGTCGACTTCGATACCCAGAAGCCTCGTCTGTAGTACCTGCTCAACATACATATCTTTAATTACTACATTTAATCTGGGTTCACTCAACAACATTTCTCTGGTACCAAAAACAATACGTTTTGTCTTGCCAACATTTAAGACTAACTTATTATTTGTAACCCACTCTACTACAGACTTTAGTTCTTCCAATAACACAATTTCAAGGTCGTCAATTGTTTCTTGAGATGAATAGATAGTCGAGTCATCAGCGTACATAGCTATTTTTACTTTCTTTAAGACTAATGGCAAGTCATTTGAAAACAGGAGTTGGCCCTAGGCAATATACAGACTTTGGTGCATTAATCATAGACAAACTGATCTATAAATGAACATGCATTACAGAAACTGTGTGAATGATTCACTGATTTGTGTAGTGTCTTTTAATTCTATTATTCTTATTTTTGATACTGTGTGATCCAGTGTTAATTTTGACAAGAAATTTTAATTTAGTTTTAGTCTTAGTCTTTTGACTATAATTCTTTTTAGTTTTAGTCAAGTTTTAGTCATCTGATTTGTTTTAATTTTAGTCTTATTTTAGTCGACTAAAATTGCTTGGTATTTTAGTCGACTAAAATTGCTTGGTATTTTAGTCGACTAAAATTGCTTGGTATTAATAAATAACAGTATTAATCAATAACAGATTTACTAGACAATTTTTTTACCGCTGGTATAGAAAACAAACTTAACCAAAATATATAAAACACAAATGTAACTTTATTTCAACACAACTGTGTCTTTATTTCAATTCAAAAGCTGTTATGCAGCAACAAACACTGTCATGGACATGGTAATGTAAACAATAACTAGCTGTCAATTCACCATCAATAAAATAAAAATAAAGTTAGGTCCAGGACCTTAAAGCTTACAGCTGAGCTGAACAATAAGTGCAAACATCTTTAATTTGAATCTAAAGTGCACTGAACGACATTTTTTTCTTCCTACCACAATGCTGACAATTCAACCACAGAATACTAACACTTATTTACCTCTATTCATTTTCAAGAAAGCACTTCGTGCTAAAGTGACTTTTGCTCTGTTACGCTTTCCCCTGGTTAGGTCACCTGTGACACTGAAAACTCTCTCTGCAAAAGCTTGCGAAGCAGGCATTGCTAACAGATCTAATGCTAATGGTTTCAAGCTGTGATAAAATGTGTCACATTTCCCAAGCCAAAACTGGACTTCTGAATCACAAGTAATTGGCTGTGAGAGCTCCTCCTTGTACTTGCTTAGTTGCTGCCTGATGCTACATGTGGAGGACTTTGGTCTAGGCTTTGCACGGCATTTGGACAGAAATCTGAAGACTGGCTTCCTTGAGGAGGAGGATGGTGGTCCAGGGTCAGGCTCTAGTCCATTCAGTTCCTCCACATCATCATCAGGGTGAGTCTCTTGACTCTGAGTGCACTGGACCACATACCCCTCTGCCTGCTTAAAAAGTTCCTGAACACTGTCATCAGCCACATCAAGAAGAGTATCACACACAGTAGGGTTGAGAAAGAAAGCAGCTACAACAAGTGGAGAGAACTTTTCATCTGATGGATCCAATACCCAGGCAAAGCGCTGGTTCAAATTGACTTTCATTTTTCGTGCTAGAGTGGCCAAATCCCGATGATTTGTGTTTTCTTCAAAATCAGTAAGGTGGCTATGCAAATCTAAGAGGGCAGGGGCGATCAGTGACATAGACATCGTGTCACTCTGAAGAGTCTGTGTGTGTTCGGCAAAAGGCAACATGAGTTCATGCAATGAGCTGAGCTTCTGCCACTCACTAGAGAGTAAGTTGTCCCACCCCATCTCATTCGCTATTTCGCAAAGAGGATCTTTAACTTTGAGGAGTCGTGCAATCATGTAATATGTACTTGACCAGCGCGTGGGACAATCATTCACAACAATTAGGCCACACTTATCCAAAATCTTCTGTGTTGCAACAGATGACTTGCGAAAGAGCTTCACAATTGATCGTGCTTTGTCAAGGATTCGCTTCACACTCGCCTCCTTGTTTAGCATGTGGACCACAAGCTGCAGCGTGTGAACCACACATGGCATCCGTTCCATACCCATCTCCATGTTTTGATAGCTACCAAAAAGAAAGTAAATACATATCAGGTAAATGAGGTAATACATTAAATATGAATAATAGTTAAAATTATGAATAAAAGTGGCTTAAGTTACCGATGGTCTTCAATCTCCTCCTCTGAATCACTTTCACCTCGGAGGGACACCTCTTCATCTGAGCTAGCCTCTTCTTCTTCTTCTTCTTGAGTACTGTGTTTAAATGCTGCTACCATATTGCTACCATTGTCCGTTATTACAGTCACAATTTTGTCATTTGAAATGCCCCATTCCTGCATGCACTTATCCACCGTGATCATAGTTCCATTTCCTGCTTCCGGTTCTGATTCTCAGCTTGCAACAAGATTGACTTATGATTTAGATTTTGACTACAGGCTCTTAGTACTGTAGAGTAAGAAAGACATGTCCCTTCCCCGGAAATGAATATTTCTTAAAATTAATAAACAATTAACACTGAGTGTTCACAGGACGAACAGGTGGGCTGATTGTAATATTAACTTTACTACATTAAGTTAATTATTAACTGATCCAAATATTAATAAATATTAATAATTAATCACCAGTTATTATTGATTATTAATATTTCATAGAGCTAACTTGTTACACTCGACCTATGCATTTGCAACAAGAGATAGTATCCAGTGTGAAGCACTGCCACTGGCGGTCAGGAAGAACGAAATAGAACGGAGATGAATGAAAGGTACTTTGTTTAATAAATAACTCAGAAACATAGCCAGCAGGCAAGACAGCATGCAACACACAAACAATACCGGACACTAGACAGAGCACAGGCAGGAAGTTAGGCCCTGTTTACATGTACATGGTTATTTTGGTACATTTCCCTTCGCTTATGCCCTTCGTTTACACGGAAACGGAGAATTCGCCTCTGAAAACGATTCTTTCTAAAAACTCCGGCCCTTAAAAAAAAAGAAGATTTTTTTAATCTACAAAAAAAAAAATCTACAAATTTCAGAGTGGAAATTTTTTAAAACTTTGTTTGCACGTTTTGCATGTAAACTGAGAGTATCTTGCTTTATTATTATTTATTATGAATTTCTTAAATAACCAAACTTCAACAACAGTTGAAGCGCTGCTGATGACTCCAGTGTATATGACAAATGTAAATTTCAGGGTGCTAAGCCCTATTTCTTTATTTTTTGTAAGGAACTTAAATCCTACCTGGACACCCTCAGTACATCCAGCAACTCCAAAGCCCTTAAAACTGTCTCACTGTGTAATTTGCATGATATTCTCCTGACTGTATAACCTGTAACTGTACTCTCAATTACATTTACCCCTGGTATTGATTCTGTATGTTCTTAGCAATGTAATAAAAAAAACAAAAAAAAAAAACTTTCATTAATTTCCTCCGTTCTCCTTTTCTTTCCTTGCAGCCTTTCTCTCACATCCTACAGGGGTGGAGCTGAGACACAAGGAAAGGAAACGAGAAAAGGAAACGGGTGTGCAAAAATAAGAATTGAGCCCTTGACCCTTGGTCTCGTCCCCAAACTACGTTTCACAACCAGACACGTGAGAAGCAGTAAGAATATAACGCAAGATAACTCGTGCATGATACTTGAATTGTTATTAAAGCAAGTATCCCATTTATTTCTAGAAGTATGCTAATAACTGCTTATGTTTTAGAGGTATTTTCTCAAGATTGTTTTGAAAAAACACTCACCTGGTTGGAGTGGAAGTGTAGGCAAAATAAATCAATCTGTGAGGAAACACAATAACAGATCATGAATGATAAAGTGAAGCAGATCATATGTTTTCTCAATTGAATTATCAGATTTAATACACAGATACATATAAACCTGTCACAGTAGTTTGATGAGGTTTTGCAGTGATGTAGCAAACACACATTGTATAGAAAAGTTTATAAGGGTTAAATCTGTTCCTAAATGCCCAGCAGAAAGACTATGGAGTTCATTTTCAGGAGCTACTGTGGTGTCATCATTATTACTTATTTCAATGTAACTCTAATCAACTAATGGACAAAAGTAAAGTGATAAAATATGAAAAATAGTGATATAACTGACAAGGTAGTAATCAGTTGTGACTTTTACAACTTTTACCATGACTCTTTCACTTCCAAATCATTTCAAGATTGCTGTGATTGATTAGTAGAAACTCTTTCAGCACCAGTTGCAATAAGATAAGGGCCACACTGAAACTATTTATTTGTATTTATTTTTTACTATACAATAAAACGTACTCGGTTACTAACGTAACCTCGGTTCTCTCTAGAGAGAGAACCGAGTACTGCGTAGTAAACTACGCTTTGGGGAAAATCCTTTTCCACGAGAATACTGAAGCCAAAAATTATCCTTAATTTTGTATAAATGTAAAACGCACAGCATACATACCTAGGCGAGCTAGACCTAGGCGCCGATTGGCTGCTGTGCGGGCAACTGCTTAAACCTATCGAGTATGACCACAGCATACAGACCTAGGCGAGACAGCTCACGCGCCGATTGGCTGCTGTGCGGGCAACTGCTTAAGCCTATCGAGCGAGACCTTGAGTGACGTCACACCCAATGCTTCGCGCCCTCCCGCGTCACGTCCTGCCGAAACGGGCGTGGCTTAGGGCTATAAATTGCGCTCGCAGGCTTAACTCTGTGATTTTTAACAGTGAAGCAAACATGATACGACATGATACGCAGTACTCGTTCCTCTCTCTAGAGAGAACCGAGGTTACGTTAGTAACCGAGTACGTTCTCTTACGAGAGATACTCTTGTACTGCGTAGTAAACTACGCTTTGGGGAACTTGTAAAACGTTGTGCGTGCTGGGATCCGACACCATAGACCCAAGGCGACCAGCCGGGGTACATACAGTGCATAATCACCCAGGGGACTCACAGGGAATCCTGGAAGAAGAGGGATTCAGCCACTATCTTCCGAAAAAAGGCGGCTTAGAGTGGCCCTGCTATTTATAATAGCTATTTATAACAAGACTGAATTTCAGTCTATCCCCTTTTGGCCATATTAGACCGATAGTAACCTGGCTTGAAGAGCGGGAACCTCTAGGTTATAAAACCTTATAAATGTAGACGGGGAGGCCCAGCCTGCCGCCATACAGATATCTTGCAAGGCAATCCCACTTGACCAGGCCCACAATGAAGCCATGCTTCTTGTGGAGTGCGCTCTGACACCCAAAGGGCATTGCATGCCCTTGGTTGTGTAAGCTAGAGCTATTGCGTCCACTATCCATCTGGATAGGCTCTGTTTCGAAGCGGCTAGTCCCTTAGAACGCCCACTAAACGAAACAAAAAGCTGCTCCATCTGTCTGAAGGCAGACGAGAGAGACACATATGCTCTCAATGCCCTGACCGGGCAGAGAAAACTTTCGTCCTCATTTTCCCCAGCGACCGGTAGGGCAGACAGGGAAATGACCTGTGCCCTAAACGGTGTGTTTAGGGATTTAGGAACATAACCATGCTTAGGTTTAAGTATAACCCTCGAGTCATTAGGCCCAAACTCCAAGCACGTAGCACTCACTGAGAGCGCGTGTAAGTCCCCGATGCGCTTCACTGAAGCGAGAGCCAGAAGAAACACCGTCTTGAGCGACAGGTGTTTGAGATCAATCTCCTGTAAAGGCTCAAAGGGATGACCTTTCATGGCTTCCAGTACCGTAGAAAGGTCCCATATGGGAACTGTAGGAGGTCTGGGAGGATTCAGTCTCCTAGCTCCTCAGAGGAACCGGATGACTAAATCGTTCCTTCCTATAGACTGGCCAAGCTGCTTACTGCATCACAACTGGGAACCAAGGCTGGCTCGTCCAGAGTGGCGCTATCAGCAGCACTGAGCATCCTTCTTCCCTTATCCGTTCCACCACCTGGGTTAGGAGGGAGACAGTGGGAAAAGCATAGAGAGGACGACGAGGCCACGAGTGGGTCAGAGCGTCCTTGCTTTTCGAGAAAAATTCTGGACAGTGAGCGTTTTCCTGAGACGCGAACAGGTCTACATCCGCTCTGCCGAATTTCTTCCACAGCAGCCGTACTGTCTGTGGGTGCAAAGACCATTCTCCTGTCGGAACGTGGTTCCTGGACAGTCTGTCTGGTCCTACATTCAGGAGTCCCGGCACGTGCGCTGCTTTCAGCGAGAGCAGGTTGCTGCGTGCCCATATCAGGAGGCGCCTGGTTAGCCTGTACAGGGTCAGGGACCTGAGGCCGCCCTGGCGATTTATGTAGGATACCACTGATACGTTGTCTGAACGTACCAGAACGTACCAGAACGTGGCACCCCGTTACCAGGGGACGAAAGCGCGTGAGCGCTTTGCTCACTGCTAACATCTCGAGGCAGTTTATATGGAGGAGCTTCTCCCGCTCTGACCACAGGCCAAAAAGCGGTCTGCCCTCGAGCAGCGCTCCCCATCCTGCATTGGATGCGTCCGTAGACACCACCCTCAGTCTCGAGGAAGTCTTAAGGCTTACACCTGAATGGTACCAGTCTTTCGACCCCCAGGGGTTCAAAGCTGTGGTGCACGCTTGATCGACCTTGAGGCGAAAACGACCGGTTGCCCACGCACTGTGAGGCACTCTCTCTTTGAGCCAGAACTGCAGCGGGCGCATGCGCAGCAGGCCATCAGACCTAGCATCTTTTGAAAGCTCTTGAGAGGGACTATAGCGCCGCAGCGGAAAGAGCTGACTGTGCGCTGAATATCCAGTGTGCGCTGGGGTGACAGCCGTGCTGTCATCGACAGCGAGTTCAGTTCTATTCCCAGAAACAAAATAGTCTGACTGGGGAATAGCGAACTCTTTTCCCAGTTAAACCGAGATTGTCGAGGTGGTTCAGTAACATGGCTCTGTGCTCCACGATCTCTGAGTGAGATTGGGCTAGAATGAGCCAGTCGTCCAAATAGTTCAACACTCGAACGCCCCTGAGTTTGAGGGGTGTGAGCGCTGCGTCCGTTCACTTCGTAAATGTACGGGTGCCAGGGACAAGCCGAACGGCAGGACTGTGTACTGATATGCCTGACCCTCGAAGGGGAATCTCAAAAATCGTCTGTGACGTGACGCAATCTGTATTTGAAAATACGCGTCCATTAGATCTATCGACACAAACCAGTCCCCTTGGCGAATATGCGCGAGGATTTTTCTGGTAGTGAGCATCTTGAACTGACGCTTCATAAGCGCTTTGTTCAGTTGCCGCAGATCTAGTATGGGTCTTAGACCCCCCTCTTTCTTCGGTACCAGGAAGTATCTGCTGTAAAGCCCCCCTTCGCTTTGAGCTTGAGATAAGGGTTCTATTGCCCCTTTGCTCAACAGTTTCTGAATTTCGGCTCGAAGTAGATGTGCTACATTCGAATCTACCGTTGTCTCGACGCAAGGGCGTCGGCGAAACTGCAGCGAATAGCCTTCTTTTATGATTTAGCACCCATTTTGAGATCCCGGGAAGCTTCGCCCACGCGACTGCACGGGTTGCTAGGGGCTGAGTGTGAAGCGCGCTCTGATCGGCTCGCGATACAGCGGCTTTGGTGAGCTGTGACGTAAGCGTCATGCTCGTAACATCTGAGGCAGGAGCCGCGCTGATGACAGCGGGTAGAATGTCCGCGCTCGACCCCTCTACGGTCGTAAACCGGGAGGGGGAGGGCTGGACGAGTTCCACTGGAACTGTAATGCTTGTGTGTGGGTGTGGGCGAGGGGAAGCGGGCACATTTACCACCTTTATAGCATCGCTCGCCTGGGCAGAGCGCATGCAAGCTGGTTTCGTTTTTACAGAAACCGTGAGGCGTGCAGGAGGTAGCATAAGTGGGCACTG
Source organism: Phoxinus phoxinus (assembly GCF_949152265.1). Classification (NCBI taxonomy): domain Eukaryota; kingdom Metazoa; phylum Chordata; class Actinopteri; order Cypriniformes; family Leuciscidae; genus Phoxinus; species Phoxinus phoxinus. The sequence continues at coordinate 3,606,465 of NC_136877.1, forward strand.
GGTCGTGGGCACGTTTGCTACATTTGAGTCGATTTTATGTGCGCGAGCCCCGTGTGTGGGGCTGTGTTTGTGTGTAGGGATGGGCACATTATAGTGGGCAGTCTTACTACACATGAAACACCATCGACCGTGGCCGGGACACCAGAAAATACGCTCTTTAAAGGATTTATCTGGGTAGCCGTATAACGGCTTTTGTGTGCAGGCAAGCGGGCAATGAGACAGGCTTGTTGGCTGATATATACACTGGACCAGTCACTTCTCTTGAGACTGGACGAGCGGCAAACTTTGGTGAGGGTCCGGCCGCAGCGGGACTTGAACACCGTCGGTTTCCTAGGAGTGCTAGGATGATTTCGGGGCCTCTGGCTTCAACGCGATCTTCGGCCGTGGGCCACGCATCGCGGGGCGGCGGCTGGAAGATCGAGAGCGCGGTCTCGAGCTCTGTGTCTGGCGGCGTTGAGAAGAGGCGTTGGGCGGAGGCTTAGGCTGTGAGCTCTGAGCAGACGGTTTCGTACGGCCTGCTGCAGAGTTGGAGCGCTTCGGGAGGAAGTGCTTCATAGCCTGTGTCGCTTTCTGCACCTCAGCGTACCTGTCGGTGAAGTCTTTGACCGAGGTTCCGAAGAGGCCAGCAGGGGAAAGCGGCGCGTCGAGGAACGCGGTGCGCTCCGCATCCGGCATGTCAGAGAGCGTGACCCAGAGATGTCTCTCAGACACGGTGAGCGCTGCCATGCTCCGTCCGATGGCCTGTGCTGCAGACTTTGAAGCGCGGAGAGCGAGGTCCGTAGCGCTCCTCAAGTCCGCCACACAGATCGCGTCAGGTCCCTTCTCGTCCAGTTTGCGGAGGAGATCGGCCTGGTAGATGGCGGGACATGACCACACTTTAGATGGAGCTGTCTCGCCTAGGTCTGTATGCTTTGGCAACGCGTTTTACATTTATACAAAATTAAGGATAATTTTTGGCTTCAGTATTCTCGTGGAAAAGGATTTTCCCCAAAGCTTAGTTTACTACGCAGTACGAGAGTATCTCTCGTAAGAGAACCGCTAGTGTTAAAAAAGTGTTAAATTAATAACACTAAAGTTTTAATTGTTTTAATAATTAATTTTCTAATATTTCAGCATGCTGGAAAAGTTCTCATTGTTAAAGTGCTCAGTAATCATCATTATCGTTGCATGATTTATAAACACCCACCAATACCCGTTTGAAAACGCCCACAAATTTAGAAACGCCCACATTTGTTCCTCAGAGACCCCATACTCTTATGCCGAGTCCACACTGCAGGATTTTCAAAGTAGTCATGTCATTGTTCTTTTCACACTGCCTATCTGGAGTAGCATCAGTCGCTGCCAAGTTCACACTACATGATGGATCTGCGACAGAGGGTTTCACACTGCATGACTTAACAAAAGAAAGATTCGCCAGAGAAACAGAGGACCGTGTCCTGGTCGAAAACGGGGAGCTCCAAGCTCTAGCGACCTCTTCATGAAGCTCAGGAAGGAAGGGCGCTGGCTTGGATGCAGGTGAAGTGCGCTCCCCGGGCAGGAAGTAGCCGTCCAGATGGTTGTGGGCGGGCTGCTCGGGCGACACCCACTCGAGGCCAAGGCTCGCCGTGGCCTCAGTGAGCACGCGAACTAGCTCCGCCTCGATGCTCGCTCTCTTTCCCGTCGAAGCACGGACAGGAGGCGCGAGATCCTCAGAGCTCGCCCAATCCTCACTGCCTGACGCCAGGAGAGAGCAGGAATCCCCTTCTCTCAGCATCGCGTCGACCTCATCCTCGTCGACGACAGTTCTTATATATAGCATATCATAAGTCTGCTATGCTATTACATATTTATAATTAGTGTACAGTATTAGCAGTAATGTTAATCTTAGTGCTAGTAATTTTTCCTGCATTAGTTGTTAAGTTTTGCATGAATTGTGAATTTTTTTCATTATTTCTCTGGGAAGTATTGAAAAATAGTAGTTATTGATTAGTTATTAGTGAACTACCACTTAAATCTGTAAAAAATGCAGTAGTTATCTGGGAAGTATTAAAAAAATAGTAGTTATTGATTAGTTAATAGTGAACTACCACTTACATCTGTGTGCTATTAATTACTAATTCGTTAATCAGAGTTACTTGTTAGTTAACTGTAGTTACTAGATTGTTAACATTGTGTTACTCATTTGTTCCTGTGTAGTTATTCATTAACGAAGGATCCGTATTTTAAAGTGTTACCGATTTTACCTCGTTACTCATAATGTTCTGATGTGGGAGGCTAAAATGTAACATCATGACAATGCTGTTGTTTTATATGGATGTAAAAGGTAAGAGAATTATGAGTCGTTCAAAGTAAAAAAAATAAAAGAAAACGAGCAATTTGTCAAAATGCTACTAAAATTATGCCTTGCCTGCCTTGAGTGAAAAGGCTTATAAATAGAAATAGGTTTCTAAATGCAAATAATTTATCCACATTATTAGTCATTAGTTAACCATTGTCTTGTACAGGGTGTGTCTCGCATACGGTACACACAAAAAACAGCAACAGTACTTTCTCAGGAAACTCTTCTGCCAGTTGATTTAGTACAGTTTAGTTTATTTTGCATGCATAATCTGATCTAGCACACTAGACAAGAAAGTGTAAGACTAGAGAAACTGGAAGAGAGGACTACTCTCTGAGAAAACAACGGTAATAAACATTCAAACTCTCTTGCTATCTCTTGCTCTCTTGCATGATAATTTAGAGTGTTTTCACATCTGTAGTTCGGTTCATTTGGTCCGGACCAAGGGCCATAAATTATACATTATTATACATCCTTTTTGTGTATATAAACAAAGCAAAGTATAATAGTTTGCAATTATTGTAAATATTTTTATGTATTAAAAAAAATATGATTTATCCCTGATTATCCACAGTTTAGTCCACAAAGACTGCTGTTAATAATTAGGCCACCATGTGAAAAAAAATTGTATCAGTCCAAATTAAAATGACACTTAAACTCCTAAACAGGTCCATTACTGATATGTTGTAGTTTATTCATTTAATATACAAACACTAACGGTAACAGGAAGCCAGCTACAAATGACAAAGTAGTAACTACGTACCCAGTTATTGAGAGGCCAGCCAACACACGATGAAAGGTACTAACATTTTGAAAGAGTTTCATTATTCCTGTAGGATATTAGGTTTTGTGTCCTTATTCACTCGAAGAACGGAATGTCCCACAGAGAAAGGAAGCAAGAGAGTGATAATGGGAGAAGCGTGTTGCTGTTATGACTAGACTAGTGGTTCTCAATGGAGGCGTTTAGAGAACAATGGGGACGTTGGAAGCAAGATTTTTGAAAGGGGTGCGTTCACGAGTTTAAATATAACGCACATTTTTTTTCATTTACTTTTATTCATTTTAACCATTTAGTAATTTATTTGCAATAAACACTTTAAGTGGGCTATTTAAAAAGTGTTAGGACTATGTTTCCAACAGAACTTAACTTACTCACTAACTGCATACTGTACCTTGTGGTAAAGAAGAGACGACCCAAATCCGGCGATATGTTATGCCCTAAATTAATACATGACTAACTAACTGTATTTTTGTACATTTACAATGTACTATGTACATTTCTGAAATGCATTTTCTGTAAAGCTGCTTTGAAACCATATGTATTGTGAAAAGTGCTATACAAATAAATTTGAATTGAATTGAAGTGAATTGGTAAGAGAGGTATTGCTCTGTGCAACAGGAATTTGTTCACAGTCTGCAGAGCTACACAGTTTCAAGAGTGGCGCCCACAATTTCACTGATTTTGCAAGATGAGTTAGCAGGTGTACATTAAATGGGTTGATGATGGGACCCAGATAGGTCTTATCTATGGCTATTATGGGCCACAACGGGTATATATATATGGGCTACCATATTGTCTGTTTGGGTTACCTTATTTTACAGTAAACCCCTACATACAAACATTACATGCAATCTACACTAAAATGTTAAAGGTATTCAATGAACAGAAACCAGTAGTTCGTGCTTTACTTTATTAAGCAAGTTATAATAATAATAATTTAAACATGACTATTATTACTTGCACATTTACAACTATATAAAACACAAGTATAAAAAAAAAAAAAAAATGAAAAAAAGTTAAAGGAACACACCGATTTTTTGGGGCTTTAGCTTATTCACCGTATCCCCCAGAGTTAGATAAGTCCATACATAATCTTCTCATCTCCGTGCGTGCCGTAACTCTGACGCACCCACCGCTAGCCTAGCTTAGCACATAGAATGGAAGTAAATGGCTCCAGCTAGCATACTATTTCCAAATAAGGGACAAAATAACGCCAACATTTTCATCACATGTTGTGATTTGTATAGTCACAGCGTGTGTGAATAACAAGGTCACATGAGACACAGCCATCTTCTAACCGTATACTGGGAACTATATTCTCAGAAGGCGAAGCACTGCTACTTCTGTGGAGTGATTTGCTCGCAGCGCCTGAGAAGCCCTGTGGTGAGGAGAAGAGAGTTTGCCTTCTGAGAATATAGTTCCCAGTATACGGTTAGAAGATGGCTGTGTCTCATGTGACCTTGTTATTCACACACGCTTTGACTATACAAATCACAACATGTGATGAAAATGTTGGCGTTATTTTGTCACTTATTGGAAGCAGTATGCTAGCTGCAGCCATTTACCTCCAGTCTTTGTGCTAAGCTAGGCTAGCGGTGGGTGCGTCAGACAGAGTTACGGCACGCACGGAGATGAGAATGATATGTATGGACTTAGCTAACTCTGGGGGACACGGTGAATAAGCTAAAGCCCCAAAAGTCGACGTGTTCCTTTAAAGGACAAGTTCGGTATTTTACACTTAAAGCCCTGTTTTCAGATAGTTTCTGATGAAATAGAACGGTTAAGATTGAAATTTGGACACATGCTGCTGGCCCGAGAATTTTTGGTTTCTGTGGTAGCACTAAAGATTCATGTTCCCACGGGTGAAATGCTCCTTTAACTTTCTCACTAACTGCATACCTTGTGGTAAGAGTGGTATTGCTCTGTGCAACAGAAATTTGTTCACAGTCTGCAGAGCTACACACTTTGTTCCATGCACCAGTTTCAACAGACCACAATTAGTATTTTCAAACACAAATGCTGAGTGTGTTTAGAGTGGCGCCCACAATTTCACTGATTTTGCAAGGTGAGTTAGCAGGTGTACATTAAATGTCATAGATGCCTCGCCATACAGGAACTGAAACCTTGCCACAAACTTGAAAAAACATGTTATCTGCTTTGTTAATGTCTTGGAAGATAATGTTCTCATCCAGAAGTAGAAATACTGCTGATACCAGAAGGCCTAGATGCTTCACATAACGTGGTTGAAGTACACCATTCAGGACTGGCAAGCTGTAAATCAGGAGCCTGATACCAAGTGCGTATCTATATGACGAATGTTATTTCTCGTGCCAAAAATGTTTTTGCGTGCATATGATACGCACTTTATGGCGTGTAATACGCACACACTCCCCACCTCTAATCAAGGGTTTTCAGTGAGTAGCACATGCACGCAAAAAAAAACATTTTTGGCATATAAATGGCAGGAGAAATAACATTCGTGGTATAGATACGCAATTTCATGAGATCGTGTTGGCCATGCAACCCTTCCCCAGCCCGGGAATCTTCTCACCTCTGTCTCGGTGTCTCACACACAACCTCCAGCTGTATCAACATCATAAAATGAACCCAAAATACAGACAAAGAACACATGGCATTAATTTGTTAAATCATCAAGAACAAAATAAGAAATAAAAGATCAAAATCTGCCACCACACGATAGACCGATTACAGATCAGTGGGTGGGACTTCACTTGCAGAAACAAAAAGCAATATCCTCCATCTTGTTTGGAAGCTAAGCACTCTTTCCAGTACTTGAATTCTGCAAGGGGTCTGGGAAGTCGTGTTATCAGGTGTGGTGACCGTGTCTTTATGTCCTTGATCCTGTTTTCTAGCACCCTGATAGTGTTGGGACTCCCAGTGTAATAGGGTTGATCACTGTTGTTCAAAAAAAGCTGTGAGCTGTCTAATTATGGAAGCTTATGGGTAGCAAATTTCAATTTGAAATGTAATATGCAAAATGACAATGTAAAATGGCAATGCATTTCTGTATTTTAATTTTAATTTCCCCATACATTTGTGCGTTTGGTGCAAACTTAAAATGAAAATTCAATTATATAATTTACATTTGCCATTTCATACACTAGTTTTAATATGTAAATTTAATAAAAATGTGAACGCTTTAAAAGTTGCAAAATTAAAATATATTACAAAAATTAGTAGAAATGTTCAAGCTAAAACTCTAGCAAAATTGTAATTTAAATATTATTTTTTCTTAATTGCATTTATACTCACAGTTAAGACACTTGCGATTGCATTATGATTGGATTAAGTGTCCCGCAATGAATGTAGCAAAATTCTATTTCAATTTGAAAATGCATTCTGAGCCGATCACGATCATTTTTCCAAATAAGGTCCCATGGTGGTCCACCGGAAGAGGAGGGACTTAGTGTCTGACTTGGTGTCTGTAGCTCATGCTGTTTTGAATCTGAGGATTTTCAAGCAGCGACTGGATTTGAGGCACAATTGGTATGTTGATAAAAAAGCTTGGAACTGATTTCAATGGGAGCACTACAGATTGCACACTGTGCAAAGTTTTTGTCTTGTATGTCTCCTTGTGTGCCCAGGGGTTTGAGGCGGCCGCCTCCATCAAATTTCGTCCCGCCTCCGGCTCGTGACAAATCTCGGACAGACAGTCAGATGCTCAGATACACTTTTTCCACTGTGACGGTTCTATTGCGGGTTCCCGGTGTTGTGCCGAATTTCGACCCCCGCCAAATTATTACCCCCCTAGCATTGGTAGGTTTAGGATTAGTTGAGGGGGAGGGGTTAGGATTAGGGGTGGGGTTAAGATTAGGCAATCAGGTACTAACTTCAACGAGGGGGGTAATAATTTGGTCCATTCATGGCCTGTGTCCATTCTCAAAGCGTATAGTTTGCCGATAGTGCTGCGTGGATCATAACCCGTGGGTCGGCGGGGCAAGTAATACAAACATAACGTTACAATTAATCGAGGGTGGATGACAGATTAATAATTTTAAATCATTTTTTTCTCAATTGCCAAAACACAATTTCTGAAACCTTGCTCCATTTTCTGAAAACAGTAAACACAAAACCTCATCTTCAAGCACTATTTACAAAACCTCCAACTCCTCTTGCAAAATGAAACTTTCGCCTTCGTTCAAAATCAAACTCTGCTCTCAAATCATAAACAAAGTGATCAAAATGATATACACTATCAAGCAGTCAGTAAACAATACACCAAAAAATTGAAAAAACATTGTTCAAACCACTTCTCAGGGAGAAGTAAATTTTTAATCTCAAAACAAATTTAATACTTTTCCATCATTGTCTTTTGATTAACAAAAACATGTTCTATCATAGTCGAATAGAATAGAATGAGGCATTTATATAGCGCTTTCATATGTACTACTGTACACCCAAAGTGCTTTACAATCATATCAGGGAATCTCTCCTCAACACCACCAGTTTGAGCATCCAGTGGGATGATGCGACGGCAGCCACAGTACAACGGCGCCAATGCGCTCACCACACACCAGCTATAGTGGAGAGAGGAGAGAGAGTGATAAAGCCAATTCAGTGGATGGGGATTACAGTTGTTCTCGATAGTTTACACACATTTTCTGAAAGCATGCCTCATATTCTCAGAACTCTACACACAAATAAAAAAACACACACAATGGGCAAAACCCCTCAATTCTCCTGTAAAATTAAACTTTACATTCAAAACAATGTTATTTCTTCTCAAAATGGTATTTTGTTTTCAAATGACACACACAAACCATCATATGAATAGACATTTATAAGAACCAGTTGAACACTGATGTGCTCAATTTAAAACACTATGATGAATGGAAAACACACCTTTTTTCAGTGCTACTGTCACGACACACACAATGGAGAGACAGCAGATCAGTAAGATGTATTTATTTGGGGTAATCCGTAAAGCGTAATCCAGTCCAGGCAAGGGTCAAATACCATATAAGCAATCCAACAAGAATAACAAAATACAGGAACAGGCAAAAAACTAACCAGGAAGTGTGAGGACATCTAACAAGGACTCCGTGACAAACACTGAAACTGACAGGGTATATATACACAAGTGCTAATTAAGGTGACAAGAAACAGCTGAACACAATGAACACTAAGTGACAGACAGGATCATGGGAAATATAGTGAGAATGTGGATGACACCGTGGGGAAGAGGACATCTAGTGGACACCAGGAATACACAAACCAGACACTGTGACAGCTACACTTACTACATAAGTGTGATACATAAGTGTGTTGTAAAATATTTGAGAATATTGTTTCTATACTCGGAACACACAAATATGTAGTACTCCTGTAAGTAACAAGACAATGAAGAACGCATTTGTGATTGCTTCTCGTCTCTGCATTTACTACGAATTAATAAAAGTATATGCATATTACAACTGTAAATATTTAGCATATTCAGGGTTTACAATTGCCAAAGTGACACCCTAATGGATCATTTTTATATATAAAACACTTTAACTAGCATTTAGCCTTTATCAACTAATAACATGAGAATGATGATGTAAATTACATTAAGAATCCACTCCCTTTTCTCAGTTTAGAACATATACAAGTTCGTTGTCTGATGTATTACTTTGAATGACTAGACACGTGAAATTCACTCAACTACATTCACTCAAATGTAACGCATTACACCGTTTACAGACACCGCCGATTAACGACCACGTATGTAACTAAGAATAATTTATAACACTAAACAATATTATCCCTTATAGATTCGAATAGTATTTATACTTTAACCAGTTATGTGGCGGACTTTTGCGCTAATCGCGGAGCATTTATGCTAACCATGTGCTCAACATGACAAACTCATAACTCACTACTCATATAGCAAAACAACTGCGTTAAACACGCGCACAACTCATTCATATTATTAACAGTGTTTATGCTTAAATCGGAAGTGTTTCTTTCATTATACTTTGCAGTTACCTGTAAGTAACAAGACAATGAAGATAAGAACGCATTTGTGATTGCTTCTCGTCTCTGCATTTACTACGAATGAAGCATCACTAGCGCGCGGTTTACTATGCGATGCGTGCGATGACGTCATCACGCTGGTATGCCAAGCGAAAATAATTATATGAATAAATGCGCATAACACACACTCCCTTTTTAAACATAAAGCACAAATAAACATTGTAACCATATTTAAAAGTATTGGAAAATTAACATCACACTATATTACAAAGAAATGTACAAACACAAACGGCCTGTACTCACTATTACAAATACACGGTAACAAATATATTTTATTTTTCCCACAACAACAATGTACACAGTGTACATCCCAACCAACACAAAGTTGCACATACAGTGGTCTACATACAAAACAACAGATTAATTTACTGTATATACAGTTACAGTAAAAAAAAAAAAAAAGAAAATCCTATGTTGGCATCCATTGCTCCATTGAGGAGCTCACCCGTTTCCCTTTTATGCTAAAGCTCTGATTGCTAATTGTAAAACTGTGTGACGGTGTTTGATCATGTGATGAGTCAGTGTGCATATTTGAATGGCTGTGTGTTCCTTGTGAAAAGGTATGTTTAGGTTATGATTTCGGTTCTCTACCCTAATTGTTGATACGCTAGCACACGCTGCTTATAAATACAACTTTATACTTGCGTAGTCCGTTTGCTTTGTAATAACGATTATAGAAGTGAATAGAGACCCAGCTTTGCATGAACAGTGTTGCTCTTGATATTGTGAGTCCCAGCCTCCGTCTCGATTAGGATATGCGGTGGTTCATTTTTTGACTGTGACCGGTATGCTTTTGCCTCTATTCGGATGCCTTGTTGTTGCTTGCGTTTCACCGTATGTCTTGAATATAGCCTTCGAACACACACTGCAGCCCCTTCTGCCTACTTCTATCGGATACTTTATTTGCTGCTTTATAAAAGTTTGATAAAATTTCAGCAGGAAGAGCCGTCACAGCATAAGCCATGTTGATACCAAACCAGAGCCCAGATGAAGTTGACGGACGTAGCAACAGTAACTAAGGGGGTGGGGCTTAGCCAAAGGTGAATTTTGCTTATAGTTTAGCAGAATTGGTTCAGGGTTGGTGAAAGAGTTACATGTTGTGGTCATTGTGTCAAGTACCAGAATCTGTAGTTTTTCAAAAAACATTTTTTCTCGATTGCTACATTTCTTGAAACTATGCCTCGTATTCTCAAAACAGTAAACACAAATCCATAACGTCTCACCCAATTCCCCAAACATCCTATTTTCAGGTCAAATGAAGCTCTACACTCAAAACCATTCACTCTAGCTGAAAAACCCAACTTTACCCTCAGACATCACACACAAGCCCTCACAAACACAAACACACACACTACAACATATAGTCTTAGACACTGGTGCAATAAATTCAAAACAACATTTCCAAAACTGGTAAGTTATGTTGTTTGTGGTTCCCCCTGTAAGGTCCGGATAAATCGAAGCAATGAGGGCAGTCGATCAGCGGGTGAAGGTCTTTGCGCGTTATTGTCTTTATTTTAACGCAACACAACACGATTAAATGGAACACATTTTCTCATATGAATTTGGAAGAAGTTATTCCAATTTTAGGTTTCGTTTCTTGTTGCGTAGGCAAACAATTAGATCTTTAAAGCCAACAAGGGTTTTCATCCTCATCTGCGCTGCCGCTATCATGTCCCTGCCGTGTGTTTGTGTCAAATTCTCAAGTTTTATCTGACTTTTTCAGTGTCCGTCTAACTGGGTGTACCGACCCATTCTTTAAATGAGTTTATATAGGATGTGTCAGTTTATCCCTCAACACTTCTAAAAAGGCAAAAATAATTGATTTACCACAACGGCGGAAGCAAGAGAAGATGTTCAAAACTCTTGTTGATTTTAAAATCCCAATACTTTGCTGAAAAAGACATTGCTTGCCTGTCTTGCGAGATCACGTCGCCGGGGTCACCACCTGTAAGGCCCGGCCAAACCAACACAACAAGATTAAATGGAACACATTTTCTCATATGTATTTTCTCGTTATTTCATCTGACTTTTATCTTTTATCATCTGAAAATTTTAATGATATCTGTGCATCATTAAATGTGAGCGAATGTTTATTCCTTTTAAAGGGGTGGTATAATGCCCTTTTCACAAGATGTAAAATAAGTCTCTGATGTCCCCAGAGTGTGTATGTGAGGTTTTAGCTCAAAATACCCCACAGATATTTGTATATAGCATGTTAAAATTGTCATTTTTTGAGGGTGAGTAAAAATACAGTTTTTGTGTCTGTCCCTTTAACAATGTTACTCAGCTTTTACTCAGTCTGCTTGCTACTCTGAAGCAGCCCCTCCCCTCGTCATTAAACTCGTGGGGCAACTTGTTGAGGTGTTAGCCATTTGGGCTGTGAGTGCTTAATTTTCCCAGTAACTTACAACAAAGATGAAAGACTCGTTTTTGTTTAATAGAACAAAAGGAAAGTGACTGTCTCAGTTTTCCTTTGGGGACTGATTAAGTAAACTCACAGCCTAAAATGTTATGCTACAGCACAGGCTTCATCAGTAATGGTGTTAGGTCAGACTGTAAATGTAAAATGCCCTCATGCAGTGACTAATGAATCAAGCAAAAGTCACTTCTGTCACCTCCTTCAGAATTTGAGTTGTTTTGTTGATGGTTCAGCTCAAGAAACAAGCCGTTAGAACCTAAGTGGCACGGACCACATCAAGTGATGTTGATTACAACAGCTACAGTGTTGTGTCAGGGAAGGAAAACTTGGACTCATGTGGCACACTGTAGAGTTGTTCCTCCTCCTACAGGGATAGGATAGGGCATACACATGGACCAGTGAGGAGCCCAGGGAAGAACCGAAAGCAACAGGCTTCGGGGATCAAACCTTGTGGTGAAGATTTCCCTTATAGGCCCATCCCCTCCACTAGTCAATCCTCACCTCACTGTTTCTTTAGGTGTCTCATGAATTAAGAATTAGGGAAAGAAGGAACAACAAATAGCAGACTCAGATTGAACAGATGATACAACCAATGTTTGCAGTCTTTACAACGAATACTGCTCTGTTGCCGTTTTCTCTTTTGTTTTCTTTCTTCCTCTGTGCAGATACCACTGGATGACTGTCCCGAGACCCATATGCACCGACCTCCTCACCTGCGTATGAAGCCACAAACTTCCAGAAAACGACTCGACCCACTGCTGAGCCAACTATCACAAAGAAAAAAAAAGAAAAAAAAACACAACGCAGAGACTCACATACTCTGTCATCAGTGAAACCTTCAGTCATCCATCGAACATGATCAAGATTGTCGTATACTAACTTTTGGAGCTTTAATCCCGTCTCACAGGTTTAATGGATCCAACAGAGAACTTGAACAAAATCCAACAAGACATTATTGATCTTTCAGCAAAATTCCACCAGATGACTGAAAGGTTCACAAACACTAATTGCTTGTTTGTTTCTGTGTCCGCATATAATTACAGAAGAACTACACAGATCCGAAGCTATGTGCCTGTAACGATCACAAGTTACAAGAATGAACTTTTAAGTGTCTACATTTGTATTTTGTGAGAGTTTTTAAGAACTCTCAAACGGGGGACTGAAGAATAACAAATTTATTAAATGTTTAATTTAGGAAACTGCAAAAGTGAAGAGACTAAATGTTTAGATCAGCTGCGAAACTTCCAGCAAGAGAGTCCGGTCAGTCCTGTTTTCTGTATTTGTTAGATTACTGAAAACTGGCTCATGGAGCTCCTGTTTCAGCAAGAGAATCCTGCCAGCCCTGTTCTCGTGTCTCAGCGTTTGAATAGTTATGCTAACTGGGTCTAGGGCAGGTTCCAAAACCTGTAATACTTCATTTCTCCCTGCCCCTAAAAGTACATAAATTGGAAGTACACTGTTACAGTTCAGACTGTTTGAAAGAATTGCAGCCGCGCTCAATAAAGAAGAACTTCTGCTTGAACGTGATCCAAACGTCTCCTGGTCTTTGCTTAGAAGAAGGAAAAGTTTCCTACAAACCACAGGTCACATACCCACCTGCTGGTCATAAAACCCCCAAATATGGACATTTCCTGTCATAAAACCATATATCAGGGCCATAAATCATTTTTTGACACAAGCTTCCCCATATAGACCACTTGCATTTACTCATTTCACTTGCACAAGATTCATTTTTCTATGAAACAAATGCAGAATCAGAATACTATGCAAACCAATAACTACATTTAATCTAACTTTATTGACCAATGCACTTGCTTCTGACCTTCGATAATTCAGATTAGCAAAAAATTACTATAGATTTCTTTGTTTTAATTTGGTAAAGTAAGTGTTAAACTTTTTTCTCCTGCATCCTATTCTTCCGTTATCCAGGATGGCATCAGCTGAAAGGTTTGTTTGAGCGACGCCCTCTACTATACACGCGTGACTTTGCATTTCCTTCAGCCTATCATAAATTTTCCATCCACTGTAAAGTTTTTGCTGCGTTCACCCCTCATCACCCTCGAGTTTTCCTCAGCAAAAACAGAACGTGAAGACACTTTCCTCTCACGGTCTCTGCTTCAGGGACTTTGGTTTGGAACAACATAAGATTGAAGAAAATAATGACAGAATTTTCATTTTTGATTGAACTTTATACTCTTTAATGGATCACAGTGACATTCCTTCCACATACATCAGAGACAGAACACATATGACCATACTGACGTAAGATGAAACCCAAACCCATAGAGATAAAAATGAAAATAAATGTGAAGCAATCTCCTGCAAATTAAACATATTTGTAATTTGGGAATAAGAAATACATCACTCCCAATGTTAGATAAGGTTTAGCTTCTCTTTTTTTTTTTTGCAAAAAAAAACCCATGCAAATCTTTCACCAGTTTTTTTTATTATTATTTATATATTCAAAGTTCCTTTCTTTGCCTTCCCCTTCACCTATGCAAGTGCTGATATGAGTAACCCAGATAACAGGGAATCACTAACGTTATGTAAAAGTTATGTAAATGGCAGTAAAAAACGTGGTAACACTTTAACATTCTGTTAACTATAAGTAACTGTTCAAATACATGTCAACTAACTCTCATTAGAGTATTAGACTGTCTGCTTAATATCTGCATTAACTCTTAACTCTTTATTATGATGCTCCTCCAACAGACACTCTACTGACTATAAGTAACTTTGCAACTACATGCCAACTTATTCTAACCCTAACCCTACCAGTCTACTAATGCTCTACTAACACTCTAATGATAGTTAGTAGACATGAAGGGGCAATGTTACTTATAGACAACAGAATGTGTTAAAGGGACCATCCAAATAAAGTGAAACCAAAAACTTTCCTAAAATAATGGTTTTGAAAAGTGTTATGTTTTCATACTTAAAATAAATTATCGTAACGTTGAGTGAAAATGTTCTTGGAAATGTACAACGTTCTTGGAACGTCTTTGTGATGTTATTTGTACTTTACTGATATTCTCATATTATTGAGAAAGCGTTCTTAAAACAACATTCCCAGAGAACAAAAATATGTTCTTAGAATGTTTTTCTAACATTCCCATTAAGTTATGAAAAAGTTATTTCTTAATATTTTTTAAACTATATGTTTAAAAGTTTTTTTTACGTATTAAGAACGTTTTGTTCTTGGTTTATGTAAACGTTAAAGGGAGATTCCATTCTATAATTGTGGAAATGTTATGAAAATGTTATTTCTGAATGTTTTTTAAACATCCAGTTTTTTTTAATGTTATAAAATAAAACCTAAAAATAACCTGCAGGGAACGTTCTGGAAAGTAGAGGTGTGTGTTTATGGCTAGACTGTCATGATATGTTGACTGTTGTCATAAATTCCATTTACATCATGTGATGCAGCAGCAATATTTAATGCACTAGAAACTGTAAACACTCTGGACAAATGTGTCAACAGTTTTTGGTACTTAAAAACCCTGTTACTTTGAAATCCATACCTGTGGCTGTAAGAAATTAATTGCTTACATTTTATCTATTTTTATCACTTGAATTCATATAAACATAAGTAGAAACAGGGCAGCACAGTGACTCAGTGGGTAGCACTCCAGGTACTTCAAAAAAACTTTCTTAATACGTAAAAAAAAAAAAACAGATGTTTTGCACGTTCAGAAATAACATTTTCATTACATTTTCAAAATGATTAAATGGAATGTTCCTTTAACGTTCACATTAACCAAGAAAAAAACGTTAAACATTATTTTCAACGTTTAAAAAACATTCAGAAATAAAGTTTTCATAACCTAATTGGAATGTTAGCAAAAACATTCTAAGAACATATTTTTGTTTGCTGGGATGCTGCTCTTTGCACTTTAGTGAAGCAAAAAAAAAAGTCTGCTAATATATATTTCATCCATCAGGCAGCATAAATGTTGTGCAGCTGATGGAAAAATATTTGGCAGGTTTTATTTTTTGCATGTTTCAGTTAACAGCTGCTAAGGGTTTGGACGAATTTCATCATAGTTTTTAAGAACTTGAGAGAAGCGCTTGATTTTGATCTGCTCTGTTAAAGACTTTCTGTCATCCCACAGATACTCGGGTGAAAGCAGTTTACTGGGTTTGTTATAAAGGAAGTACTTGTTCAAATGAGACTCCTCCTGCCACGCTGCCTCAATGGATTTAGATGCATCAATGTCCAGATTCTCTCGGCAGGTTTTAGCAAGTTGATATATGTCTTTCACTAAGCCACCGATCACAGCCCCGCCATAATAATAATCACCCTCAGCAGAAGGAATAAAAGCTTGAGACTCTGGTCGGCGTTCATATGTGAATTGTTCACGAGGTGCACCATAAAACCATGGATGTATGACACCTACCAGACGACCCAAAGTCTCCACCCCCCAGCGACCATAAAACTTTGAGTCCACATCAAGGCTGAAAACATAGTCGGCTTCATTGAAAAGTCGACTCTCAATCAGTTTCTCCAGTCTTGCCATCCTGCTCAAACTGATATCCTGCCATCTGTTAGAACTAGGGACTGTCAACACCGTCAGATTATGTTCTTCACTCAGTTTCACTGCAGGAACATGTTCTGGATGATCAGTGAACACATAATAATGCACACGAAATCCAACAAAGTAATTCTGCTCTGCAGACTCCAGGAAATCTTTAAGAAACAGTGTATACCTGAAAAACAGAGAGGTAGAGTGACAAAATTATAGAGTAATAAACAGACAAAATATTAGAATTTCTTTTCCCTTTTTGGCAGTTTATTAAGAAAGACCATACAATGAACTCAAATATACTGTACATTCACCCGGAGTTACCTCAGCTTTTAAATCTGAAAGTTAAGGTTATCCATTTTTTTCCCCATAAACTTACCCAGAAATGCTGCATAAACTGCTTTCTGGAATACCCCACAGGGTTCAATTGCAGCTAAACATTTATTTAATAACAATATTAACAAAAGAATACAGACAGAAGACAAAACATCCATGCAAGAAAAAGACCTGAACGCTAGAAACAAGAGGTCTAAATACACAAGGAATGATCAGGTTAACAAAACACAGCTGAGAAGAACAATCAATGAGCACTGGGTGAACGACAGGTAACGGAACATATGCAAACTAAAATTACAACTAATTGGGGGGTAACTTAAACGGGATGTCTAATGCTATTTCATGCATTCTGACTTATTTACACAGTTAAAGAGTTGGATTGCCATGCAACATGGCCAAAGTTTATGAGTTGAATGTATGACAGAGTATTTCTGTGCCAAATACACTCCTTCAGGATTCTTATAAGTTTCGGAAAGTTTTTTTTGAGTATGGATTTGAGTAACTGAGAAGTTTTTAAAAACTTTGAGTTTGAGTAACTGAGAAGAGTATCATAGTCCAGTATTTGTCATTGAGTAGCCAGTACTGTCTTAATTAGCTCCTTTGTTGCACTTTGCCACATTTGAATAAATGGGATTTCGGCCTAATAATAGAAAAAAATTTGGTACCTAACGTAAGCATAAGCATTGCTGAAAAGGCATTCTGGTTTATTTACTATTGTTTAAAGTTAAAGTCAATGAAGATCAGAGATAGGAGAGGTATATACTTACTTTCCAAGAGCGAAGACTGTAGTTGCTATGGTGATGTTTTGTTGTTTGTAGATTGAATCAATCAATGTGGGATCAAAAGTTCCTTCCCATACAACTGGGGCCAACCATGGTGCCACTGGAACACCTTTACCATCTGGGCTGTTTTAAATGAGGAAATTCACATATATATGCATCAAATCCAAATGCGTAGTAGTATAAAAAAATATATGTATAAAAAAGAACTGTTTATGTTCTTACCCCACTACACTGGGCTGGTTGTAAGAAAGCCTGTAAAAAAAAAAAAAAAAATCAGTTGTGACCAGTTGTAATGTCTTGAAATTATCTACACGCAAAGCTTGTTATTCCTCATTTTGTGACATCTGTTGTAGATGATGTGTCTTACAGTGGGCTGAACTTGGACCTTATCTTTATTAAACTCTGCAGGGCATTACACCAAAACCAGATAGGCTACCTATTAACTAAAACAATCTAACGTTATCTTTCAACGCTCTTTACAGTCTTTCCCTTTAATACCTCAGCAACTTCCCACACACTTTAGTCCTTTGTAGCTCTTTCTGATTATAATACTATACAATACCATTACATGTATAACATTAGCACAAAATTTAAATAAAAGTCAATTGCAAAACAGAATTTTGGTAAAGTAAAAATAGAATTTATGAAACATTAAAACAGATTCCTTTTCTTTTCCTTTGTCAATTTACAAAGTGTTAAGACAATGTAGATCAATAACTTCCTCAAATCCTAACAGTTTGTTGCAGTTTGAAAGCGGTAGTTAAAGGGACAATGTGTAGTTTTTAAAGTATTTTATTAACTAAAATCAATGTCTTTATTCATAAATATGTCCTCACATAGTGTACAATTACCTCTCCCTATGATCCGACTTATCCTCGTATGCAAATAATTTCTTATCTTTATTTACATGGGACAGGCAACTCCACAAAGGCTTGCATGTCGTTCCTCCATCTTGAAAAATTGGGACAAAAACACTAGGCTACCTCAACGCGTTTCCACAACGCGTTTTCGTCCAGAGCCAGAGTAACGTGACTGACACCAGCGGACAATGAGAGAGGCGTAATGCATGTTACTTTCCTGGTAAATTTGAAAGGTTGCACTGCACGGTACTTCATAATTCAGGATCAAACTTATGCCGAGCCACAGGAGAAATGCCAAAATTGAATTTAAAAGGAAAACGTGCCCGGCGAATTCAAAAACCGTGGGTAAATAACGGGATAGCTTTACACAGGTGGAAAGAGCTAATGAAGGAGAAAGACTTTGAAAGGGACGTTGAAGTTCCCTGCTTTCTTCTCGACGGGTAAGTCAATGTTGCGGTCTAAATTACAAGCTTTTTTTTCATTCCTTGGTTGTGTAATTCATTATATAGGCAGCATAACAGTAGAACATGTAACGTATAGTTAAACTCGACAAAGGGCTATTGTTGTCATAGATTCTTGGTACATAACGGCTACCGTAGTTGCAACACGCGTTTGAAAAAGCGAGGAGCTAGAGAGCACTATTCGTTTGAATGCAATATACAATTTCACCGCTAGTTGGGAGTAATTCCTACACACTGTCCCTTTAAAGGAAGCCGCCACATAAACAAAACTTCTGCAAAATAAATTGTGTAGCTTCGTATTGTGTAGCTACAGTAAGACGCAGTGGGGAAACTCCTTTTCCTCGATAATACTGAAGCCTAAAAGATAAAACGCATTTGCAGCTGCACAGCTAGCACAGAGAGTGTCTGGCTCACTCATTGGCTGTGCTGCAGCATCTGCACATCCAATGGCGTTGCGCCTCTCGTCAGAGACTGCCAAATTGGGCGTGGTCTAGACCCATATTATCGCCCGAAATAGCCATTATAACAGATCTATCTCCATCAGCGACAACTTCACGTCTCTGAATCCTCTGAAAGCCTTCGCCGTGGAAACAAGCCCTTCTTAGCTTGAGCGAGCCGTCTACAGCAGCGAACACCTTCTCTCAAAAGTTGTTCAAGTCGTGATAAGTCGTGCCTGTCTCTGTGCTGCGGACGCGGCTAGCTCTCTTTCGAGATGGCGACGCCTTTCCTTCTGCTCTTCCATTTCCCGCCCTACTTCGGCCTGGAAAAAAGAAGCGCCACAGCCAACGGCAACCCGAGAGCATGGAGGTTAGCGAGCTCACGCCGGCCACGTCCCTGCGTATCTCGCTTTCCCCTGCGTATCTCGCTTTCCCCTGCTCAATCACCGTCACGATCCTGTTCGCGGGAGACTAGCGCCCACCCACGTGGCGGCAGTCTCTCCATCACGACAATCTCTCCATCGCCGCATCGGAAGAGGATTGGCCGGGCTCTCTCGACCCCACCATCGCTTCTCTGTCTGGCGCCAGCGTCTCAGCCACCAGGACTAACTCTGAGGCGGAGATGCTTCGGGTCCTCACCAAGGCCGTCTTGGACCTCGAGCTCGAGTGGGCCGCACTCAAAGATCCTCCTCGAAGTCGGTTGAACGGCTGGTTTCTGACGGGGCCCCTCGCCACAGACCTGCGCCGTTTTTCCCTGAGGTGTGTCACGGCCGGCTCTGAGCCGCGACAAATGAGGGAGGCAACGAGAACAAAAGCGAATCAAAAAGTATTTATTAACAAAAATAACATTAACAACTCATAATTAAATAAGGAAAAACATGACGGAAAACATTCCGCTCAGCACATCAACTTAAATAAAGAATAAGCTGCGTCATGAACACAAACCCCAAATACGCGCTCCAAATCACAGGCCTGCAAACATAAAATCCCAAACAAAACTAATACATGAAGCAAACGAATAATAAACAAATAAAGCAGCAACCCAAAATAACAAAAGACTAAAGGGTAACCGAGGAGCGACTGAGGTCAGAGAACCATCACCTTTTATAACTCTCTGCAGGTGTTTCACATAATTACCTCAAAGCCCCCCCCACTGCACTATAATTGTACGAGCCATAAAGGCACGTCACACACCCCCCCTTAAAAGATAAAACCCCTATACAACACACAAAACAACAACAACAACAAAAAAAAAATCCAACAGGGTACATCCCAACCTCCTAACTAACATCACAAACTACCTAAATCCTATCTAGTCTTCAGTGGCTTGCCGAGCTCGGGGCGACTTTAAACACTGAACTCAGCATCCTCAACAATCCCATAACCAGGACTGCCGAAGAATACTGAAGTGTACCCCCACTCAGGATTACCACCCAAAACAAAAAATAAATCCAAAATACCCCCCCCCCCCCTAACTAAATTGGGATGTACACCTACAAAGCCAAAAAAAATAAATAGACAAATCTGTACTAGGCTACATAACACTAATGTCACAGCATCTTCCAGAATCCATCTCCCCATACTACTCATCACCCTCGCCACCTAGGAGAAGAGACAGGCTGGAGAGAGAAGCGGAGAGAGAAGCAGAAAGAAAAACAGAAAACAACATCGTAACACATCATACTCTTGATAGAGCATCCGCAATCACGTTTTCTGTACCCTTGATGTGTCTTATATTTGGGAGGTTCCCCGATGCCTCCCAAACAACTAAACAGCACACGCTGAACACTCGCTCACGGAGTCGGAGATCACGACAGACAGGTGTTCTCAATTACAACGAACGGCTGGACGAGCCCCCATATTTGTCACGGCCGGCTCTGAGCCGCGACAAATGAGGGAGGCAACGAGAACAAAAGCGAATCAAAAAGTATTTATTAACAAAAATAACATTAACAACTCATAATTAAATAAGGAAAAACATGACGGAAAACATTCCGCTCAGCACATCAACTTAAATAAAGAATAAGCTGCGTCATGAACACAAACCCCAAATACGCGCTCCAAATCACAGGCCTGCAAACATAAAATCCCAAACAAAACTAATACATGAAGCAAACGAATAATAAACAAATAAAGCAGCAACCCAAAATAACAAAAGACTAAAGGGTAACCGAGGAGCGACTGAGGTCAGAGAACCATCACCTTTTATAACTCTCTGCAGGTGTTTCACATAATTACCTCAAAGCCCCCCCCCACTGCACTATAATTGTACGAGCCATAAAGGCACGTCACAGGTGCACGAAGAACTGACTAAATCATGGTGTGCTCCTCACTCTGCACGTGTGGGTTCTTCGGTTTCCGCTGGATGCGTTTACTCCGCCTCCGGCCAGGCTGCCTCGGCCCTGCACATGATGGCCGTGCTACAAGTCTACCAGGCCAAACTCCTCCAGGCAATGGACGAGTCCGGCCCAGACCCCAAGGCCTTCGGGGACCTCCGAATCGCCAAGGACCTAGCTTTGCGGGCTACCAAAGCTACAGCACAGGCTATCGGAAGGGGTATGGCTAACCTTACATGTTTCAGCACGGAGCAGAGCTTACATATAAACTGTCTGGAATTGAAAGCAGTTGGTTTGGCCCTCAAAGTATTTCTGTCAAACCTCAAGGGCCACCACGTCTGAGTCCGCATGGACAACACGTCAGTGGTGGCATACATAAATCGCCAGGGCGGTGTCAGGTCGGGCAACCTGTACACACTGGCGAGAGACCTCCTCCTCTGGACGCAAGCCAACCTGGGCTCTCTAAGGGCAACTCATATCCCTGGCATCCACAATCTGGGTGCGGATATGCTCTCAAGGGACAACCCTCCCCCAGGCGAGTAGTCCCTGAACCCTCAGACGGTCAGTCTGATATGGAGTGTGTTTGGTGAGGCCGAGGTCCACCTCTTCGTCTCCGGAACCAACACTCACTGCCCAGTGTTCTTCTCGGCCACAGCCCATCACTGGCCCAACCGCCCGCTTTATGCATTTCCCCCCGTCTCGATGATCCCTCAGGTCATCAAACGGGTCAGGGAGAGCGGATGCCCGGTCCTCCTGGTAGCCCCCCTCTGGAAATCCAGGCCGTGGTTTCCAGAGCTGGTCCAGATATCCCCTGGCCTGTCCCGCTGAGGAAAGATCTCCTCACGCAGGCGAACGGGGCGATATGGCATCCACTCTCAGGGAACCGAGGTTACGATAGTAACCGAGTACGTTCAGTGACTGCCATTACTTAAAATACAGCATGCAAAAAATCAAATCAAATAAAAATGCAACGTAAGCAATGACATCCGAGTGAATGAGACGGAGGGAAGTTAGCGAGTGAAGGGCATGACAATTTTGGACTGGAACGCATCCCCGGTGTGGTGAGGAGATGAGTCCCACCTTAGGACCCAAGAAATCCGATTGGTTCAAAGCACGTTTTATGGGTAATCACTTTAGTGCCTGGTTACAAATCAAACAAAATCACTTTAATATATAAGACGTTTCAACTAAGTTATAACGACCATTCATGTATTTTAACTTATTTGCTTCATAGTACATAACCAAAGCTATAGAATCTATAGATTGTGAAATTAAACATTTCTCATTCTTAGCGTTTTGTTAGTTAGTTTACATATAAAATTCAATTACTATACAATAGCTGTCTGTCTTTCTGTAAAGCTGTGTGTACTGTGAAAAGTGCTGTACAAATATATATATATTATATATACTGAACAATATTATAAGTGCAACTCTTTTGTTTTTGCTCCCATTATTCATGAGCTGAACTCAAAGATCTAAGACTTTTTCTATGTACACAAAAAGGCCTATTTCTCTCAAATATTGTTCACAAATCTGTCTAAATCTGTGTTAATGAGCACTTCTCCTTTGCCGAGATAATCCATCCTCACAGGTGTGGCATATCAAGATGCTGATTAGACAGCATGATTATTGCACAGGTGTACCTTAGGCTGGCCACAGTAAAAGGCCACTCTCTCTCTCTGTTATATATATATATATATATATATTTTTTTTTCTCTTCCCTTACATTCTGCCAAATCTTCTGATGCACACTCCCGTTCAGTAGGTGGCGGTAAAGCACCTAATAAGCTGCAGTGGCGCCTCCAGAAATTTTTCATAGGGTTGGCAAGATGGGGCCACTTAAAATCTTGGGGTGGCACACCAAAACTATAAACCATAATTTCAGAATTTTATTCTACTGTTGTAGTAAACCGGCCTGTAGAAAACTATCAGAAAGACTTAAGGAAACTCCTACTGATATACTTTGGTTTATTGTGTTATATTTAACGGACAGTGCATCACGTTGCATGAATTTCTTAAATGAAATAAACTGAGTTCACAAGCAGGTTAATACATACACACACTCAATTTCGTCATTGCAAATAACACATATGACTCGACTGACAGAACTAGGGACTAACAGACACATGAAGTAAACTTGTGTGTAGTTTATAAAGTCCAACCTTGCACTTGAAAACAATCTAAACTCTGTTTTTATTTTGCAGCTCTTATTGATGCGACTTACCAGCAGCGAGAGATGTGAGACTCTGCTGGTGGTGACGTAGCTCCGCCCGCAATATCACGCACACAAATGCGAGTGACGCAACAGCCAATGTCGAGTTTTCCCAATTAATGCATGAATTTAACAGCATTATTTAAACTCCGTTACACATATACATGCACCAGCTAACGACGTTAGCTAGGTAACTCTTGTCAAAACGTGTCAAAGACACATCAAAAAGCTGCTGTAACACTGTAACCATTTGGCACTTAAAAAGCACGTCACGACACATAATTCCCCGTCTTCTTTTACTAAAGAATATATTTGTGACTTATTTACTTACCGGTAGTATTCGTCTTCTTTCTTAACTTCTTTTGAAATTGTTGACCAACGGGCACGCGCTGAGCTGTTGCTGTCTGAGCGCGCAACAGCAGCATGTACGGAGGGGCGGGGCGGGCTACTGTGTGCGATCGAAAGTCTAGAGCGGCTTGCCTGCCTGGCTGTGCATTAAGGATAAAAATGGATAACTGATGCTACTAAAATTTATACTGGCCAGTAAAAATTATATACTGACCCCTGGCCACCCCCTAGTGGCGCCCCTGATAAGCTGGTTTGCCAACCGCCAATAAAAGCATAGAAGAAAAAGAAGAAGAAGAAGAAGAAGAAGAAGAAGAAGAAGAAGAAGAAGCTTACACACCTTGAAGTGAACTCAAACTGAGTTGCGGTATAAAATTATTCATATTGATTAATGGTTTATTGTTCTTTGTTGTGATGTGATTGTGTTGTTTCACTGTTCCAACTACTATTTTTATGTTTGTTGTGTTAAGTTAAAGTGTTTCTTTATTCACATAAGTTTTATATCTTTTTACCCCACTCCATAAAAATATATAACTTGTCCAGGAGCGTAAGTGTTGTGTTGGAGGACGCTAGTGTTACACAAGTCACAATAAATTAGAGCAAAACTGTTGAAGGAAGTATTGTACTCACCCATGTGGTGATCGCAACTGAGAATTTTCCTGATTCTCTTTTTCTTTTCTAAGAAATAGGAGACACAGCAGTGAATTATTGTGTTCTGTAATATAACTTTTGTTGTGTTTGTGTTTGTATTAGCATATGGATGCATGTTCAGGCTTACTGCACAATATACACAATTAGCAATAGCAATAATGCATGCATTTGCCTGGTAGAAGAACATGTGTGTTGGAGCTACTAACACATTACAACTAGGCTAACATGTAACCTACCATAATAACTGTGGGGCGTGTGAAAGCCTCTATGGTCCAAATAACATAATTAAACAATATTTAAGATATACAAATGTGCGTGTACGTGTGTATTTGTATGTGTAGAGAGTATGTAGCCTACGTTTAGAGAGTTGTATTTTTTCATTCTAATATAATATACTATATAACAATATACGAATTAAAACTGCTACTTATTTGTTTATATTAATTGTTTTAGCATTTAAAAAAAAGAAAATATTACAAAGAAACTATGTTTACGTCTGAGGAATATAATGGAATACTCTGGGTTGAAAACAACTTTAGACATAAGTTTATGAATTCTAAATGTTTAAATTTCAAGTTAAGCATGATTTCCGTATTTTTTAAATAACATTCATTATGTCAGCATGACAAAGAAGGAAAGAAAGTTTAATATTCTAAATATTGGACCAGAATAGAATGCAGGTTATCAATGTCCACTACCATTTCATTTTAACCTTTTTATTTTGTATAATTCTAAAACATTTGTTGCTACTGTTTGTGATTTTTTTTTTTAAAAGATGTGGTGACTTAATATGCATACAAATTGGTCTACATAAAATGAAAATCTATAATTTTTCTACCTTTTCTCTCACCCTCTTTGCTAAGCCTGCATTACACTGTAGCCGCGTTTCCATTACAGATTTGCGCAAAACTTGTGCAATTTTTTTCTAAATATCGATACAAAACTATTGCGAAATGACGGCGTTTCCATCAACCGATGTTATGCGACTAAAACGTAATTTTTTCCTCTCACGATAAGTCATTTTAAAAATCATGGCAACAGACGTTGGTAGGTTTATACATAGATATACATAATAAAGGCTAGATGACTTACGGCGGAGTCTCGAACGGCATCACCCGGTGGCCATCTTGTCACAGGGAAGCTTTCTGTAAGGTGAGTGATCTGCACGAACACAAATAATCTTATCTCGCTGAAATCTTGACGGATTTACAAACGGTTTGGTTTCATACAAACGTTATTAACGTGGCTATAATTCTGGATGCTTGAACATGTTCAAATATATAATATTATAATTATTCATAAGTATGCAGTAACTACATCTCTGACGCTTATAACAAACCTCTGAGGTGTACTTTAAAAAGTACATGCACCATTAAAACAATGTTACGAGTGAGCGAGCCCCCTGTGGCAAGATGGCTGCCGTGTGCGGACGTCGACCTCCATTGGCCAGCAGCGCGGACGAGACATCTAGCCTTTATTATATGATATCTAAGGGTTTATATATCACAGCCACCACACTAGACATTATTATTATTAACAGAAGGAGAAGTAGGCGCGTTATCCAAGCATTAATGGCAAGGAAAGACCCTTATACTGTGAGCGGCACATATTAGGAGTTTCTGGTTGTTTCTCCCACATTTCTGCTTCAAGCTTTTGATTGTGGCATTTCTTTGAGGTTTAGAATCCAGTATTACTGTAATTCTTTTGTCTTTTATGAATTTAATAAAGAACTCTGTCTCGTAATCTGTCCGAACACACAGCACCTTCTAAGTTTCCATTACAGTTTTGCAAAATATTTCTTTTTCGAATTGCCTCGAAAACGAATTTCGAATTCACCATTTCAGCTCCTAATAAGCTTTTGAACGATCCATGATGATCCATGCATGCCCTACTTTGGTTTTATTTTATTTGTAACATGATCACTACCTGTTTCATGTTGTTATATTCTGATTGTATATTTGTAACTGTCAATATTTTGTAAAGTGTTCTTGGGTTTTTAAAAGGCACTTTTATTATTATAATTACTCAATCGCATATTGATCTCAAGTTTGGTATGGAGTACTCCCATGTCACAGTGTCTGGTTTGTGTTTCCCTGGGTTTAACACTAGAGGTCCTCAGCTTTCACGGTGTCTAGGCATTCTCACTACGTTTCCCATGATCCTGTCTGTCACTGAGTGTTCATTGTGTTCAGCTGTTTCTCGTCACCTCGTTTAGCACTTGTGTATATATACCCTGTCAGTTTCAGTGTTTGTCACGGAGTCCTTGTATTGTATATCACACCACTTCAGTTGCCTGTTTCTTGTCTTGTTCTGGATTGCTTTTGGATCTATCCCTGTTTCCATCGTGTGTGGGTTGTGACATCCCAGGCTTAGTTCTAAAACCGTTGCTATCATTAGGATATCATTAGAATATCATTAGGAAACATAGAGTTAGTTTTCACTGTTATGCTGATGTAAAATTTCTAAAACCGCATTTTCCAACTTAAAAATATCTCTATACTCTCAGTGTCAAATGCAGAAAAGTTCATTCATATTCATGACCCCCAAGGCTAGATTACTGTAATGCCTTACTGGTCATTAGCGTAATCAAGCAAAAGTGTCCAATAACAGGAAAGAAGCAGAGATAAAATGCGTAGTATAAAGTGAGGACTTTTTTAAAAATAATTTGGCCATGCTGACAGTACGTTTGAACTTGCACTATAGTGTAGGCCATGTGAAAATGTATGCTTCTGAATGCACTTTTGTTGGCTATATGTAAAGGCAGGCGTACGCGGTGCAATTTCTGCTGTTTTAAGTGTGTGATTTGAGCAAATGTTTCAGTGAGTGCATTAAGAGTGGCAGTACTTACTTAAAGCAGGATCGTTGCTCTTTGTATCTGAAACAGATATATGGTTAATAATGCTGAAGTACTGCATGGTGACAATACATTCCCCTATAATTCAGAAATAAGGAATTACAACAGTGGGCGAGCTTGTGCAAAACAAAACACAATTCCGAAAACAAAACAACACATTTATAAACGAAATGACTTGCAATCAAGACTTCAGAAAGTAACGTAGGCCTACAGCAGACTGCAACAGGAGAGAGTTGATTTGCGTGTGCATAGAGCTGTCTCTTTAACCGGCTAATTTAATGCGATTATTATGGAGAAAAAAAACTTTTCATGTTAAAATCTTCCTACCATCTGGTTTGGTCAGACAAAATGTTAAAAAAACCCGATCATGTAAAGTGACGTGTAGAGTAAGAACAGCAGATTTAGCTTTTGGTGTGAACAAGTTTGAGTCTCCCTTCCGGATCCCTTTCTTCTCCCTATACCCATCTCTTATCAGTTTGGAGAGGCATTTCATTTTAAATAAAAAATGCAAGTGTATAACAGGTACTTAATAAACCTACCTATGATAATCTCTTTGCACTAAATAGCGTCTAGCACATCTAGAATAGCCTCTACCAACTTTAAATCTAAGAAAAGTTTCCATTGGCAAGAAAATGGAACTTACACTGCAGTTATGAGAGTAATGTTTTGAATAATTGGACATATGAAATGATTTTAAATGACATTATCCTTTAAATATGAAACTAAAACCGCCAGTAGGTGGCGGCAAGTCACAGACTTAATCATTCAAACGATTTGTTAAAATTGCTGATTTATTCAGGAACAGTGTTTTGCTCTGAGACGTCAAACCGCTTTGCTTAAGCTTAGTTTGGAACTATTTTCGTTGGCGAAATAGAGAAAACAAACTTACACAATATTAACTTCTTGTGTATTGATCTGTATAAAAAAACTTGGAAAAAACAGCACTCTTGCTTGTGTGCTTAACTATAGCCTACGAATATTATATAAGACAAAAGCTCATGCAGGAGCATTGTGTCTCGATTAGATCCAAGGAAAACGAGAGTTACGTATGTAATTGCAGTTCTAGGCGTTCTGGATGACCTCCAGAGGTAGTGCTTCACACTGTATACTATCTCTCGTTGCAAATGCATAGGTTGAGTCTAATACAAACAATTTCCCTCGTGACAGGGATGACTCGGGGTGCTCCCCTATTTAACCCTGTGACTTCCTGCAGACTGTCCCTACGGAATCTTCTCGCCTGACTTCGAGTAACAGAAAGCTCTGCCGGTTATCCAGAACTCATTGAACCGGAGTTACATACATAACACTCGTTCTATTTCGTTCTTTTTGACCACCAGAGGCAATGCTTCACACTGGATGATTTATAACAACAAATTTCTGGTGCGACAAGAAATCTGCACCCATGTTTGACACCCCTGGGATTTGCATTGCTCTGATGCTTGCAAACCGAGGGAAAGCCCAAGTCAGCAGTTCCTGGGATACCTGAATGGATTGGCTGGACCTTGTGCCCCCTTGATTGTTGATGTGATAAACCACTGATGTGTTGTCCGACCTGATGAGAATATGCCTGCCCTTCAAAAATGGTGCATGGTGCTTCAGAGCCAGCAGAACTGCACGAAGTTCCAGGGTATTTATATTCTTGCCCTTTTTCCAGGGATCCCATTGTCCTCTGACTGCTCTGTGTTGCCAGACTGCCCCCCCCCCCCCCAGCCAGTAAGGGATTCATTGGTTTGGACTATCTCCCTTCAAGAGGGAATCATGTCCAGAGCAACCCCCTTGGTCAGATACAATCTGCTCCTCCAAGACTTCAGGGCAAGAAGTCCTCGCTGTGTTACCTTGATCAACCTGTTCTTGTGCCATCTGGGATTCAAGTGGAGACTGTTCACCCGTCTTTGAAAGGGACGTAGTGAAAGGAGGCCCAATGGTATGACTGCCGCTGCTGCTGCCAACATACCCATGAGCCTGAGGCAGCACCTGAATGGAAGTCTGGCTTGCCTTCGAAACCGTTGAAGGACGAGCAGTATATTGTCCACCCGCTATGTTGATGGCGAGGATTTCATTAAGCGTGAGTCCAGCATAACACAGTCGTCCAAGTACGGAAGCACCTGTAGCCCTGTGGCTTGGATTGGAGCCAGTGCTGCCGCCATGCACCTGGAGAAGACTCGTGGGGATAGGGAAAGGCTGAATGGGAGGACACAGAATTGATAGACCTGGTCCTGGAATGCGAAGCGGAGGAACGGCCTGTGTTGAGGAGCAATTGGAATATGGAAGTAGGCATCTTTTAAGTCTACTGTGGTGAACCAGTGCTGCTGCTTGACCACCTGGAGAACATCGGTTATGCACAACATACGAAATGGTAAGATCTTCAGGAACTTGTTGAGGCCATGAAGGTCGAGTATGGGCCTTACAAACCCGTCTTTCTTTGGAATGATGAAGTAAATTGAGAAGAACCCACTGAGCCGTTCTGACCATTCTACTGGTTCGATGGCACCTTTCTCTAGGAGTTGTGCTATTTCTTGTTTTAAGGGAAGTGAACTGTTGGGGTCTGAAACTACGGTCATCTTGACCCCCTTGAAAGCGGGCGGCCGCCATCGGAACTCCAGCTTGTACCCTTGAGTTAGTGTTGCTATAACCAATGGTCGGAAGTTGTTGTTTCCCAGTAACTGAGCTGCTGATAAGAAAAAACGTCCGATGGCCGGCCACCAGACCTTCAGGACCTACGTCCATGGAGATACAGGGTATCTTGCTTTATTATTATTTATTATGAACTTCTTAAATAACCAAACTTCAACAACATAAGAGCAGATCCTTTGAGCGCTGCTGATGACACTGTAAAGTGACACTAGAGTGATCAAGTATTCCTATGTATAAAAAAAGCTTTCCTTCGATTCCTCCGTTCTTTTTTCTTTCCTTGCAGCCTTTCTCTTGCATCCTACAGGGGTGGAGCTGAGACATGAGGAAATGAAGCGAGAAAAAGAAACGAGGATGCAAAAATAAGAATTGAGAAGCATCCTCGGTCTGGTCCCCAAACTACGTTTCACAACCAGACACATGCACGAAGCAGTAAGAATATAACGCAAGATAAAGCATGCGTGAGACTTGAATTGTTATTAAAACAAGTATCCTATTTATTTCCAGAATAAGGCTAATAACTGCTTGTGTTTTAGAGATATTTGCTCAAGAATGTTTTGAAAAGCACTCACCTGGTTGGAGTGGAAGTGTAGGCAAAATAAATAAATCTGTGAGGAAACACAATAACAGATCATGAATGATAAAGTGAAGCAGATCATATATTTTCTCAATTGAATTATCAGATTTATTACACAGATACATATAAACCTGTCACAGTAGTTTGATGAGGTTTTGCAGTGATATATACTGTAGCAAACACACATTATTGTATAGAAAAATGTATAAGGGTTAAATCTGTTCCTAAATGCCCAGCAAAAAGACTGTGGAGTTAATTTTCAGGAGCTACTGTGGTGTCATCATTACTTATTTCAATGTAACTCTAATCAACTAATTAGAGCCCTGCACGGGCCTCAAATCTAGGCTCTAGCCCGGCCCTGGCCCGAGACGCTCAGGTCCTAGCCTGGCCCGTGTCCGACAGCTCATCAGAATTATCAGCCCGAGTCCGACCCAAGGCCGTTTTTTTTTTTTTTTTTTCTCATTACACAGCGGTAGCCTGTCCTAGGGCAAACTAGCTATTTGCAGCCATTAAAATAGGTGCGTTTTGTTAGTTGTGTTTCCTTTCATTTCTTTATTAAGGTAAGTTTCATTACTTTATTAAGTTCTTTATTTAAGTTAATTTAGACAAATGTTCTGATTTTTTATTTTTATTTTTTTATGACGACCAAGCAGCCGACAGCGAGTTAAACATGTTTGATCCATTTAGCCTCTCAAATCAACACTTTACTTGGATACAATAAAATCCATAAAACACCTTAAGCATATCACACACAGACAGTTAGTTTAAACGTTTATTATAATTTTTTAAAAGCTGAGGCAAACCACTCTGCTGCTCACAGTCGCAACAGCGCTCGCAAACGAAATGAGCTAGGCTATAGCCTACAATCTAAACAAATCAAATAAATTACATTAAATCAAAAACAAACATGCAGATTATCTTACCTCAAAAATCAAGTCTTCACTACAGAACATGGCCATTCTTATTTCCAATAGTTTCCAACAGACTAATGAAAATGAAAATAAAGTCGTTTTCAAACGAAAACTAACAAGACCCCTAACATGGCTATGAACAGTCTCTTACAGAGCATCGTGAAGAAAAATCACAGCATCCACAGTGGAAGGTTTTAATCCAGTCATACTTTTTTCTTTAACTATTACAGCTGCGCTGAAGTCACACTCGCTATACTTCTGTTGCTGGCGGGGACACTAAAAACAGAGTCGTGCCGCCGGGAAACCTGTGTGCGTGCGTGAGCAGACTGTCATCTGTCAGTCATATGTCAGTGTGATAGGTTTAAAACGTCTTTCTATGTTTGTTTTTCCATTGTCAACTTCTCATATTTAATTTGAATACATGTCTAAAATAGGCTATAAAAAGAAGGAAAAGCCTAAAACAGGCCCGAGGCTCGGCTCGCGTGTGAACTATGACGTGAAAATTGGCCCGAAGCCCGCCCCTAGGGGCGTAAATAAGTCGGGGCCCGTCGGGCTCAGGCTGAAATGCAGGGCTCTACAACTAATGGACAAACGCAAAGTGATAAAATATGAAAAATGGTGATATAACAGACAAGGTAGTAATGTAATAAGTGACTTTTACAATAATTATCCTACTTCACATTCTCTCTTTCACTTCCAAATTATTTAAAGATTGCTGTGATTGATTAGTAGAAACGTCTCGGGATACGACTGTAACCCTTGTTCCCAGAGAAGGGAATGAGGCACTGCGTCCACTCCCGACACTTTGGGGAACGCCCTTAGCGTAACGCATCTGAAGTATGAATGAAACTGATCCAATCCTGATTGGTGCTGCATCATGATGTAACATGTGACAGCATACACGGAAGCTACAAAGGGATGCCGGCGCACAACAGAGTTAGCTTCTGCGATGAAGCAAGTCGCTCCCAGGCAGGGGAAGGCGTGGCGGGGGGACGTAGTGTCCCCTTCCCTTTCGAGGGAACTCAATCTGCGTCAACAACTGACACTTTGGGAAACGAGTACCCACTATGCCCACTACGAGTGTGAAGCTGCGCACAGGTACACTTAGGACGAGAGCACTAGAGTGCCTGGCGTAGAAGAAATGTCCAGGCTATAGAATCTGATAAAAGTATGAGGGGTGGCCCTTCCTGGCAACTGGTCTGACTTCCGTCATGAAGAAGACCTCTGGACATAAATCTTGAGAGCTCTGACAGGGCAGATCAAATTAAGTCTTTCTTCATCCGCCATCACCTGAGGTGGATGATGAAAAGCCTGCAGAACCGTTGGCCGTGCCACATTAGATGGCTCTTTATGGCACATAGAAGTAAATTACTTTTTTATGAGATCTCTTGGCTCATTTTCTCACAAATGTGTCCAGGCGGATTTTCTCACAAATGCAGTTGAGCAACTTCTTCTTCTAAAACAGTAGATGGCGCTAAAATAGGTGATTAATTTAGCGCTAGTCTCCTGGGAGAAGCACCGATTTGAAACGCCACCACTGTGGTAGGCATTGTGCCAGAGGTGTCCAAGGCCATTTGGGACAGCCTGGTGGATGACTTTCTGCCTGTACCAAAGACTGCTGATTGGCAGGAGATCGCCTTTAGCTTCAAGGAGCCTTAACGAAGTAAATGTACTTGAAAATGTACTTGAAAGTGTACTAGTGAAAATGTACTTGTAAATGTACTTCGTTACTACTGTCACAGTGTCTGGTGGTTCCCTGGGTTTAACACTAGAGGTCTCAGTTTTCACGGTGTCTAGGCATTTTCACTACATTTCCCATAATCCTGTCTGTCACTGATTGTTCATTTCCTTCAGCTGTTTCTCGTCACCTTGTTTGCACTTGTGTGTATATATACCCTGTCTGTTTCAGTGTTTGTCACGGAGTCCTTGTATATTGTCCCCACACTTCCGTTCCTGTTATCGTGTGGTCTTTGGATTGTTTTTTGATGGATTTTGACCTTTGCCTGGACTGACTGTGAGTACGGATTACCCCATTAATAAATACTGCAATTGGATCTCTCTCTCCTGTGTGTGTGTTCCGTGACAACTACCCACCTCTGTGTGCATCATAACACGGTCGTCTACACAATACTACTCGTTCCCTTATCTCAGGGAACCGAGGTCGTTCCCTTTTGAACAGTCAGTCGTATTGCGTCTGCTAGACGCAGGGGTGGGAAGTAACGAATTACAAATACTCATGTTACTGTAATTAAGTAGCCTGGGAAAACCCAGACCACTCTCAGTTGTAACTGAGTTAGGGTCTGGCAAAGCTCCATAGACAATTCATTTCCACAGGGGCGTCACCAACGGACGTCGGATAGATCTAAGACCAATCAGAGCGATGAATGACATGACGTATGCAGAGCGACGGAGAAACATCTCGAGACTCTCAGCAATTCTCTGTTTGTGTTAACGAAAATTACCATTTTAAATCGCTTGAAACAGACGCGATAGCTGATTCGAACGAGTGATGTTGTGATGTTCCACGGCGGCATCCATCTTTGTAATGTACAAAATCTGCGTCACCGTCTCTGCTCTGTCGTCATCGTGTAAAGCCCGCCCCAACGTTTCTGATTGGTGCCACGATTTCGACGGATTGGAAATGGGTTTCAATGGGCTCTTTGCCAGACCCACTTGCAGAGCAAATCTAAATTTGCCAGAAGTGGTCTGGGTTTTCCCAGGCTAGTAATTAAGTGTTTTTTTCCCTGAAATTGTACTTTTTTGAGTAGTTAAAAAATTGTGTGTTTTCACTTGAGTAAATTTTAAGTGATGTATCGGTACTATCCACTATTTTCCTTCCGTTGTGGTTGCTACTTGTTACATGCTTGTTTTAATTGAATTTTTATCCATCAACGTGATTGGATCAAGTAATTGGTCTCGTGAATGTGTCGTCAAATCAAATTACACTCTAAAACGCGTAATGTGGAAAAACACCTTCTGTACTGAAATTGGAGGACCAGATTCAGTATGCAGTGCACCTTATAACCCATGGCGACTTTTAACTTGTACTGCATTTCTGTCAGTGCGTGACTACAGCTTGTTAATAAACAACGTTTTTGATTGATCCATTTTATACAATAAGCCTACATTTAGCAAGTGCATGTGCGCAAAAACATTTATCAAGTTTAAAAAATGTTTTGTTCCATGGATGCTGTTGATTAAACAGCTTCACAGAGACTGTAATGAGACGTGCGTTTGTGTGTGTGTGTGTGTTTCTTTACTTCCCTATTTAATGCACAATTTCCCTTACAAATTATATTATCAGCATTACAATTTAAAGTAATTGTAGCCGTGTAAAATGTAAGGGATGATTTTGTTTTTTTCAAACAATATGATTAAAATGCTGATGTGTACTGAGAATAAATCTTTCACCTTCTTTCACATCTTCTAAACATCTTTCATAAATCTATCTCTGTACTAGTCTTTTCGTGTCGTTTTGATGCATTTTAAAAAGATGGATGATAGATATTCTTCAATCTTTCTGACAAACCACTGATGATAATGTGAATTACAGTATGTACAATGTTTTCAAAAAAAATTAATTGTAGTGTACAGGGTTTATTATAAGGGGGTATATCCGTAGCGTAGTACTCACTACTCACTACTCATGAGTACTTATAAATAAGCTACTTTTTTACTCTTACTCAAGTAGGTTTTTGGTCAAGTACATTTTACTCTACTCACACAACATTTTTTGGAATGTAATGGTACTTTTACTTTTAGTATATTTTTTCAGTACTCTTTCCACCACTGGCTAGACGCGATGGGGACTAATTCAATCACGTCTTGCTGTTCAAGGAGAACGAGATGTTCTATGACCCGAGCCTTGGATGCTTAGACAAATGTCCCAAGGGCAGAGGGCTAATGGGGCAATAGTGCCCTGAGGGGGGTTCAGATAAGGTTGGAACCTTAAGAATATAATGGTGGGCCAGGCTAGCACGGAGGCCAGTTCCAACTATACGGAAAGGATATGTGCCTGCAACGCTATAAAGTTATAAAATCTGGCGAAGGTGGACAGTGAGGACAAGCCGACCGCCGCACATATATCGCCAATAGATACCCCACTGGACCACGCCCAGGAGGAGGCCATGCCTCTGGTGGAGTGTGCGCTGACGCCTTTGCGGAAATAGGCAAGGAAGGCGGTTCTATCCGCGTCCTTAATCTCGGTCAGATTAAGCCATAAGTGGCGCTCCAGCACCATTAAACTGGCCATAGCTCTCCCAATGGCTTGGGTGGTGGCTTTCGTGAAGCGCAGGGCCAGGTCCGTAGACCGGAGGAGCTTTACCTGGAACACTTGGAAGACCGCCATAGAGTGGAGGGCGGATCCCGTCTGGCCAGAGATGCATAAGCCCTGCCTGCGAGGGCTGAAGTCGTCCTGCAGGGTTTGGATGGGTGAGCCATCTTGGATTTCCATCCAATAGCAGTGGCTGGCCAAAGGTGCGCAGCCACGGCTTCTCATATCCCTTTTCCACTGCGCTGTCGATGGTCGAGAGCGTGGCGGAAGTGCATAGGCGGGCCGGGTAGGGGGCGCGCCATGACTAGTTATTCATGAACTTCAAGAACGAGCTCTTCAACAGCCTTAGACAGGAGGCGGATGAGCTCGGCGTCCAGTACAGCTATGGGGTCACTGCATCCTTTAGAAGGCAAGAGGGCGGGATCATCCTCTGAGTCGACCAATCCTCCAAGTCAGAAGCCGCCAATGACATGGAGTCATCGCGAAGATCCTCTTCGGATCCACCGAACGAGACGAGACCGCTCGCTTCACACGAGGGGCGCTGGTCTAGAAGGGTGAAAAGCACAGGTGACATCTCTCTCTGTGGAGAAAGTGAGGCACGCGGGGTCTGAGCCGGAGTGAGCTCACTAACATCAAGTTGCTCAACCCTCTGAACCCGCTGTTTCTTTCTCCGAGACTCGTGGAAGAAAGGAAACAGGAGAGCGCGAGTGGCGGTGTGTAGATTTGCATCAACGTTGCTGCTCTTTTAAATGGAAATTTGCGTTTTTATGTGCTCGCCGGAGAGCGCAGGGAAACAATGCGACAGCTCGCCGCGTGTTAATTAGCTGACTGGAGAGTAGGGCTGAACGATTAATTGCAGTTGCGATAATATCGCGATATGATGAATCGCGATTTTGTAATCGCAAAAACTGCGATTACTCTCTGGTCACGTGACACGCGATAGTAGCAATCTGCACTGCAGATGAAGCATAAATTTTTTATGCTACGCATAGGCCTGGGATAGGCTACAGTAAAGAACAGTTTGTTTAATGTATGTGATAGTGTTATAGATTCTCTTCAACGATTCTGTATGGATTCAGATAATTTCAGAATAGAGTCTGAGCTTAGTTTTAAACACAGATGCGTGATGACGCTGCGTGTGCTTTAAAAACAACCGTGCTTGCTTCTAATTCCTCTGTCACACACACATTCGAACCTTCCGAAAAATAGTCTTTCATACAGTTCGGAAAAGTTGAAGCAAATTGGACATTCGCGGGCTTCATCATTGCACTAGATCATATGGCACTAGATATGTGTAACGGATGTGATAAAAGATGTTACCAGATAATTAATGGAAAACGCCACCCCCCCTAATTTTAAATAAGAACACTGTAATATATTTTTGTAACTCCTAGCTAGCTGTTTAGGCTTAACACTTAGGAAAACAAAAATATAATAAAGAGAAGACACACCACGAGTTGATCACTGTCAATGTCGTTCTTGTTCTGCCTTTACTTGTCATAACCAAGATACATGTGCAGGGCTCCACCTAGTGGTAAGTAACAGCATACATCAGCATACATCACATCTTCCTTTTTTTTTTTTTTTTTTTTTTTTTAAACACACAACTATACACTTGAACTCTTAGTTCTAATTAGAAAGTCAGTAATTCAAACTTTTTTTTTTCTCTCTCTCTTGAGATCTCTGAACAGATCTCAACCTCTCTTTACTTTAGTTAACTACTTGTGTACTTTAGCAAGAATAACGCTTTGGAGGTCTAACCACTCTACCAGAACGCGTCACCTTCACTGTTTCTTCAGCAACACCGTCAGGCATCGAAGACATCATTGCAGGTGTTGGTGCAGACAGCAATGCCTGTTTTGTATCAACCACATCAGGAACACAGTCATTTATAACTGGATCGAATGAGTCCTGAATGTGTGAGTTCTGGAAACTCAACTCTTTTGTCTTGAGCAGGTGTTTTCGATTTCTTCTGTAGATTTCTCCACCCTGTGTTTGAACCAGGTATGACCTTGGCTTGTCAAGACTTTTCACCACTACAGCTGGCTGCCAACAATTCTCAGCTCTCAGCCTCACGTTTTCTCCTTCACTCAGAGTAGGCAGGTTTCTAGCCCCACGATCATAGTAGAACTTTTGCTTCAGCTGCCTGTCTCTTAGTCTTTGCTGAACACCTTTGTGCAGCTGCGGCTGTAGCAGTTTACTCACCGTTGGTAGTCTGGTTTTCAATCTACGGCCCATAAGAAGCTGTGCAGGAGATAACTTCACTCCACCTAGTGGCGTATTCCTGTACTCAAGAAGAGCAATGTATGGATCTCCTTGACTTTCTTGCACCTTCTTGAGTAGGTTTTTGATGGTTTGTACAGCTCTTTCACTTTGACCATTAGACTGAGGATATCTTGGACTTGAAGTCGAGTGTTTGAACTCCCAGTTATCTCTGAAGTTGCTGAATTGAGCACTGACAAACTGTGGTCCGTTATCTGAAACGACTTCATCTGGAATACCGTGTCTTGCAAATATTGACTTCAGTGCTGTTATTACATGCTGGCTTGTTGTCTGTGTCAACTGTTGAATTTCAGGAAATTGAGAAGTAATCCACACATACCAAGTAATCTGCTTTGTTGAAGTGAAAGAGGTCAACTCCTACCTTTGCCCACGCCCTGTCTGGTAATTCATGACTGACAAGAGGTTCTTTGGTATTGTTCCTTTTGAAAGTGTTGCACACAGCACACTTTGACACCACACCTTCAATCTGTTTTTCCATGCCGTGCCAAAACAATACATCTCTTGCTCTCTCTTTACACTTAACAACTCCCAAATGAGCTTCATGAATCCTCTCCAGCATTTCTGCTTGAAGACTTTGTGGAACCACGAGTCTTATGTTTTTGAACAGCAGTCCTTCTGAAATGGTCAACTCTTCTCTGAATGTCCAATACTTTTTCACTGCATTTGGCACATGTCTGATTTGTTTAGGCCATCCTGTCTTGACTACTGCCATCACACTCTGCAGTTCTCCATCTGCTTCTGTAGCTTTCTTGATTGCTTCAAGTTTTTCTTCTGAAATCGGTAGACATTCTGACAACTGATGAACTTCCAAGTCTCTGTCCAGTAATTGTTCTGCTGCTTCTTCCAGGTAGGATCTGTGTAACGATTACCAGCTGGAGTGCCCTCTAGAGCCACCAGAGGGCGCTCCACAATAGACTGATCATTTCCTCACAAACTACATTTCCCATACTCACTGGCCGGACTCATCATCACTGATCACATTCACCTGTTTGTCATTACCTTGTTTAGCTCACCTCTTATAAGCCTGGTTTTCACATTCAATCACTGCGTAGTTTTGTATGTGTTGCACTGCATCTCTAAGCATTTATTTGGTTCCCTGTATTTTGGTTTCTTGGACTCTCTGCCTGCCTCTGGATTACCCGTTTGCCTTGTCCCCTGCCTGCCTCTGGATTACCCGTTTGCCTTGTCCCCTGCCTGCCTCTGGATTACCCGTTTGCCTTGTCCCCAGCCTTGTGTGTTTGTTTGTTTGGACTGCCTACCTGTGCTTTGACCTATTGCCAGTTCATTTGTTTACGTGTCTGGATTGTCCGCTTCTGATTAAAGCTGCATTTGGATCTAAACTTTCTGGTCTCCGAGCAGTTCGTAACAGAAAACTACGCCACACCAGGATCCAGCAGCCATGCCAACCATGTGTCCAGACGTCCAAGTCATGCGTCTCCGTCAGGAGAATCGGTCCATCGAAGACTACGTTGCAGATTTTATTGAACTGGCACATCTCACGCTAATGAGAACAGAGTGCTTAATGATCTTTTTCTGCGGAGGATTATCTGAACCGCTCCGGTCATTGATGCCCGACCATGATCCTCATGGGACAATAGAACAATATATAGACCTGGCCCTGTTGCTGAGCGCTTCATCATTTACTGTGGGCATTGAGGAGAAGGAGCTCTGTGAACCCACAGTATCCTCTCAGCCTGATCTTCATGTCACGCCTGCCCAGCCTGAGAATCTTCACATCACGCCAACCATGAAGCCTGCCACCAGATCGGTCTATGGGCGTCGAGGACTTATTTCCAAGATGACAGATCCACTGCTCATGTCAGCACGGAGGGCCAAGAAGATCGGCCGAACGGGGTCTCGTCCTGCCAAAACCACCATTCCAGAGTCTCTTTTCGCCGAGCCAGAGCCAGAGCTTCACGTCAGTCCTGCCGAGCCAGAGCCAGAGCTTCACGTCAGTCCTGCCGAGCCAGAGCCAGAGCTTCACGTCAGTCCTGCCGAGCCAGAGCCAGAGCTTAACGTCAGTCCTGCCGAGCCAGAGCCAGAGCTTCACGTCAGTCCTGCCGAGCCAGAGCTTCACGTCAGTCCTGCCGAGCCAGAGCCAGAGCTTCACGTCAGTCCTGCCGAGCCAGAGCCAGAGCTTCACGTCAGTCCTGCCGAGCCAGAGCCAGAGCCAGAGCTTCACGTCAGTCCTGCCGAGCCAGAGCCAGAGCTTCACGTCAGTCCTGCCGAGCCAGAGCCA
The DNA here is from genome assembly GCF_949152265.1 of Phoxinus phoxinus. Taxonomy (NCBI): domain Eukaryota; kingdom Metazoa; phylum Chordata; class Actinopteri; order Cypriniformes; family Leuciscidae; genus Phoxinus; species Phoxinus phoxinus. Next base: position 3,646,729 of record NC_136877.1, read on the forward strand.
GAGCTTCACGTCAGTCCTGCCGAGCCAGAGCCAGAGCTTCACGTCAGTCCTGCCGAGCCAGAGCCAGAGCTTCACGTCAGTCCTGCCGAGCCAGAGCCAGAGCTTCACGTCAGTCCTGCCGAGCCAGAGCCAGAGCTTCACGTCAGTCCTGCCGAGCCAGTGTCTGCGCACAAGATGGCCGCCGCCGAGCCAGTGTCTGCGCACAAGATGGCCGCCGCCGAGCCAGTGTCTGTCGCAGTTCCTGAGCCGGTGTCTGTCGCAGTTTCTGAGCCGGTGTCTGTCGCAGTTCCTGAGCCGGTGTCTGTTGCTGTTCCTGAGCCTGAGCCGGTGTCTGTTGCTGTTCCTGAGCCTGAGCCGGTTGCTGTTGCTGTTCCTGAGCCGGTGTCTGTTGCTGTTCCTGAGCCGGTGTCTGTTGCTGTTCCTGAGCCGGTGTCTGTTGCTGTTCCTGAGCCTGAGACCGGTGTCTGTTGCTGTTCCTGAGCCTGAGCCGGTTGCTGTTCCTGAGCCTGAGCCGGTTGCTGTTGTTGTTCCTGAGCCGGTTGTTGTTCCTGAGCCGGTTGCTGTTCCTGAGCCGGTTGCTGTTCCTGAGCCGGTTGCTGTTCTTGAGCCGGTGTCTGTTGCTGTTGCTGTTCCTGAGCCGGTGTCTGTTGCTGTTCCTGAGCCTGAGCCGGTGTCTGTTGCTGTTGCTGTTCCTGAGACCGGTGTCTTTTGCTGTTCCTGAGCCTGAGCCGGTTGCTGTTCCTGAGCCTGAGCCGGTTGCTGTTCCTGAGCCTGAGCCGGTTGCTGTTGTCGTTCCTGAGCCGGTTGCTGTTCCTGAGCCGGTTGCTGTTCCTGAGCCGGTTGCTGTTCCTGAGCCGGTTGCTGTTCCTGAGCCGGTGTCTGTTGCTGTTGCTGTTCCTGAGCCGGTGTCTGTTGCTGTACCTGAGCCTGAGCCGGTGTCTGTTGCTGTTCCTGAGCCGGTGTCTGTTGCTGTTCCAGAGCCGGAGGTTCCGATTCCGGTGGTCCGGAGACGGAAGATAAGGAGAAAAGCCTCTTCAACGGATCGTCCGGTGGTTTCTAACCCAGAGACCAGCCCGGAGGTAACTGCCATCCCTGCCGCGTCGCCCAGGTGGCTCGCCCTGCCGGCCCCGCCCGAGCTGCTTGCCCTGCCGGTCCCTGAGCCAGTGTCTGTTGCTCTCCCTGAGCCGGTGTCTGTTGCTCTCCCTGAGCCGGTGTCTGTTGCTCTCCCTGAGCCGGTGTCTGTTGCTCTCCCTGAGCCGGTGTCTGTTGCTCTCCCTGAGCCGGTGTCTGTTGCTGTCCCTGAGCCGGTGTCTGTTGCTGTCCCTGAGCCGGTGTCTGTTGCTGTTCCCGAGCCGGTTGCTGTTGCTGTTCCTGAGCCGGTTGCTGTTCCTGAGCCGATTGCTGTTCCTGAGCCTGAGCCGGTTGCTGTTCCTGAGCCGGTTGCTGTTCCTGAGCCAGTTGCTGTTCCTGAGCCGGTTGCTGTTCCTGAGCCGGTTGCTGTTCCTGAGCCGGTTGCTGTTCCTGAGCCTGAGCCGGTTGCTGTTCCTGAGCCTGAGCCGGTTGCTGTTCCTGAGCCTGAGCCGGTTGCTGTTCCTGAGCCTGAGCCGGTTGCTGTTCCTGAGCCGGTTGCTGTTCCTGAGCCGGTTGCTGTTCCTGAGCCGGTTGCTGTTCCTGAGCCGGTTGCTGTTCCTGAGCCGTTTGCTGTTCCTGAGCCGGTTGCTGTTGCTGAGCCGGTGTCTGTTGCTGTTCCTGAGCCTGAGCCGGTGTCTGTTCCTGAGCCGGTGTCTGTTGCTGTTCCTGAGCCTGAGACGGTTGCTGTTGTTGTTCCTGAGCCGGTTGCTGTTCCTGAGCCGGTTGCTGTTCCTGAGCCGGTTGCTGTTCCTGAGCCGGTGTCTGTTGCTGTTGCTGTTCCTGAGCCGGTGTCTGTTGCTGTTCCTGAGCCGGTGTCTGTTGCTGAGCCTGAGCCGGTGTCCTGAGCCGGTGTCTGTTGCTGTTGCTGTTCCTGAGCCGATGTCTGTTGCTGAGCCGGTGTCTGTTGCTGTTGCTGTTCCTGAGCCTGAGCCGGTGTCTGTTGCTGTTCCTGAGCCGGTGTCTGTTGCTGTTCCTGAGCCGGTGTCTGTTGCTGTTGCTGAGCCGGTGTCTGTTGCTGTTGCTGTTCCTGAGCCTGAGCCGGTGTCTGTTGCTGTTCCTGAGCCGGTGTCTGTTGCTGTTCCTGAGCCTGAGCCGGTTGCTGTTCCTGAGCCTGAGCCGGTTGCTGTTGTTGTTCCTGAGCCGGTTGCTGTTCCTGAGCCGGTTGCTGTTCCTGAGCCGGTGTCTGTTGCTGTTGCTGTTCCTGAGCCGGTGTCTGTTGCTGTTCCTGAGCCTGAGCCGGTGTCTGTTGCTGTTCCTGAGCCGGTGTCTGTTGCTGTTCCTGAGCCTGAGCCGGTGTCTGTTGCTGTTGCTGTTCCTGAGTCGGTGTCTGTTGCTGTTGCTGTTCCTGAGCCTGAGCCGGTGTCTGTTGCTGTTCCTGAGCCTGAGCCGGTGTCTGTTGCTGTTCCTGAGCCTGAGCCGGTGTCTGTTGCTGTTGCTGTTCCTGAGCCGATGTCTGTTGCTGTTCCTGAGCCTGAGCCGGTGTCTGTTGCTGTTCCTGAGCCTGAGTCTGTTGCTGTTCCTGAGCCTGAGCCGGTGTCTGTTGCTGTTCCTGAGCCGGTGTCTGTTGCTGTTCCTGAGCCTGAGCCGGTGTCTGTTGCTGTTCCCGAGCCTGAGTCTGTTGCTGTTCCTGAGCCGGTGTCTGTTGCTGTTCCTGAGCCGGTGTCTGTTGCTGTTCCTGAGCCGGTGTCTGTTGCTGTTCCTGAGCCGGTGTCTGTTGCTGTTCCTGAGCCTGAGCCGGTTGCTGTTCCTGAGCCGGTGTCTGTTGCTGTTCCTGAGCCGGTGTCTGTTGCTGTTCCTGAGCCTGAGCCGGTTGCTGTTCCTGAGCCGGTGTCTGTTGCTGTTCCTGAGCCTGAGCCGGTTGCTGTTCCTGAGCCTGAGCCGGTTGCTGTTGCTGTTCCTGAGCCGGTGTCTGTTGCTGTTCCTGAGCCGGTGTCTGTTGCTGTTCCTGAGCCTGAGCCGGTGTCTGTTGCTGTTCCTGAGCCTGAGCCGGTGTCTGTTGCTGTTCCTGAGCCGATGTCTGTTGCTGTTGCTGTTCCTGAGCCGGTGTCTGTTGCTGTTCCTGAGCCTGAGCCGGTGTCTGTTGCTGTTCCTGAGCCTGAGCCGGTGTCTGTTGCTGTTCCTGAGCCGGTGTCTGTTGCTGTTCCTGAGCCTGAGCCGGTTGCTGTTCCTGAGCCGGTGTCTGTTGCTGTTCCTGAGCCGGTGTCTGTTGCTGTTCCTGAGCCTGAGCCGGTTGCTGTTCCTGAGCCGGTGTCTGTTGCTGTTCCTGAGCCTGAGCCGGTTGCTGTTCCTGAGCCTGAGCCGGTTGCTGTTGCTGTTCCTGAGCCGGTGTCTGTTGCTGTTCCTGAGCCGGTGTCTGTTGCTGTTCCTGAGCCTGAGCCGGTGTCTGTTGCTGTTCCTGAGCCTGAGCCGGTGTCTGTTGCTGTTCCTGAGCCGATGTCTGTTGCTTTTGCTGTTGCTGTTCCTGAGCCGGTGTCTGTTGCTGTTGCTGTTCCTGAGCCGGTGTCTGTTGCTGTTCCTGAGCCGATGTCTGTTGCTTTTGCTGTTGCTGTTCCTGAGCCGGTGTCTGTTGCTGTTGCTGTTCCTGAGCCGGTGTCTGTTGCTGTTCCTGAGCCTGAGCCGGTGTCTGTTGCTGTTCCTGAGCCGGTGTCTGTTGCTGTTCCTGAGCCTGAGCCGGTGTCTGTTGCTGTTCCTGAGCCTGAGCCGGTTGCTGTTGCTGTTCCTGAGCCTGAGCCGGTGTCTGTTGCTGTTCCTGAGCCTGAGCCGGTGTCTGTTGCTGTTCCTGAGCCTGAGCCGGTGTCTGTTGCTTTTCCTTAGCCTGAGCCGGTGTCTGTTGCTGTTGCTGTTCCTGAGCCGGTGTCTGTTGCTGTTCCTGAGCCGGTTGCTGTTCCTGAGCCTGAGCCGGTTGCTGTTGCTGTTCCTGAGCCGGTGTCTGTTGCTGTTCCTGAGCCGGTGTCTGTTGCTGTTCCTGAGCCTGAGCCGGTGTCTGTTGCTGTTCCTGAGCCTGAGCCGGTTGCTGTTGCTGTTCCTGAGCCTGAGCCGGTGTCTGTTGCTGTTCCTGAGCCGGTGTCTGTTGCTGTTCCTGAGCCTGAGTCTTTTGCTGTTCCTGAGCCGGTGTCTGTTGCTGTTGCTGTTCCTGAGCCGGTGTCTGTTGCTGTTCCTGAGCCGGTGTCTGTTGCTGTTCCTGAGCCGGTGTCTGTTGCTGTTCCTGAGCCTGAGCCGGTGTCTGTTGCTGTTCCTGAGCCTGAGCCGGTGTCTGTTGCTGTTGCTGTTCCTGAGCCGATGTCTGTTGCTGTTCCTGAGCCTGAGCCGGTGTCTGTTGCTGTTCCTGAGCCTGAGTCTGTTGCTGTTGCTGTTCCTGAGCCTGAGCCGGTGTCTGTTGCTGTTCCTGAGCCGGTGTCTGTTGCTGTTCCCGAGCCTGAGTCTGTTGCTGTTCCTGAGCCTGAGTCTGTTGCTGTTGCTGTTCCTGAGCCTGAGCCGGTGTCTGTTGCTGTTCCTGAGCCGGTGTCTGTTGCTGTTCCCGAGCCTGAGTCTGTTGCTGTTCCTGAGCCGGTGTCTGTTGCTGTTGCTGTTCCTGAGCCGGTGTCTGTTGCTGTTCCTGAGCCTGAGCCGGTTGCTGTTCCTGAGCCGGTGTCTGTTGCTGTTCCTGAGCCGGTGTCTGTTGCTGTTCCTGAGCCTGAGCCTGTTGCTGTTCCTGAGCCGGTGTCTGTTGCTGTTCCTGAGCCTGAGCCGGTTGCTGTTCCTGAGCCTGAGCCGGTTGCTGTTGCTGTTCCTGAGCCGGTGTCTGTTGCTGTTCCTGAGCCGGTGTCTGTTGCTGTTCCTGAGCCCGAGCCGGTGTCTGTTGCTGTTCCTGAGCCTGAGCCGGTGTCTGTTGCTGTTGCTGTTCCTGAGCCGATGTCTGTTGCTTTTGCTGTTGCTGTTCCTGAGCCGGTGTCTGTTGCTGTTGCTGTTCCTGAGACGGTGTCTGTTGCTGTTCCTGAGCCTGAGCCGGTGTCTGTTGCTGTTCCTGAGCCGGTGTCTGTTGCTGTTCCTGAGCCTGAGCCGGTGTCTGTTGCTGTTGCTGTTCCTGAGCCGATGTCTGTTGCTGTTGCTGTTGCTGTTCCTGAGCCGGTGTCTGTTGCTGTTGCTGTTCCTGAGCCTGAGCCGGTGTCTGTTGCTGTTCCTGAGCCGGTGTCTGTTGCTGTTCCTGAGCCTGAGCCGGTGTCTGTTGCTGTTCCTGAGCCTGAGCCGGTTGCTGTTGCTGTTCCTGAGCCTGAGCCGGTGTCTGTTGCTGTTCCTGAGCCTGAGCCGGTGTCTGTTGCTGTTCCTGAGCCTGAGTCTGTTGCTGTTCCTGAGCCGGTGTCTGTTGCTGTTGCTGTTCCTGAGCCGGTGTCTGTTGCTGTTCCTGAGCCGGTGTCTGTTGCTGTTCCTGAGCCGGTGTCTGTTGCTTTTCCTGAGCCTGAGCCGGTTGCTGTTCCTGAGCCGGTGTCTGTTGCTGTTCCTGAGCCTGAGCCGGTTGCTGTTCCTGAGCCGGTGTCTGTTGCTGTTCCTGAGCCTGAGCCGGTTGCTGTTCCTGAGCCTGAGCCGGTTGCTGTTGCTGTTCCTGAGCCGGTGTCTGTTGCTGTTCCTGAGCCTGAGCCGGTGTCTGTTGCTGTTCCTGAGCCTGAGCCGGTTGCTGTTGTTGTTCCTGAGCCGGTTGCTGTTCCTGAGCCGGTTGCTGTTCCTGAGCCGGTTGCTGTTCCTGAGCCGGTTGCTGTTGCTGTTCCTGAGCCGGTGTCTGTTGCTGTTCCTGAGCCGGTGTCTGTTGCTGTTCCTGAGCCGGTGTCTGTTGCTGTTCCTGAGCCTGAGCCGGTTGCTGTTCCTGAGCCGGTGTCTGTTGCTGTTCCTGAGCCTGAGCCGGTTGCTGTTCCTGAGCCTGAGCCGGTTGCTGTTGCTGTTCCTGAGCCGGTGTCTGTTGCTGTTCCTGAGCCTGAGCCGGTGTCTGTTGCTGTTCCTGAGCCTGAGCCGGTTGCTGTTGTTGTTCCTGAGCCGGTTGCTGTTCCTGAGCCGGTTGCTGTTCCTGAGCCGGTTGCTGTTGCTGTTCCTGAGCCGGTGTCTGTTGCTGTTCCTGAGCCGGTGTCTGTTGCTGTTCCTGAGCCTGAGCCGGTTGCTGTTGCTGTTCCTGAGCCTGAGCCGGTTGCTGTTGTTGTTCCTGAGCCGGTTGCTGTTCCTGAGCCGGTTGCTGTTCCTGAGCCGGTGTCTGTTGCTGTTGCTGTTCCTGAGCCGGTGTCTGTTGCTGTTGCTGTTCCTGAGCCGGTTTTCCTGAGCCGGTTGCTGTTCCTGAGCCGGTGTCTGTTGCTGTTGCTGTTCCTGAGCCGGCGTCTGTTGCTGTTGCTGTTCCTGAGCCGGTGTCTGTTGCTGTTGCTGTTCCTAAGCCGGTGTCTGTTGCTGTTCCTGAGCCGGTGTCTGTTGCTGTTTCTGTTCCTGAGCCGGTTGCTGTTGCTGTTCCTGAGCCTGAGCCGGTTGCTGTTGCTGTTCCTGAGCCTGAGCCGGTTGCTGTTGCTGTTCCTGAGCCGGTGTCTGTTGCTGTTCCTGAGCCGGTGTCTGTTGCTGTTCCTGAGCCGGTGTCTGTTGCTGTTCCTGAGCCGGTGTCTGTTGCTGTTCCTGAGCCTGAGCCGGTTGCTGTTCCTGAGCCGGTGTCTGTTGCTGTTCCTGAGCCGGTGTCTGTTGCTGTTGCTGTCCCTGAGCCGGTGTCTGTTGCTGTTGCTGTCCCTGAGCCGGTTGCTGTATCTGTTCCTGAGCCGGTTGCTGTTGCTGTTCCTGAGCCGGTTGCTGTTGCTGTTCCTGAGCCGGTTGCTGTTCCTGAGCCGGTGTCTGTTCCTGAGCCGGTGTCTGTTGCTGTTGCTGAGCCGGTGTCTGTTGCTGTTGCTGAGCCGGTGTCTGTTGCTGTTCCTGAGCCGGTGTCTGTTGCTGTTCCTGAGCCGGTGTCTGTTGCTGTTCCTGAGCCGGTGTCTGTTGCTGTTCCTGAGCCGGTGTCTGTTGCTGTTCCTGAGCCGGTGTCTGTTGCTGTTCCTGTACCGTGGCCGCCCGAGGGGTCTACACCACCCTGGCCGCCCGAGGGGTCTTCACCGCCCTGGCCGCCTGATAAACTGTCCGCTTCGCCCTGGCCTCCCGAGAATAAGCGGTCTGTCCCTCCCGTCCCGCCCTGGTCTGTCCCTCCCGTCCCGCCCTGGTCTTATGGAGCGTCTGGTAGCCGCTCCGTAGGGAGGGGGTAATGTCACATGTCTGTCCTGTCTTGTGATGCACATGGGTGTTTTGTTATTTTGGGGCCATGTGCTCTTGTCATTGTCTGGTCCCTCCCCCTTGTTATCTGATTATTTATTTATGTGTCCCACCTGTCCTGCTCGTTACCCTCCTTTGTTTGTTCCCCTATTTAGCCTCCCTGTGTTTGTAGTCCTGTTGCTGGTTCGTTGTCTATGTTCCCTTGTGTTCTAATTCCTGTTTAATGCCGGTCTCGTTTCCCCCACACGGGGAGGTTTTGTTTGTAGTTTTGGTTTTGCTTTTTATTTACTTAATAAACATTCCTTTTTGCACTTGAATCCTCGCTTCACTTTTTACCGTTCCGTGACACATTGTCAACGGAAATTTACTGAGTTTGGCTAAAATTAGCTAGTAGGCTAAAAGTTACTTTGAACTTAAACAACGGTATACCATAAAGTATGTTAATGATACAGTCAAAGTTATTACTGTAACTTATTAATGTAGCCTTTTGAGAGTTTCTTTCAGAAAGTAAATGATCTGAAAGAGAATAAAATGTTTGATTTGAACATGTATGGTTTCAGTAACTGCTTTAAAAATATTTTGTAATTTTAGAATTGCTAATCATATCCTCTGAATACCAATACAATTTTTATTGATACCCTTTATCTATTCAGGGGACATCACAGTCTTTATCAGAAATGTCCTGTTCACTTTCTCACAGTTACACACCTAGGGTCTTTCTCAAGGGCACCACAGTGGTATTGAAGAGGCAGGGGACAAATGCTGTTCCCCCCGCCGCCCAACTGATCTAACACCAATTTAAAGCAGAACATTTTTTATAGAATAAAATAAAATTTAATGCATGTTGATTATCTTTTTCTAATGTTTCATTCATGATTCATTAATCTTGTTCCATGGTTTTTTAAATTTAGCTGTAGACCACCATACAAATATTTTGAAAATGAGTGCATGTCATTTACCTCAATTTTTATTTTATTTATTTAAAAAATAAATATATTCTCCTCCCTTAGATGCTGTGAAGAGGTGGAGGCCAAATGCTACAGACTCCAAAATTGATGCAGCAATGGCAGAACACCTGAAACACGCTCCAGGAAGAGCTGCTGGTGGTGGATACAAGAAATGAGCCAAACAATGTGTTTAAGGGATAGTTCACCCAAAAATGAAAATTGTCGTCATTTACTCAGCCTCATGTTTCAAACCTTTATACCTTTCTATGTTATGCTAAACACAAAGATGTTTGGAAGAATGTTTGTAACCAAGCAGATGTCGCTTCCCATTAACTACCATAATATTTTTTTCTCCAACAATGGTAGTCAATGGTTGCTCTATTTGCTTGGTTACAAACATTCTTCAAAATATCTTCTTTTGTGTTTAGCAGTTTTTCATTTTTTGGGTGAATTATCCCTTCCCATACGGTAAAAAATATATTTTCAAATATATTTCAAAATATATTTATAAATATATTTTCTACAAACACATTTTTGGCCATTTTTTGTATATTTTGAAATATATTTGAAAATGGCCAAAAAATATATTTCAGAATATATTTACATAAATATATTTTCTACAAATACATCTTTGGCCATTTAAAATATATATATATATATATATATATATTTTTTTTTTAAATCCAATAAAAATATATTTTGCCCTGCATATAGTTCAGTCCAAGAAAATACATTCACAATGTAACATTTGAATAAAATCTTTATTTGCTGTCTAAAATGTGAACATACAACACATCTGAATAAAAATCAAGTATGATAAAGGCCTTTATATAATAATTCAGTATTTTGTAGTTGGTATTTTAGTTTGGTTAACAAATGTTAAACATTGAAAAAAATAAAGAGAAATGTTGGCTTTTCAAGAATAATAAAATGTTGTGCTAAATCAGAACATATGCTTCTTTTTTTGCTTATGTCCCCAAATAATGTGTTCTTGTTTGTGATGTAGCTACACGTGATTAAAACGTTTTATTGACGTTCAGGTCTGACTGGACCAATTTTGGCCCTTTTTAGAACCTTTGTCAAGTTTAGATGTGTAAACGTCTAGATCGCTGGTCACGATTTACCACAATGGGTGTATTATTATGTTATATGCAGGCTTATATGCCTACACTTATGCAGAAACACACCTTATAAACATCCAGAACAAGACTATTTCTGACGTCCAGGGACACGCAGAAATGACGTGGAATTCACGGCCAGACGACATCAAAGACGTCGGTTCAACTTTCATTTTGGAACTATTTTTCAACCATGACGGGACGTCTCGGACGGACGTCTTTTCAACGGTCATTGAACGTCCAAATGTTTGCTGGGTGTCCACATAATTAAACAAACACAAAAGTTCGGAGAAGTCCGTTGAAAACAGAAATAGCCAGCAGGCTCTTTAACAAGAACTCAAATCCCCTCGTAGGACAGCGCAGCACAGGATGTGGCCAGAGAACAGTGAGCGTGTGGGAGCCTCGGGTCTCACGTGAAGAAAGAGGAAGCCAGTAGCTGGAAGCAGGAGGGCTCTCACGCATGGAGCGTGGCCCTTTTCACACGCGCTCACGCCACACATCCATTTTCTCACGCAGAAAAAAATCGCGGAGCAAAGAGGACAGCAGGTGTCTGTTCCTGTTCCTGAGCCGGTGTCTGTTCCTGTTGCTGTCCCTGAGCCGTTGTCTGTTGCTGTTGCTGTTCCTGAGCCGGTGTCTGTTGCTGTTCCTGAGCCGGTGTCTGTTCCTGTTCCTGAGCCGGTGTCTGTTCCTGTTGCTGTCCCCTGAGCCGGTGTCTGTTGCTGTTGCTGTTCCTGAGCCGGTGTCTGTTGCTGTTCCTGAGCCGGTGTCTGTTGCTGTTGCTGTTCCTGAGCCGGTGTCTGTTGCTGTTGCTGTTCCTGAGCCGGTGTCTGTTGCTGTTGCTGTTCCTGAGCCGGTGTCTGTTGCTGTTGCTGTTCCTGAGCCGGTGTCTGTTGCTGTTCCTGAGCCGGTGTCTGTTGCTGTTCCTGAGCCGGTGTCTGTTGCTGTTGCTGAGCCGGTGTCTGTTGCTGTTGCTGAGCCGGTGTCTGTTGCTGTTCCTGAGCCGGTGTCTGTCGCTGTTCCTGAGCCGGTGTCTGTTGCTGTTCCTGTGCCGTGGCCGCCCGAGGGGTCTTCACCGCCCTAGCCGCCCAAGGGGTCTTCACCGCCCTGGCCGCCTGATAAACTGTCCGCTTCGCCCTGGCCTCCCGAGAATAAACGGTCTGTCCCTCCCGTCCCGCCCTGGTCTGTCCCTCCCGTCCCGCCCTGGTCTGTCCCTCCCGTCCCGCCCTGGTCTTATGGAGCGTCTAGTAGCCGCTCCGTAGGGAGGGGGTAATGTCACATGTCTGTCCTGTCTTGTGATGCACATGGGTGTTTTGTTATTTTGGGGCCATGTGCTCTTGTCATTGTCTGGTCCCTCCCCCTTGTTATCTGATTATTTATTTATTTGTCCCACCTGTCCTGCTCGTTACCCTCCTTTGTTTGTTCCCCTATTTAGCCTCCCTGTGTTTGTAGTCCTGTTGCTGGTTCGTTGTCTATGTTCCCTTGTGTTCTAATTCCTGTTTAATGCCGGTCTCGTTTCCCCCACACGGGGAGGTTTTGTTTGTAGTTTTGGTTTTGCTTTTTATTTACTTAATAAACATTCCTTTTTGCACTTGAATCCTCGCTTCACTTTTTACCGTTCCGTGACACATTGTCAACGGAAATTTACTGAGTTTGGCTAAAATTAGCTAGTAGGCTAAAAGTTACTGAAGTTAACAGTGGTATTGAAGAGGCAGGGGACAAATGCTGTTCCCCCTGCCCCCCAACTGATCTAACACCAATTTAAAGCAGAACATTTTTTATACAATAAAATAAAATTGAATGCATGTTGATTATCTTTTTCTAATGTTTCATTCATGATTCATTAATCTTGTTCCATGTTTTTTTTTAATTTAGCTGTAGACCACCATACAAATATTTTGAAAATTAGTGCATGTCATTTACCTCAAATTTTTTATTTTATTTATTTAAAAAATAAATATATTCTCCTCCCTTAGATGCTGTGAAGAGGTGGAGGCCAAATGCTACAGACTCCAAAATTGATGCAGCAATGGCAGAACACCTGAAACACGCTCCAGGAAGAGCTGCTGGTGGTGGATACAAGAAATGAGCCAAACAATGTGTTTAAGGGATAGTTCACCCAAAAATGAAAATTGTCGTCATTTACTCAGCCTCGTGTTTCAAACCTTTATACCTTTCTATGTTATGCTAAACACAAAGATGTTTGGAAGAATGTTTGTAACCAAGCAGATGTCGCTTCCCATTAACTACCATAATATTTTTTTCTCCAACAATGGTAGTCAATGGTTGCTCTCTTTGCTTGGTTATAAACATTCTTCAAAATATCTTCTTTTGTGTTTAGCAGTTTTTCATTTTTTGGGTGAATTATCCCTTCTCATACGGTAAAAAATATATTTTCAAATATATTTCAAAATATATTTATAAATATATTTTCTACAAATACATTTTTGGCCATTTTTTGTATATTTTGAAATATATTTGAAAATGGCCAAAAAATATATTTCAGAATATATTTAAATAAATATAATTTCTACAAATACATCTTTGGCCATTTAAAATTAATATATATATATATATATATATATATAATCCAATAAAAATATATTTTGCCCTGCATATAGTTCAGTCCAAGAAAATACATTCACAATGTAACATTTGAATAAAATCTTTATTTGCTGTCTAAAATGTGAACATACAACACATCTGAATAAAAATCAAGTAAGATAAAGGCCTTTATATAATAATTCAGTATTTTGTAGTTGGTATTTTAGTTTGGTTAACAAATGTTAAACATTGAAAAAAAATAAAGAGAAATGTTGGCTTTTCAAGAACAATAAAATGTTGTGCTAAACCAGAACATATGCTTCTTTTTTTGCTTATGTCCCCAAATAATGTGTTCTTGTTTGTGATGTAGCTACACGTGATTAAAACGTTTTATTGACGTTCAGGTCTGACTGGACCAATTTTGGACCTTTTAGAACCTTTGTCAAGTTTAGATGTGTAAACGTCTAGATCGCTGGTCACGATTTACCACAATGGGTGTATTATTATGTTATATGCAGGCTTATATGCCTACACTTATGCAGAAACACACCTTATAAACATCCAGAACAAGACTAATTCTGACGTCCAGGGACACGCAGAAATGACGTGGAATTCATGGCCAGAAAAGACGTCAAAGACGTCGGTTCAACTTTCATTTTGGAACTATTTTTCAACCATGACGGGACGTCTCGGACGGACGTCTTTTCAACGGTCATTGAACGTCCAAATATTTGCTGGGTGTCCACATAATTAAACAAACACAAAAGTTCGGAGAAGTCCGTTGAAAACAGAAATAGCCAACAGGCTCTTTAACAAGAACTCAAATCCCCTCGTAGGACAGCGCAGCACAGGATGTGGCCAGAGAACAGTGAGCGTGTGGGAGCCTCGGGTCTCACGTGAAGAAAGAGGAAGCCAGTAGCTGGAAGCAGGAGGGCTCTCACGCATGGAGCGTGGCCCTTTTCACACGCGCTCACGCCACACATCCATTTTCTCACGCAGAAAAAAATCGCGGAGCAAAGAGGACAGCCGGTGTCTGTTCCTGTTCCTGAGCCGGTGTCTGTTCCTGTTGCTGTCCCTGAGCCGGTGTCTGTTGCTGTTCCTGAGCCGGTGTCTGTTGCTGTTCCTGAGCCGGTGTCTGTTGCTGTTCCTGAGCCGGTGTCTGTTGCTGTCCCTGAGCCGGTGTCTGTTGCTGTTCCTGAGCCGGTGTCTGTTGCTGTTCCTGAGCCGGTGTCTGTTGCTGTTCCTGAGCCGGTGTCTGTTGCTGTTCCTGAACCGTTGTCTGTTGCTGTTCCTGAGCCGGTGTCTGTTGCTGTTCCTGAGCCGGTGTCTGTTGCTGTTCCTGAGCCGGTGTCTGTTGCTGTTGCTGTTCCTGAGCCGGTGTCTGTTGCTGTTCATGTTGCTGTCCCTGAGCCGGTGTCTGTTGCTGTTGCTTTTCCTGAGCCGGTGTCTGTTCCTGAGCCGGTGTCTGTTGCTGTTCCTGAGCCGGTGTCTGTTGCTGTTCCTGAGCCGGTGTCTGTTGCTGTTGCTGTTCCTGAGCCGGTTGCTGTTGCTGTTCCTGTTGCTGTCCCTGAGCCGGTGTCTGTTGCTGTTCCTGAGCCAGTGTCTGTTGCTGTTCCTGAGCCAGTGTCTGTTGCTAATCCTGAGCCGGTGTCTGTTGCTGTTCCTGTGCCGGTGTCTGTTGCTGTTCCTGTGCCGGTGTCTGTTGCTAATCCTGAGCCGGTGTCTGTTGCTGTTCCTGAGCCGGTGTCTGTTGCTGTTCCTGTGCCGGTGTCTGTTGCTGTTCCTGTGCCGGTGTCTGTTGCTGTTCCTGTGCCGGTGTCTGTTGCTGTTCCTGTGCCGGTGTCTGTTGCTAATCCTGAGCCGGTGTCTGTTGCTGTTCCTGAGCCGGTGTCTGTTGCTGTTCCTGTGCCGGTGTCTGTTGCTGTTCCTGTGCCGGTGTCTGTTGCTGTTCCTGTGCCGGTGTCTGTTGCTGTTCCTGAGCCGGTGTCTGTTGCTGTTCCTGAGCTGGTGTCTGTTGCTGTTCCTGTGCCGGTGTCTGTTGCTAATCCTGAGCCGGTGTCTGTTGCTGTTCCTGAGCCGGTGTCTGTTGCTGTTCCTGAGCCGGTGTCTGTTGCTAATCCTGAGCCGGTGTCTGTTGCTGTTGCTGAGCCGGTGTCTGTTGCTGTTGCTGAGCCGGTGTCTGTTGCTGTTCCTGAGCCGGTGTCTGTTGCTGTTCCTGAGCCGGTGTCTGTTGCTGTTCCTGTGCCGTGGCCGCCCGAGGGGTCTTCACCGCCCTGGCCGCCCGAGGGGTCTTCACCGCCCTGGCCGCCTGATAAACTGTCCGCTTCGCCCTGGCCTCCTGAGAATAAGCGGTCTGTCCCTCCCGTCCCGCCCTGGTCTGTCCCTCCCGTCCCGCCCTGGTCTTATGGAGCGTCTGGTAGCCGCTCCGTAGGGAGGAGGTAATGTCACATGTCTGTCCTGTCTTGTGATGCACATGGGTGTTTTGTTATTTTGGGGCCATGTGCTCTTGTCATTGTCTGGTCCCTCCCCCTTGTTATCTGATTATTTATTTATTTGTCCCACCTGTCCTGCTCGTTACCCTCCTTTGTTTGTTCCCCTATTTAGCCTCCCTGTGTTTGTTGTCCTGTTGCTGGTTCGTTGTCTATGTTCCCTTGTGTTCTAATTCCTGTTTAGTGCCGGTCTCGTTTCCCCCACACGGGGAGGTTTTGTTTGTAGTTTTGGTTTTGCTTTTTATTTACTTAATAAACATTCCTTTTTGCACTTGAATCCTCGCTTCACTTTTTACCGTTCCGTGACACATTGTCAACGGAAATTTACTGAGTTTGGCTAAAATTAGCTAGTAGGCTAAAAGTTACTTTGAACTTAAACAACGGTATACCATAAAGTATGTTTAATGATACAGTCAAAGTTATTACTGTAACTTATTAATGTAGCCTTTTGAGAGTTTCTTTCAGAAAGTAAATGATCTGAAAGAGAATAAAATGTTTGATTTGAACATGTATGGTTTCAGTAACTGCTTTAAAAATATTTAGTAATTTTAGAATTGCTAATCATATCCTCTGAATACCAACACAATTTTTATTGATACCCTTTATCTATTCAGGGGACATCACAGTCTTTATCAGAAATGTCCTGTTCACTTTCTCACAGTTACACACCTAGGGTCTTTCTCAAGGGCACCACAGTGGTATTGAAGAGGCAGGGGACAAATGCTGTTCCCCCCGCCCCCCAACTGATCTAACACCAATTTAAAGCAGAACATTTTTTATAGAATAAAATAAAATTTAATGCATGTTGATTATCTTTTTCTAATGTTTCATTCATGATTCATTAATCTTGTTCCATGGTTTTTTTAATTTAGCTGTAGACCACCATACAAATATTTTGAAAATGAGTGCATGTCATTTACCCCAAAATTTTTATTTTATTTATTTAAAAAATAAATATATATCTCCTCCCTTAGATGCTGTGAAGAGGTGGAGGCCAAATGCTACAGACTCCAAAATTGATGCAGCAATGGCAGAACACCTGAAACACGCTCCAGGAAGAGCTGCTGGTGGTGGATACAAGAAATGAGCCAAACAATGTGTTTAAGGGATAGTTCACCCAAAAATGAAAATTGTCGTCATTTACTCAGCCTCATGTTTCAAACCTTTATACCTTTCTATGTTATGCTAAACACAAAGATGTTTGGAAGAATGTTTGTAACCAAGCAGATGTCGCTTCCCATTAACTACCATAATATTTTTTTCTCCAACAATGGTAGTCAATGGTTGCTCTATTTGCTTGGTTACAAACATTCTTCAAAATATCTTCTTTTGTGTTAGCAGTTTTTCATTTTTGGGTGAATTATCCCTTCCCATACGGTAAAAAATATATTTTCAAATATATTTCAAAATATATTTAAATAAATATATTTTCTACAAATACATTTTTGGCCATTTTTTAAATATTTTTAAATATATTTGAAAATGGCCAAAAATATATATTTCAGAATATATTTACATAAATATATTTTCTACAAATACATCTTTGGCCATTTAAAAAAAAAATATATATATATATATTTTTTAAATCCAATAAAAATATATTTTGCCCTGCATATAGTTCAGTCCAAGAAAATACATTCGCAATGTAACATTTGAATAAAATCTTTATTTGCGGTCTAAAATGTGAACATACAACACATCTGAATAAAAATCAAGTAAGATAAAGGCCTTTATATAATAATTCAGTATTTTGTAGTTGGTATTTTAGTTTGGTTAACAAATGTTAAACATTGAAAAAAATAAAGAGAAATGTTGGCTTTTCAAGAACAATAAAATGTTGTGCTAAATCAGAACATATGCTTCTTTTTTTGCTTATGTCCCCAAATAATGTGTTCTTGTTTGTGATGTAGCTACACGTGATTAAAACATTTTATTGACGTTCAGGTCTGACTGGACCAATTTTGGACCTTTTTAGAACCTTTGTCAAGTTTAGATGTGTAAACGTCTAGATCGCTGGTCACGATTTACCACAATGGGTGTATTATTATGTTATATGCAGGCTTATATGCCTACACTTATGCAGAAACACACCTTATAAACATCCAGAACAAGACTAATTCTGACGTCCAGGGACGCGCAGAAAAGACGTGGAATTCACGGCCAGACGACGTCAAAGACGTCGGTTCAACTTTCATTTTGGAACTATTTTTCAACCATGACGGGACGTCTCGGACGGACGTCTTTTCAACGGTCATTGAACGTCCAAATGTTTGCTGGGTGTCCACATAATTAAACAAACACAAAAGTTCGGAGAAGTCCGTTGAAAACAGAAATAGCCAACAGGCTCTTTAACAAGAACTCAAATCCCCTCGTAGGACAGCGCAGCACAGGATGTGGCCAGAGAACAGTGAGCGTGTGGGAGCCTCGGGTCTCACGTGAAGAAAGAGGAAGCCAGTAGCTGGAAGCAGGAGGGCTCTCACGCATGGAGCGTGGCCCTTTTCACACGCGCTCACGCCACACATCCATTTTCTCACGCAGAAAAAAATCGCGGAGCAAAGAGGACACTGACATATACGACAGACAAGACAGAGCAGGTTACTTTGATATAAAATAAATTATCAGCTCTCAGATTCTGTCAATGTTATTACGCAATTCAAACAATAATACCATTTTGGCGCTTGTAAATGTGACGTGACATATTTCTCAGTTCAAGCGGCACGTGAACCGATCAACTCTAACTCTTCTCGGCTCTGCCCTTCTTTACTATTAGTAGCCCAAATAAACCCGAACTTACCGAAATGTATGCCTCGGATCAAAGTGTTTTTTAACCACGGTAAGAAGTCAATAAAACAGGTAAATGGTAAATGTAAATGGACTGCAAAACAGGTCGGCTAGAACAATGTCACATAAGTTACATTTACATCAGGAAAGCAATTTAATGACCATAGGCTGTAAAAATTAGCTATAGAGTTTTGTTAAATAGGGGAGCGCGGGGCACAACCTAACCCGGGGCTAAATGTAACACGGACCTTTTACGTAGTTACTCAGGGTCACGTGGGTTGTGTTTACGATATTTTTCTCTCGCTGCCAGAAGACGGTCTCCCGTGGATTTGTGAAAATTTTTGGTAATATTTTGTGAAGATACGGGACAAAGAGTGTTTTGACACCATCTAAGTATTTTTTTTCATCATACGTATTTTTCTGTTTCTGAGTTGTGTGTGTACGTCACCAAATCTAACTTTATATTGCCTTAATCACTGTCTTGTTGGCTAAAACATGGCACCATTTTGAAACATGTCAGCAACTCCTAGCAACTGTTAGCTAGGTTTAAAATATTTTTTACACAGCGGGGTTAGTTGTAGCACAGTGTTACAACTAAGCCGCCAAGTGTTCACAATATTGTAGGCTATGGGATTTGTTTACTATATTGATCACTTGTTTATTTATTAAAAATATTGCCTGTTTTCATGTAATAAACACTTTAAAATGTGATGTTAAGCTTGTTTTTATTATTATTACTGTTACTATTAATAATAATAATAATTTTGCATGCAAAACTGTTCCGCCCTTTCCTATATCTCTATCCATGATATTGATCCATAATAGAAGGATGATTGGATGAGGGATGGATGTATGGATATCTATCTATACAGATGTACAAACAACATCAAACTATACAGATAAAATAGTACTGAATTATGTGTGTTACACACAAGTGTTACAACTAACCCCTCTGTATGTTACAACTAACCCCGCATATGGGGTAAGTTGTAACATTTGCACTTCTGTCACTTTCAGTGCAACTGTACGAAAATAGAAGGTCCTAGAAAAAAACTTTAAGTGTTCATTTGTAGCAGAGATGTGTATGTTTCTTGTGTAAAAAAAATAATTAATCTAACCTAATTATTTTTTAAATAATTGAGCCAAAACCAAAATGCGTTAGGTCCAAAATGCCCCGCTCTCCCCTATAGGCTACATATATTTTTACTTATATCATTAAAATATTATAAAGTTGTTGTTATTATAATAAAGAACGCATTATATTTTATTTAATTTGTTATTTTTAACCTTTAATAAAAATAGGCTAGGGCTCTCTGTTTACAGCATTAGTGATTTATTTTTTTAACATGTATCTACTGTAACTAATAATTATCAAAATGAATTGATATTGAATCAAGATGTCAAGCAATAATAAATACAGTAACCTGCCAGCAATTGTAACCATGCAGCTAAACATTGTAACATGTTGTCAGTAAACTTAATAAAAATAAGTTACCAAATGTTTTGACAATCACAACTTATTGTGATGCAAGTTTTTTTTCTCCCACATACAGAAATGTGGGAGAAATTTTCTTCAGTCAAAAATAAATTAAGGTTTTTGAGGAAAACATTCCAGGATTTTTCTCCATTTAATGGACTTCAATGGCAACCAAATATTCCAATGTTCAAAGAAGGTTCATATGTCCGTCTCAATGCAGCTTCAAATGCTCGACACAATCCCGGTCGAGAAATAAGGGTCTTATCCAGCGAACCGATCAGTTATTAGACCACAACAGGCATGAACCAGCCATGGTACCAGTACAAAAACAATCAGTAAAATATCATCTAATTATTATCAATAACATTTTTAAAATATCGAGATATGTTTTTGTCAATATTGCACACCCCTAATGTACAGTTTTCATTTTGATTTCTTCAGGTCTTAAAAAGCCTTAAATTTTACTTTAAAAGTGTGCAGCTAATCCCTAACATTTTCTCAAACATCTTAAGGTAAAAAAAAAAAAAAAAAAAAAAACATGCTTAAGGCACTGAGAAAAAAGAGACCTTTAACTAAGTTGATTTTAAAAAAGAAATAGTTGTATGATTATTTTAATGATAAATATGTATTTTTAAAGGGAAATATGTAATGGAAATTTAGGGTGTTTTCACATCTGTAGTTCGGTTCATTTGGTCCGGACCAAGGGCAAAAAATTATACATTATTATACATCCTTTTTGTGTATATAAACAAAGCAAAGTATAATAGTTTGTAATTATTTTAAATAATTTTATGTATTTTTAAAAAACAATGATTTATCCCTGATTATCCACGGTTTAGTCCACAAAGACTGTTATTACTGTTATTAATTAGGCTATACCATGTGAAAAGTTTTTTTTTATCAGTCCAAATTAAAATGACACTTAAACTCTTAAACAGTTCCATTACTGATATGTTAGTTTATTCATTCATTCAAGATCCAAACACTAAACGTAACAGTAAGCCAACTACAAATGACAAAGTAGTAACTACGTACCCAGTTATTGAGAGGCCAGCCAACACGAAAAGAAAGGTACTAACATTTTGAAAGAGTTTCATTATTCCTGTAGGCTATTAGGTTTTGTGTCCTTATTCACTTGAAGAACTGAACGTCCCACAGAGAAAGCAAGCAAGAGAGTGATAATGAGGAAGCCTGTTGCTGTTATGACAATAGACAAACCAGTTGTAACGGTCACCAGCTGGAGTGCCCTTGAGAGCCACCAGAGGGCACTCCACATAAGACTATCACTCACAAACTACATTTCCCATACTCACTCCCCGGACTCATCACTTATCATTGATCACATTCGCCTGTACCTCATTCACTGATTGCATTCACCTGTCTCATCATCCTGTTAGTCTGTCTATTTATACCATGTCATTTCATTCACTCACCGCAAAGTCTTGTCTAGTGTTTCACTGCAATTCCGAGCGTTTTCCCTGGTTTCTTGTCATTTGGTTTTTGGATATCATTCTCTGGTCCCTGGATTACTCTCTTGCCTCTGGTCCCTGGATTACTCTCTTGCCTCTGGTCCCTGCCTGTTTTGTTTGTTTGTTTGTTTGTTTGTTTGTTTGGACTGCTTGCCTGTTTTGACCTTTTGCCTGTACACTGGATTACGCCTTTGGATTGCCCAATAAAAGCTGCGTTTGGATCTTAACTCGTCTCGGAGCAGTCCGTTACGAACTGCTCCGAGACGAGTTAAGATCCAAACGCAGCTTTTATTGGGCAATCCAAAGGCGTAATCCAGTGTACAGGCAAAAGGTCAAAACAGGCAAGCAGTCCAAACAAACAAACAAACAAACAAACAAAACAGGCAGGGACCAGAGGCAAGAGAGTAATCCAGGGACGAGAGGCAAGAGAGTAATCCAGGGACCAGAGAATGATATCCAAAAACCAACGAAACCAGGGAAAACGCTCGGAATTGCAGTGAAACACTAGACAAGACTTCGCGGTGAGTGAATGAAATGACATGGTATAAATAGACAGACTAACAGGATGATGAGACAGGTGAATGCAATCAGTGAATGAGGTACAGGTGAATGTGATCAATGATAAGTGATGAGTCCGGGGAGTGAGTATGGGAAATGTAGTTTGTGAGTGATAGTCTTATGTGGAGTGCCCTCTGGTGGCTCTCAAGGGCACTCCAGCTGGTGACCGTTACACCAGTCTAATATAAAAACGTACTCTGACTACATTGGTCCAAAGTGCAAAACATAGAGGTTGCAACTAGATTAACGGCTTGAGAGTAATAAGACGGACCAGGACGTTTGAAGAAGTTTAAAGTAGTTTGAAGTTTAAGATAGATAGATAGATGGATAGATAGATAGATAGATAGATAGATAGATAGATAGATAGATAGATTAGAAAGAAAGATAGTTAGTTAGTACCAAAGTTTGAAGAAGTTTTAAAAGTTTGAAGGTTTTCAGTTAGAAAATATTAGATAGAACGGCAGCTAATGGAGTCTAATGGGCCTTTCCAACTGTCAACATTTTAATTTAGTTAAAGGACAAGTTCGGTATTTTACACTTAAAGCCCTGTTTACAGACCGTATCTGATGAAATAGAACGGTTAAGATTAAAATTTGGACACATGCTCCTGTCCCGAGAATTTTAGGTTTATTTAGCTTTTGTGGACCTATTTTGCCGAACGCGTCACACCCGTGATTCTTCCGTTGAGAGCTTGAATAATAGACACCAGTTGGTGGCGATAATGCACCTTTGCCAATTGCAAGCAAACCGCTGACATTTCATTGAATACACAGAAGAAGCAGAAGAAGAAGCGGCGGAGGAATATCGTACCTCACACAGCACATTCAATACAAGTCAATGGAGTTGGACAAACACTACGATAAAACCTGTTGGAAAGCATCTTTTTCAGCGATTTTTTTGGGGATCATATCAGTGAACACCCCTGACCACTCGGTGAGTTTCACGTCTTTGTAAACGAAAGTTTAATGTGTTTTAGGAAGGAATCTGCCAGTGCACATAGACAACCATTGTGGGGGTGGGGGTGGGGGTGTGGGTGGGGGGGGGGAGCTAAATAAACCTAAAATTCTCGGGACAGGAGCATGTGTCCAAAGTTTAATCTTAACCGTTCTATTTCATCAGATACGATCTGTAAACAGGGCTTTAAGTGTAAAATACCGAACTTGTCCTTTAAGAGTTAGAAAGAGAGAGAGAGAGAGAGAGAGAGAGAGAGAGAGAGAGAGAGAGAGAGAGAGAGAGAGAGAGAGAGAAGGGAAGATTAGTTAGAAAGAATGATTAGATAGATAGGCTAGATAGATAGATAGAGATAGATAGATAGATAGATAGATAGATAGATAGATAGATAGATAGATAGATAGAAGCTTAAATGAGTCTCGATGGATTAGAAATAGTAGGCTACATATATGGCAGCTAATGGAGTCTAATAAAATGCATCGTTGCCATATTTTGAGCTCACTGAAGTGGTTTTCATCCGATCGGGCCCTCTCTCCGTCTCCGCCTTACTAGCTGCAAAGTTTTTTCTCTGGTGTGTGTGTGTGTGTTTATATAAGGCGCCGGACTGGACAAAAGCAAAGCGAACGTCGACAGCGCGCGAGAGAGACCGAGGCTGCGTTCCAAACCGCATACTCAATGGGTAGGTACTTAATTTCAATAAGTAGGCCTACTTACTTAACGAGCGGTAAAAGAGTAGGTACTTTATAGCCTGATCTCGTTAAGTATGAATGCGAACTATATTTACTTTGTTGTTTTTCTGCTATTTCTTTTTCTGTTTCCCTTTTCTCTCCCCTATAATGCAGATTCTAAGAGTGGGATCTTTAAATGTTAATGAGTTGAGGGATGGTGGAAAAAGAGCTTTACTATCTGAATTTCTTAGGCTTAAAGACAATAATGTAATATTTTCAAGAAAAGCATAGTGACTCCAATAATGAATCTGAGTTGAATTTGTGGTGGGAAGGGACAAATTGTTTAAGCCACGGCACAAATATCAGTGCTGGAGTAGCTATCTATTCTCCGCTATAGAATTGGAGAAAGGACGTCTTTTGATTGTGAAAGCTGAAATTCATAGTCAAGTATTTGTTTTCATAAATATTTATGCTCCAAATAGAGGCACAGAAATAACTTTGTTATTCAGAAAGTTGGGAGATATTTTAATAAGTTTTACCCTGGATGAATTTATAGTTGTCGGTGGTGATTGGAAATGTACTCTTAATTTTCTTTTAGACCGAAATAATGAGGAACCTACGGTGGCCGAGAGAGCTCAACGCACTGCAACTGAAGAAAAGACATGCAAATAGAAAAACACCTGCAAATTAAGAAAACATCTTCATCAGTTTCACAACACATGTGTGCTCCAAATACTCACAACACAACCAAATACAGAAACGCGCTGCAAATAGAACAGAACACAACGGAAATGTTTCCGGAGAACCCAATAAGTGACGGACCCGGCTAGTACGTGCTTGGTGCTTACTGCTTATAACTGTCTACTTTCATTTTATTTTATTTTTTTATTTTTTTGCAAAACATACAGAGATGACACGTTTATGACATACAACTTTGTATACAATATACAACATGTATTTACAATATGTTCTATGTTATAAGAATACTATTCAGATAAGAACAATGAGCTGAAGACTAAAATAAATAAATAAAAGATAGAGAAAAAGAACATGAGGGAAAGATATTAATCTATACATCAGTTACATTGTACACATTTTGTCATGTTACGTTAAAATAAGTTTAATAAGAAATGTTAGAATGCAGGGTCCAAATATGAGACACTCACACACAGATATATAACACATATTTTAAAAACTGTGTTGTATAAAATCTATATTTATTTGCAACAGTTATGTTAACAGCAAAAAAACTATATTTCTGGTAAGAACAGCTATTCAGCTGACGGACACCGCGCTGCGTTGTCATGGGAACATCCCAGGTGAAAATAATGAGGAAATTACGTAGTCTTTCGTTGCTCCCTTCATCAAGTCCGTTCCCAAGCGGCTACATAACGGCACACAAGTGCCCTGCTCCCTCCAAAAAGTCCCCACTTCAAGGGCTCTGCCGTCTGCCCTTCTAAGGGCGTAGGGCATAGGGATGCTCACGAGCAATAAGCACGTACCAGCCGGGTCCGTCACTTATTGGGTTCCCCGGAAACATTTCCGTTGTGTTCTGTTCTATTTGCAGCGCGTTTCTGTATTTGTTTGTGTTGTGAACTTTTGCAGCGCGTTTCTGTATTTGTTTGTGTTGTGAACTTTTGCAGCGCGTTTCTGTATTTGGTTGTGTTGTGAACTTTTGCAGCGCGTTTCTGTATTTGTTTGTGTTGTGAACTTTTGCAGCGCGTTTCTGTATTTGGTTGTGTTGTGAACTTTTGCAGCGTGTTTCTGTATTTGGTTGTGTTGTGAACTTTTGCAGCGTGTTTCTGTATTTGGTTGTGTTGTGAACTTTTGCAGCGTGTTTCTGTATTTGGTTGTGTTGTGAACTTTTGCAGCGTGTTTCTGTATTTGGTTGTGTTGTGAACTTTTGCAGCGTGTTTCTGTATTTGGTTGTGTTGTGAACTTTTGCAGCGTGTTTCTGTATTTGGTTGTGTTGTGAACTTTTGCAGCGCGTTTCTGTATTTGGTTGTGTTGTGAACTTTTGCAGCGTGTTTCTGTATTTGGTTGTGTTGTGAGTATTTGGAGCATACGTGTGTTGTGAAACTGATGAAGATGTTTTCTTAATTTGCGGGTGTTTTTTTCTATTTGCATGTGTTTTCTTCAGTTGCAGCGCGTTGAGCTCTCTCGGCCACCATAGGAACCAGATTCTGTATCAGCTTCTTTCTTAAAAAGTATTATTGTTCAACATGATTTTATAGATGTGTGGAGAGAAAAGAATAATGAGGTAAAACAATATACATGGGCAAGAGTTTCACAAGGGAGGATTAGTGCAGCTAGTCTTGACCAGCTCTATATCAAGCGTACAGAAAATAATAGATTAATGGAGTGGAACATTTTTCCATGTTGTGTATCAGACCATCATTTTATTACAGTGAATATTGCCTTGACAAATCAAAAATGTAAAAGTCCTTACTGGAAGTTTAATGTAGCGTTGTTAAAAGAGAAATATTTTTGTGAAAAATTTGAATTGTTTTGAAGTGAGTGGGTTTCCCAAAAGGATGATTTTAAAAGTTTGATACTGTGGTGGGAAATAGGAAAGACCCAAATACAAGTTTTTTGTCAGCAATTTAATTTCTTGTCTACTAGAAAAATTAAACAACAAATATCTGAAATAGAGTAAGAGATCTTTCAGATTACATCTGAAATGATTCAACATTCAGATTCATCATTAGATGGAAAGGTATCTGAAAAGAAGCAAGATCTTGAAACTTTATTGCAAATTCGGGCTAAAGGTGCTCTAATAAGGTTGTGGTTTATGTCTATACATGACTGAGTATTTTTTTAATTTAGAAAAGGTCTTTAAGAAACAAAATGAAATGCACTGTTTAACAACACCAGATGGACTAAAGACTTTTGATTCAAGAAAAATGTGAAAGATTGCAGTGGATTTCTATTCAGAACTATATGTAGTAGTAGTAGCCTTTATTGTCACTTAGTCACAAGTACCAGCGAAATTAGCCATCAACCTGTCCATGCACAAACATACATACAATATGACAATGGGGTAGACAGGACAGGAAGACAGGGGATTGAGGAAAATAATACAGAATGACATGAGGATAGGTGAGGGAAAAAAAGGCAACTCCTAGACTATGCTCCTGTGAGGAGTACAGTCTGGCAACCGGAAAAAACACCTCAGCAACATTAGCACATAATCAGTACTACAACATGAACCCACAAGACTTGCAACAGGGGAGGGGAGTGGGGGATGGAGGTAACCCAGCACAGGCAAGCAGCCATTTTCGGCGCTGGTCACAGAGCCGCCTGACAGACTGGTGGTACAAAGCGGCGAAGGCCATCAGCTTTTGCAAAGCCGTGAGCTTCTCCATGATGTTATCCATATTTCGGGTCACCTCCCTGTTGTTATCCATAATGCGGTTAATAGTCCCAGCCTGAGTGCTGACCGCTCTGCCCACTGCTTCAATCATGCCGGGCAGCATCGTGGGGCTTTGGACAGCTGTCACCGTCTTCTTAATTTCTTGATAAACCAGGGCAATGCCTAATCCAGTCAGCAAAAGGCCTGTTATCATGGTTCCGAATAGATAGATATCTTCAATTTCCTCCACAGAAAGAGCCGCCAGACACACGACACGCCACCTCTCCCTCGCGTCCATCGTGTAGCCAGCTACGAACGTTTCGGCAGGGCAGTCAGGTTCCCCCGAACCAAAGCTTCTCGTCGAGAAGATGGTGTCAATTGCGTTGAGAGACCAGTTGATCAAATCCATGATTTTTAGTTTGGAGAGCAGTGCGGAGAGAGTCTCTCAAAGTTAAGACATAAGACTAGACGAGAGGAGTGAAGCAGGGAAGGTAAGGGGGAGGAGAGGGAGAGAAAATGCGACTGCCTTCGTTGAGAGCCAGAGAGAACCTAAGTACAAAAAGGACCAGAAATGTCCGAGGCATCAGACGGGAGGCACTAAGATTTTTTTCTGGCAGGCATAAGTCTTGCATAATTATGTAGCACTCTTTAGGTTACGGTCCAATATCTAGAGTGCTCTGGGTTCGTTACTGATGTATTTATATTATATTGTAAGGGGAGTGAATACAAGTCTGTAAAATCACAGAATGTAAATTAAATAAGTAAACCTGAATAAATACTCAATTTCAAATAGCTACTCACTTGAGTCCCTCTTTACTTGAAACGATTAACTTGAGTAGTCAACTGAACCTCCAAAGCAAGTTATAAATCACAGTAAATAACTTTACATTACTCACAATTAACTGGATGGATTAGGCTGTATTCAACACTTGCACATCACTTTACATTTCTTTTCAGTCAGTTATTAATTGTCACTGGGCCCAGACTTTTGGAAAAATATAAAACTGTAAAAAATAGTACCAATAAAAGTAAACAAATAAAATGAGATGCAGGCCTGAACGACGCTCGTGTGCGGTGGGGCGAGAAAAAATACAAATCGCCGCTTCACTCTTACTAGAGCCAACAATGATGCAAAATATTACTCACGCACAATAGTCATCACATCGTCATGGTCCCATGACGAATGGAGCAACATAGAGAGCGTCCGGAAGGAGAAAGACTACTGCACAGAGCAAAAAGTTCAACACTCGCCGTGCGTTCCCGATCAGGAAATCCAACGAGGCCAGGGGAACTTTCAGGCAATCCCGGGTACCTGAAGCGCTACCTGGTGAGGAAATCCAACGAGGCCAGAGGAGCTCAGTCTCCGGTTCATCCCAATCACTCGTGAATAACAAGTGCGTCACATTCGCTAGTATGTACTACATGCATACGTGATGATGAACTAATGTAGGAGATCAACACTTTTAACTTCTGTACGAAATTACATGGACTCACTACTGTAACTAAAGCAAAATCAACCCGCAAATCTCACTGCGTCACACTCTTTTCACGTTGTTCGATCTTCTTCTTCCCACTCCTTTTTTCTCCTCTCCATTCCCGCCCCCTCTGGCCTATCACATCGCTCTCCACACCAAACTGACATGTGAAATACCCAATCACAGCCTAGACAAACTTTATACCCTTCTAACAATATAAAACTGTTTTCAATACACATGAGAAATAAATATATACAATATAAATCAAATAAACAAAACAATACAAAGATACATTTTGAAGAAAATAATATAGATAATTTCAACAGGGCTACACCCTCCCCCTTCTAAAAGGTCTTCATGTCCCCATGAGACTTAACAGGGAACTCAATTGTCTACCTCCTGACAGGTAAGTAATAAAGATAAAGATCAGAAGAAAAAAAAATCAATGTATAGGCTAAATTGTGAGATTTAAAGTTCTTATTGATAAGAGATCTGAATCATCATGGTCTGTCTGTTGGTTTTCCAGGTTCATCGTAACTAAGGCGGATGACATGCTTCACTTTTCTACGTTCTTTTGGTTCAGAGACAGACTCCACCCCCTTATCCAAGATACTAGACACAAGGACGTCTCCCCCATCTAGTTCTGTGTCCACCACAGGTTCCAGGACAGGTGATAGTGGATCCTCTGTTCCTTCACACTGAATTAACTCTTCTTGTTCATCCTCTTCCTCAGATACATCCGAAATTGGAGGTCCTTCAACAGGAACAACCGGGGCCTCGCTTGGAGCAGGTAATGTATTATCAGACTCAACTGGTTTATCCCATAACCCAGTTCTTT
This sequence comes from Phoxinus phoxinus, assembly GCF_949152265.1. Taxonomy (NCBI): domain Eukaryota; kingdom Metazoa; phylum Chordata; class Actinopteri; order Cypriniformes; family Leuciscidae; genus Phoxinus; species Phoxinus phoxinus. The sequence goes on from NC_136877.1 coordinate 3,674,761, forward strand.
GAAAAGTAAGTTGTGTTAAAGGTGCCCTAGAATGTGAAATTGAATTTAACTTGCCATAGTTAAATAACAATAGTTTAGTACATGGACACGACATACAGTGAGTTTCAAACACCATTGTTTTCTCCTTCTTGTTTAAATCTCGTTTTTGAAAAACACCCCTGAAAAACGGGCGAATCTCCACATAACACCTACTGTGACGTAACCGATGGGATCATTAATATGTACGCCTCCAAAATTTGCATAAGCCAAGCCCTTTCAGAGATACGGTGCTACACAGAACTGCGCTGCGCAGGTGAAGCACACACACACACACGCACACAGACACACACACACGCACGCACGAACGAACGAACGAACGAACGAACGAACGAACGAACGAACGAACGAACGCACATACACACACACACGCACACAGACACACACACACGCACGCACGAACGAACGAACGAACGAACGGACGCACATACACACACACACACGCACACAAGGGGCTGTTAAGTTCGTACTGAAAATAATGAATAAACTTACCACTCCGAAACGTCCATTTGCATTCTACAAACAACCGCTTGTTCCTCAAACTCTGCATCGTCGTCTGAAACCGGCTCAAACATATACGGTTGTACACCGAGTCTCTCCATTTGCACGTCGGACCTGTTTGCTGTGACTCTCTGAGCTCTTGTAATGAGCCCGCAGTGAAAGAGCCAATCAGAGCAGAACTCCTCATTACTATTCATGACCCTTCCAAATAAGGTAAAAACAGACCATTTCATTCTAGGGCCAATTTATAGGGTTGGAAATTGACCTGTAAAACCTTTTCTGGACATTTTAAATGGCTTTTTAAGCCACATACCCTCTATGTAGATATCAGGGACAAAATTAAAATATTATTTCAACACATTCTAGGGCACCTTTAAAGGATAACAATCTTCCTCTTCAGACTCAAAATTCCACTCATCTTGTTTTTCATGGTCACCACTTTGTGCTGAACTTTGATAGTTTGATTCCCTTAATCGTTCAAACCCTTGTGCTCGGGTTACTGGCCTCTGGCTTTTTGGTGCTTTGGGAACATCCACCGCCATCCTCACCAGATAACCAATTGGCAGTAAGTGGTTACGGTGTAATGTTTTCACAACGCCCAATCCCCGTTCAGGCTTTACTCTGTAAACAGGTAGGTGAGGAAGCTTTTCTATCACCAGGTAAGGCAATGAATTCCACCTATTCTGCAGCTTGTGTTTTCCAGGGATCCCTAGGTTACGCACCAACACTCGATCACCTCCTTCGAGAGTCAGATTTCTGACTCTAGAATCATAATGTTTTTTGTTTCTTCTATGATTCTTAGAGGCTTCCTCCATGGCCAACTGATAAGCACTCTTCAACTCGCGTTTCATTTTATCCACGTACTGATGATATTTGACACCATCTTCACCATCAGGAGATATTTCAAAACACAAGTCAATGGGCAGTTTAGCCTCTCTACCAAACATTAAGTAGTATGGCGAAAAACCAGTGGCATCATTTTTGGTGCAGTTATATGCATGGACCAGCTGACATACATATTGGCTCCATCTTGACTTTTTGTCTGGGTCGAGAGTTCCAAGCATGGACAGTAACATGCGGTTAAATCTCTCTGGTTGGGGGTCACCTTGAGGGTGGTATGGTGAAGTTCTAGACTTATGGATACCCAACATTCCCAACAACTCTTTAATGACCTGACTCTCAAAATCACGCCCTTGGTCAGAATGGATGCGATTAGGAAATCCGTTAATGCACAAAGAACTTTTCAAACAGGACCTTTGCCACTGTTAAAGCCTTTTGATCTTTGGTTATGAAGGCTTGTGCATATCTGGTGAAATGATCTGTCACTATTAGTATGTTTGAGATTCCTTTAGAATCCGGCTCTATAGACAGAAAGTCTATACACACCAAATCAAGCGGGCCTGTGCTCGTGATCTGCTGCAATGGCGCAGCTCTCTGTGGCACAGTCTTACGAGCAACACATCTTCCACAATTCTTGATGTACTGTGTAATCTCAAATGCCATCCTGGGCCAGTAAAATCGGTCCTTTATGAGAGCCATGGTTCTCTCAACTCCAAAATGTCCTAGGTCATCATGCATAGCTTTTAGAACCATAGGGCGGTACTGCTCGGGTAGAATTAACTGACACACCTCTTTTCCAGATATTTGGATGATTCTGAATAGGAGTCCTTTTTTCATCTGGATCTTAGGACTCTCACGCTGAAATATCATGAGGACGGGATCTTGTGTTTTCAGATCAGACATGGACTTCTTTGCCTCCATATGTTTCAACACAACCCCAATGGCTGGATCACATCTTTGTGCTTTTGTCAAGTCACCTCTACTTAACTGGTCAAGTGGACTAACACCAACTTGAGTGGGAAAAGCAAAAACATCGGGGATGGCTTTAGGAGATGCCCCAAGCTGGTCTACAAATCTGGAGGTGTCATTCATACTAACACAAACCTGCTGACAAAGAGCTTTCACTCCAGATAGGGGAATCTTTTCCCATTCATTCTGAGTATCCTGAGCATTCCTTGACAAAAGGACAGCATCCACATTGCTTCTTCCTGGTTTGTACTCTACATCAAAGTCATAGGTAGTTAACGCAGCCAACCACCTATGGCCTGTAGCGTTAAGTTTGGCAGTTGTCAGCACATATGTGTGGCTACAATTATAATACTCCGACTCGATTATCTGGAGTATATATATATATATATATATATATATATATATATATATATATGTGAGGGACCGAGAAGCCAAGAACAAGGAACACAAGCTTTACACAAAAAATGGGTCTTTATTTGAACCCAAGAAAAAAATAACTTTACACACTTACAACAAAAATAAACAAACAGAAAATGAGATCAAACAGTTAGACAAAAACCAATCAAACAAACAAACTAAAACTGACCTCCTCAAATGAACAAAACAACAGTTTATAAAGGAAAGGATGGGCCCATTACAAATTACGAGGGGAAACAATTTAACTTTACATACAACATATAACCCTACATAAAATCAATCAAATCAAACAGATACATTGTAAATAAAGATAAAGAAAGCCAAAATATAATCAAAATATCATAAATGTACAACTAAATAAATCAATTGATAAATACATCAATGTTCCTTCCTCCCCCCGGGCAACTCCCAGCGAATGGTACATCCGGGCGGAACCAATAAACTTAAATATGGTGTTCCTGCCGGACTCTAGCTTTTCGTCACACCAGGATGCGGCTGCAGCGGACCAGATCTGAGGTTGATCACCGGTAAACTTAAACTCAAAACAGAAACAAATATAAATAACAGATACAACGTAACTAATTTGTGTGCACTTCAAATCAGTAACAATGTAAATGTAAACTTATGCAAACCTAATAATAAATGATGAATGAATGAATATGATGTTGTGTTTCACGTGATTATTATGCTATCATACAAAACAAATGAAAATGAATAAAATAAGTTAATAAAGCTTATCCTGAAATGAATGTCCTTCGTGTCAATGTATACATGTGTGTGTGTGTCGTGTGTGCATGTTTTGGGTACATCCATATTACCGCTCGTGTGCGGCCACCACTCGGGCCGTCACATTTCCCCCCCCTTCGGGAATCTCGCCAGTAGAGCGGGAGAGGTAGTCAGCAGTAACGTTGACTTTACCAGAAACATGTTGTATCTTGAATCTGAAGGGCTGCATGGCGAGATACCATCTTGTAATCCTCCCATTAGAATCCTTCATTTTCTCCAACCACTGCAACGCTTTATGATCAGTCTCTAGGGTAAACTCACGGCCTAGTAGATAGTATCGTAGGGAATCCAACGCCCACTTTATGGCCAAACACTCCTTTTCCACCGTTGAATAGCGTACTTCTCTCGGAAACAGTTTACGACTAATGTAAGCCACTGGCTGTCGGCTCTCTGGTGGTCCTTGCAATAGGACGGCTCCTAGTCCCCTCTCAGAGGCATCAGTCTGTACAATGAAAGGACGACTAAAATCAGGATTGTGTAGCACAGCGCTGGTTGTCAAAGCTCCCTGGATGTCTCGGAAGGCTTTCAATCTCTCCTCAGTCCACTGCAATTGGTTCGGGCAACGTGCCCCCACCATGTCTGTTAATGGAGCAGCCCTGCTGGAAAAGTTAGGAACAAAGCGATGGTAAAATCCAGCCATCCCCAAAAATGATCGCAGGTCCTTACGTGTCGGGGGTACCGCACACTTCTCCAAAGCTTGAACTTTCTTCACCTGCGGTCGCACAACACCCTGGCCGATGACGTAACCCAGGTATTCGGTCTCTTGTTTAGCTATAGCACATTTAGTGGGGTTGACAGTTAGGCCGGCATTCTGAAGACGCTGCAAGACTTCTGTAAGATGTTGCACATGTTCCTCCCAGGTGTTACTGTAAATGACAATATCGTCAAGGTATGCAGCAGCAAAAGGTAAGCCACGTAATACTTGGTCAATTAACCTCTGAAACGTTGCCACGGCCCCATGAAGGCCAAAAGGTAACACCTTAAAATGGAAAAGGCCCCTTGGTGTTCTGAATGCAGTCAAGGGCCGCGACGATGGAGTCAGTGGAATTTGCCAATAGCCTTTAGAAAGGTCCATTGTTGTGAGATATTTGGATTGGCCCAAACGATCAATTAGGTCACTTATACGAGGGGTAGGGTAGGAATCAAACTGTGATACTGAGTTGAGATATCGGAAATCTATACAGAACCTTATACTCCCGTCTTTTTTTGGCACAAGGACTATGGGGTGACACCACTCACTGTTCGAAGGCTCAATAATACCCAGGCGGAGCATAAGGTCTACCTCCTCCTGCAAGGTCACCTGCAATCTCTCAGGTATCCTATAGCTCTGGCGCTTCACGACAGCATCAGGTTTCAGTATTACACCATGCTCGATCAAGCTGGTAAACCCGGGATATTCAGAAAATACCTTCGAAGTGAAGAGAACTTGTACTTGGGACTGCTGGGAAGCTGTTAGATGATCTAGCCCGATGTCTCCAGGAACTGGCTGTGGCAGATACTGCTCATCAGATTCTTCCCCTTCAACACAGCGAATCATCAGTGACTGTGACTTTTCAGGACGAGGAACCCACTCTTTCAACAGGTTGACATGCAAAACCCGACTAGATTGACCTTGACCCGGCATACCGATTTCATAAGTCGTAGGACCCAGGCGTTTCTTGATTTCGTAAGGACCCTGCCATTTTGCTAGTAGTTTACTCTCTCGACTGGGCAACATGACAAGTACCTTTTTACCGACCTCCAGATCCCTTTCTCGAGCCAGAGGGTCATACCACGTCTTCTGCTTTTCCCTGGCTTCCGCCAAATGATTCTGAGCCAAACCGGTCATCTTTTGCAAACGTTCCCTCATCTGTAGAACATAGGAAACAACACTGGTGGGCTCTTTTTCAGGACTCCCTTCCCACATCTCCTGGAGCAGAGCCAATGGGCCTCTGACATCACGGCCATACAACAGTTCGAAAGGAGAAAAGCCTGTGGAAGCCTGAGGGACTTCTCGATAAGCGAATAGCAGATAGGGCAACCATTGATCCCAGTCTTGACCAGTCTCACTGACAAACTTCCTCAACATCTGCTTCAAAGTCTGGTTGAATCGCTCAGTCAACCCATCCGTTTGGGGATGATAAGGAGTAGTACGCAGACTCTTAATTCCTAAGAGCTGGTAAACCTGCTTCAACAAGGTAGACATAAAATTAGTGCCCTGGTCGGTTAGAATTTCTGCAGGAAATCCGACCCTGGAAAATAACTGGACCAAGGAAGTAGCTACAGGCTTCGCCTTCACAGATTTTAATGGAAATACCTCTGGGTATCTGGTGGAGTAGTCAGTGATCACCAGCATGAAACGGTTCCCTGAGCGACTCCTCTCCACGGGTCCAACGACATCCATTCCAAGCCTCTCAAACGGAGTACCAATAATAGGAAGTGGTTGTAGTGGTGCTTTTGACGGACGTCTGAGGGACACCTTCTGACAAACAGGACAGCTTTTACAAAATTGGGCCACATCTACCTTCAAACCAGGCCAGAAAAACCACTTCTTGATTCTCGCAGTAGTCTTGTTTTTCCCCAGGTGGCCAGCCCAAGGAATCGAGTGACTCAGATGTAACACCATCTCTCGAACACACTGTGGAACCACAAGTTGTTTCTGGACTCCGATCTCCCGATAGAGTATTCCCTTTGTTATCACATATCTGGCTGTACTGTCATCTAGAGGCTTCTCTCTTACTTCTGCAGCTCTGGCAAAGCACTCCGTGAGACTAGCATCTTCCTGCTGTATCCGAACGATATTGGTTGGCATCTGGAAGTTCACAGGTAAGTCACAGGCTAAATCCTCACTCTCCGTATGAGCAGCATATTTTACCTTTTCTTGCCTTTTTTCTCTTCTAGTCTTTCTCCTCTTCGACACCCCGCTTTCAATCTCTGCATTGAAGAAAGGTAAAGTACTTAGTGTGTGTTCACTCCCCTCTGACTGGTTCGCCTTTGCTCTGGTCACCACCACGTTACACTGTCGAGCCGGGTGCAACAAATCCAGCAGCACTGGTATGTCTTGACCCAGAATCACAGGGAAAGACAAGTCATCAGCAACCCCCACTTCCACCAGGTAAGTCTGCTCTTCTATTTTGACATAAACATTGGCGGTTGGTAACAGTCTCTCATCTCCATGTACACAGCAAATAGGCAATTTGTTGACTGTACTGATCAAAGAGGGTGATATGAACTTTCTTCTTACCAAAGTCTGATCACTGCCGGTGTCAATCAAAGCAGTCAATTTCTCACCATTTATCTCCACATTTGTAGTTCTCAAAGAGCGTAAGGGTTTGGTTACCTTCCTCCTTGGCACGAAACATAGCTGGGTAAGCTGAGCCGAGATCCTCGGACAATTTGGCTTAGTGTGCCCTTCTTGACCACACAGGTAACATATGGGAGGTCGTTTAGGAGCAAAATTCAATTTGGCTGAAGTCGGATTCCTCATGTAGGGCTTACCAGACCCCTCCGACTTCCTCTGCTGAAAGTGAGGCACGTCGAGAGAACGGCGGTCATTGACAGGTTTCCAAGCCCACGGCTTACTCTTTCCTCTGGCTGCAACAAACACATCCGCCAAAGATGCTGCTTCCGCTGCAGTTTTAGGATCTCTCTCTCGAATCCACACCTGGAGTTCAGGGGACAGCATTCTAAGATATTGCTCCAGAATGATGATTTCACTCACCTCCTCCACTCGTTTCCTCTTAGGTTGGATCCATTTTCCAAAGAGTTCTTTGAGACGGTTATAAAGCTCTATTGGACTCTCTGCTGGATCTACTGATAAGGAACGGAACTTTTGCCGATAGGTTTCAGCATTGACATCATATTTCTTTAATATAGCATCTTTCACTTTATCATAGTCAGTAGACTCGTTGACATCCATATGGACATAAGCTGCTCTTGCTTTACCAGTCAGCAAAGGGATTAAATGCCAAACCCAATCAGTTTTAGTCCACCTACAAGCAACCGCAATCCTTTCAAAAGTAACAAGGAAGTGTTCTACTTCATCAGTGTCACTCAGCTTCTCCAATCGAGGTATCTGAGATAATGGTGGGCCCAAATTGTCCCCAGCCTGATTAGAACTCTGCTGATGAACTGAAGCCTCTGAGTTTCCATCAGAATCCAAATGATCCACATCGGGCCTTCCCTGAGACTCCCGGTCAACATCAGGTAAGTGAAGGTTGGGAGAAGTGCGTGCTTGGACCTCTATTTGCAAAAGACCAAACTGGTGCTGGAGAGCCTTAAACCTTCGCTCCTGATCCACCTGCTCCTGCTGTCTTGCAGTCTCCCGGCCTTTCGTCCTGGCCATATGCGTTCGAAGCAGATTTGCCAACTCAGTCACCGAAACGTCTCTGTCTCCCATTGCCTCGCCTCCTTCAGCTCCTTCCACCATGTCCTGGTCCTCACCCCTCTCTTCTTCTGGCTGCAAGGGCGGAGCCTTAGGCCCACCTCTCTTTGAGGTACGACTCATTAACAAGGGGAAAAAAAACAGCCTCGAGGGGCAGAAAAGAAAAAAAACAGCTTTGTGTCCTTGACTGACTGAAATATCCCACCGCTGCCACCATATGTGAGGGACCGAGAAGCCAAGAACAAGGAACACAAGCTTTACACAAAAAATGGGTCTTTATTTGAACCCAAGAAAAAAATAACTTTACACACTTACAACAAAAATAAACAAACAGAAAATGAGATCAAACAGTTAGACAAAAACCAATCAAACAAACAAACTAAAACTGACCTCCTCAAATGAACAAAACAACAGTTTATAAAGGAAAGGATGGGCCCATTACAAATTACGAGGGGAAACAATTTAACTTTACATACAACATATAACCCTACATAAAATCAATCAAATCAAACAGATACATTGTAAATAAAGATAAAGAAAGCCAAAATATAATCAAAATATCATAAATGTACAACTAAATAAATCAATTGATAAATACATCAATGTTCCTTCCTCCCCCCGGGCAACTCCCAGCGAATGGTACATCCGGGCGGAACCAATAAACTTAAATATGGTGTTCCTGCCGGACTCTAGCTTTTCGTCACACCAGGATGCGGCTGCAGCGGACCAGATCTGAGGTTGATCACCGGTAAACTTAAACTCAAAACAGAAACAAATATAAATAACAGATACAACGTAACTAATTTGTGTGCACTTCAAATCAGTAACAATGTAAATGTAAACTTATGCAAACCTAATAATAAATGATGAATGAATGAATATGATGTTGTGTTTCACGTGATTATTATGCTATCATACAAAACAAATGAAAATGAATAAAATAAGTTAATAAAGCTTATCCTGAAATGAATGTCCTTCGTGTCAATGTATACATGTGTGTGTGTGTCGTGTGTGCATGTTTTGGGTACATCCATATTACCGCTCGTGTGCGGCCACCACTCGGGCCGTCACAATATATATATATATATATATATATATATACAGTCATGGCCAAAATTGTTGGCACCCCTGGTAAATATGATCAAAACTGGCTGTAAAAAATAAATCTGCATTGTTTATCCTTTTGATCTTTCATTAAAAAAATTGCCCAAATTCTAACCTTTCATTGAAGCAAGAGAATTGAAAGTGGGGCTAAATCACATTATGAAATGTTTTTCTCCAAAACACGTTGGCCACAATTATTGGCACCCTTTTATTAAATACTTTTTGCAACCTCCTTTTGCCAAGATAACAGCTCTGAGTTTTCTTAATGCCTGATGAGTTTGGAGAACACCTGACAAGAGATCAGAGACCATTCCTCCATACAGAATCTCTCCAGATCCTGCAGATTCCCAGATCCATGTTGGTGCTTCTTCTCTTCAGTTCAGCCCACTCATTTTCTATAGGGTTCAGGCCAGGGACTGGGATGGCCATTGCAGATCTTGGTTTTGTGCTCAGTGACCCATTTTTGTTTTGATTTTGATATTTGTTTTTGGATCACTGTCCTGTTGGAAGATCCAAACATGGCCCGTTATAAGATTTCTAGCCCCGGCTGTTAGGTTTCGATTTTTTATCTGTTGGTATTTGATCCAATCCATGATGCCATGTATCTGAACAAGATGTCCAGGACCTCTGGCAGAAAATTTGGCCCACAGCAGTAAAGATACAGCAGAGTATTTCATTTTACACATGGGGTACTTTTTTATCCCTGTGTGCACCAAACCCATCTTAAGTGTTTGCTGCCAAAAAAGCTATTTTTTTGTTTCATCTGACCATAGAACCCGTCCCGTTTGAAGTGCCAGTAGTGTCAGGTACTTTTCAAACGTTCTATGGACAGAGGAACCAAAAAAATAGCTTTTTTGGCAGCAAACACTTAAGATGGGTTTGGTGCACACAGGGATAAAAAAGTACCCCATGTGTAAAATGAAGTTCACTGCTGTAGTGCCGCGCCGTAAAAAGCGCCGTGCTCAGCGAATCCAGGGAACCTTCTCCCAGCCGTAAAAGCTCGCCGGTGCGCCCGCGAGCTACGTCACCGGCTTCATCATCGTCGATCCCCGACGAACAGCGGCCGCAGTCTGCCGCCACTTCTGTCGTCGACGCGGACGAAGTCGACGCGATGCTGCGAGATGGGGATTCCTGCTCTATCCTGGCATCAGGCAGTGAGGATTGGGCGAGCTCTGAGGATCTCGCGCCTCCTGCCCGTGCTTCGACGGGAAAGAGAGCTAGCATCGAGGCGGAGCTAGTTCGCGTGCTCACTCAGGCCACGGCGTGCCTTGGCCTTGACTGGGTTTCGCCTGAGCAGCCCACCCACAACCATCTGGACGGCTACTTCCTGCCCGGGGAGCGCACTTCACCTGCATCCAAGCCGGCGCCTTTTCTTCCTGAGCTTCACGAAGAGGTCGCTAGGGCTTGGAGCTCCCCGTTTTCGACCAGGACAAGGTCTTCCGTTTCTCTGGCGTTCTCCTCTGTCGACGACGCCAAGAACAGAGGGTACCTCTCCCTGCCGCCAATCGAAGAGCCTATTGCAGCGTACTTATGCCCGCCCTCCGCTGGCCAAGCGGGCGAAGATCGCGTTGAAGCCAGAGGCCCCGAAATCATCCTAGGAAAACGACGGTGTTCAAGTCCCGCAGCGGCCGGACTTCCACCGAAGTTTGCCACTCGTCCAGTCCCAAGAAAAGTGAATGGTCCACTGTATATAGCAGCCAACAAGCCTGTTCCATTACCCGCTTGCCTGTACACAAAAGCCGTTTTCACGGCTACCCAAATAAATCCCTTAAAGAGTGTATTTTCTGGTGTCCCGGCCACGGCCGATGGTGTTTCATGTGTAGTAAGAATGCCCACTATTCTGTGCCCATCCCTACACACAAACACAGCCCCACACACGGGGCTCGCGCAAATGAAATCGACTCAGATCAATTGCGCATTAAATGTAGCAAACGTGCCCACGACCCAGTGCCCACTAATGCTACATCCTGCATGCCTCATGTTTTCTGTAAAAACGAAACCAGCGTGCAGGCGCTCTGCTCAGGCGAGCGATGCTATAAAGGTGGTAAACGTGCCCGCTCCCCCGCTCCCCCGCGCCCATGTCCACACACAAGCATTACAGTTCCTACGGAACTCGTCCAGCCCACCCCCTCCCGGTTAACCACCGTATAGGGGTCGAGCGCGGACATTCTGCCCGCTGTCATCAGCGCGGCCCCTGCCTCAGATGTTACGAGCACGACATTTTCGTCACAGCTCACCGAATCCGCTGTATCGCGAGCCGATCAAAGCGCGCTTCGCACTCAGCCCCTAGCAACCCGTGCAGACGCGTGGGCGAAGCTTCCCGGGGTTTCAAAATGGGTGCTAAACATCATAAAAGAAGGCTATTCGCTGCAGTTTCGCCGACGCCCTCGCCGCCACACGGCGCTCGTCGAGACCCCGGTAGAATCGAAAGTAGCACATCTACTTCGAGCCGAAATTCAGAAACTACTGAGCAAAGGGGCTATAGAACCCTTATCTCAAGCTCAAAGCGAAGGGGGGCTTTACAGCAGATACTTCCTGGTACCCAAGAAAGACGGGGGTCTAAGACCCATACTAGATCTGCGGCAACTGAACAAAGCGCTTATGAAGCACCAGTTCAAAATGCTCACGACCAGAAAAATCCTTGCGCATGTTCGCCAAGGGGACTAGTTTGTGTCAATAGATCTAAAGGACGCGTATTTTCAAATACAGATTGCGTCACGTCACAGGCGATTTTTGAGATTCTCCTTCGAGGGTCAGGCATATCAGTACACAGTCCTGCCTTTCGGCTTGTCCCTGGCACCCCGTACATTTACGAAGTGCATGGACGCAGCGCTCGTACCCCTCAAACTCCGGGGCGTTCGAGTGCTGAACTATTTGGACGACTGGCTCATTCTAGCCCAATCTCACTCAGAGATCATGGCGCACAGAGCTATGTTACTGGATCACCTCGAGAATCTCGGTCTCACAGTGAACTGGGAAAAGAGTTCGCTATTCCCCAGACAGATTATTTCTTTTCTGGGAATAGAACTGAACTCGCTGTCGATGACAGCACAGCTGTCGCCACAGCGCACACTGAATATTCAGCGCACAGTCAGCTCTTTCCGCTGCGGCGCTGTAGTCCCTCTCAAGAGATTCCAAAAGATGCTAGGTCTGATGGCCTCAGCATCATCAGTTCTCCAGCTGGGCCTGCTGCGCATGCGCCCGCTGCAGCTCTGGCTCAAAGGGAGAGTGCCTCACAGTGCGTGGGCCGCCGGTCGGCTTCGCCTCAGGGTCGATCAAGCGTGCGTTGCAGCTTCAGCGTTGCATTCAGGTGTAATCCTGGGGACTTCCTCGAGACTGAGGGTGGTGTCCACGGACGCATCCAACGCAGGATGGGGAGCGCTGCTCGAGGGCAGACCACTATTTGGCCTATGTTCAGAGCGTAAGAGGCTCCTTCATATAAACTGCCTCGGGATGTTAGCAGTGAGCAAAGCGCTCACGCGCTTTCGTCCCCTGATAACGGGGTGCCACGTCCTGGTACGTTCAGACAACATATCAGTGGTATCCTACATAAATCGCCAGGGCGGCCTCAGGTCCCTGATTCTGTACAGGCTAACCAGACGCCTCTTGATATGGGCACGCAGCAACCTGCTCTCGCTGAAAGCAGTGCACGTGCCGGGGCTCCTGAATGTTGGACCAGACAGACTGTCCAGGAACCACGTTCCGACAGGAGAATGGTCTTTGCACCCACAGACAGTACGGCTGCTGTGGAAGAAATTCGGCAGAGCGGATGTAGACCTGTTTGCGTCTCAGGAAAACGCTCACTGTCCAGAATTTTTCTCGAAGAGCGAGGACGCTCTGACCCACTCGTGGCCTCATCGTCCTCTCTATGCTTTTCCCCCTGTCTCCCTCCTAACCCAGGTGGTGGAACGGATCAGGGAGGAAGGATGCTCAGTGCTGCTGGTAGCGCCACTCTGGACGAGCCAGCCTTGGTTTCCAGTTGTGATGCAGTTAGCAAGCACCGCCCCATGGCCAGTGCCTCTGAGGAAGGATCTCCTTTCTCAAGCCAATGGTTTGATTTGGCATCCTCACCCAGAGCTATGGTGCCTTCATGTGTGGGCCAACGGGTATCCGCTGACCTCCCACAGGGAGTGTTAAACACGATCACGCAGGCCAGAGCTCCGACTACGCGACGTCTCTATGCCTCTAAATGGTCGGTATTTTCTGGTTGGTGCACAGCTCGTGGCGTGTCACCCCCGGATTGCTGAGTGGCAGAGGTTCTCTCCTTCCTACAAGAGCTGCTGGATAAGGGGAGGTCCCCTTCCACGCTCAAAGTATATGTGGCGGCCATAGCAGCGTTCTCTGAAACAGCGCTTGGCCAGTCTATAGGAAGGAACGATTTAGTCATTCGGTTCTTTAGAGGAGCTAAGAGACTGAATCCCCCCAGACCTCCCACAGTCCCTATATGGGACCTTTCTAAGGTGCTGGAAGCCATGAAAGGTCATCCTTTTGAGCCTTTACAGGAGATTGATCTCAAACACCTGTCGTTCAAGACGGTTTTTCTTCTGGCTCTCGCTTCAGTGAAGCACATTGGGGACTTACATGTGCTCTCAGTGAGTGCTACGTGCATGGAGTTTGGGCCTAATGACTCTAGGGTTATACTTAAACCTAAGCATGGTTATGTTCCAAAATCCCTAAATACACCGTTTATACACAGGTCATTTCCCTGTCTGCCCTACCGGTCACTGGGGAAAATGAGGACGAAAGTTTTCTCTGCCCGGTCAGGGCATTAAGAGCTTATGTGTCTCTCTCGTCTGCCTTCAGACAGACGGAGCAGCTCTTTGTTTCGTTCAGTGGGCGTTCTAAGAGACTAGCCGCTTCGAAACAAAGCCTATCCAGATGGATTGTGGACGCTATAGCTCTAGCTTACACAACCAAGGGCCCTTTGGGTGTCAGAGCGCACTCCACGAGAAGCATGGCTTCTTCGTGGGCCTGGTCAAGTGGGATTGCCTTGCAAGATATCTGTATGGCGGCAGGCTGGGCCTCCCCGTCTACATTTATAAGGTTTTATAACCTAGAGGTTCCCGCTCTACAAGCCAGGTTACTGTCGGTCTAGTATGGCCAAAAGTTGTTAGACTGAAAATTTTCAGTCTTGTGATATATGGCTATTGTAAATAGCAGGGCTGCTCTAAGCCGCCATTTTTGGAAGATAGTGGCTAAAAACCCTCTTCTTTCAGGATTCCCTGTGAGTCCCCTGTGATTATGCACTGTATGAACCCCAGCTGATCGCTCTGGGTCTATGGTGTTGGATCCCAGCATGCACGGCGTTTTACATTAGGTTCCCCTAAGCATAGCCTTACTATGCAGTATGAGAGTATCTCTCGTAAGAGAACGTACTCGGTTACTAACGTAACCTCGGTTCTCTCTAGAGAGAGGAACGAGTACTGCGTAGCCTGCCATGCATGCACTCTGGTTGCTTCACTGTTAAAAATCAGAGAGTTGAGCCTGCGAGCGCAATTTATAGCCCTAAGCCACGCCAGAAAAATTTGTGCCAGATTATCAAAATGGAATTGGATTTTGCCTCAACTGTCCTATAGGGGAAGAGTGCTGGTTAACAATCTTGCCACCTCTATCCTATGGCATAGATTAATTGTATTGAATCCACCAGACGATTTTATTGGAGGAGTCCAAAAATTGTTTGTAATTTTTTCTGGTCTGGACAACATTGGTTACGAGAGTCAGTTTTGTACCTGCAATTAAATGAAGGAGGTCAAGGTATTATGGATATTAAGTCTAAAGTGGCTGATTTTAGACTGCAAACTGCTCAGAGACTACTTTATCATCAGTCTCAGAACTGGATAAGAGTGACTTGTGCCTTATTGAATAGAGTGGGACGGTTGAATTTGGACAAACATCTCTTTTTAATGAATTTAAAGGAGATGGATCTTAGTGGGCTCCCATCTTTTTATGCCTCAGTATTCAATGCATGGCAGATTTTTAATGTTAAAAGGGAGATTTGTGAAACACAGAGTCTTCTCTTGAAGAACCCTTAATTTTTAATGCTCACCTACCCAGTGCAATATTGGAATCACAGTCTGTGCGCACAAGCTTGGTAAGAGCAGGAGTCCATAAGATCTGCCATCTTAGGTCAAATGACCAGTGGATTACTGCAGAAGAACTGGCCATAAAGACTGGTATCCATTCTGTTCGAACTGTGCAAAAACTGTTGGCTGAAATTAAAGTCTCTTTTCCTGTTCTGCCACTAAAAGTTGAAAAATCTGAGAATGTATTCCCCAAGATCAGTGTGGCTGTGGATGTAGGAGAGTGGCAGGAGTTTGAGGGAAGTCTGCTCTCTTTTAGGACGCCTGAACTTGGTCTTTTTAACAGTACTTCTAAGAAAGCTCTTTATTGTGTTTGTGTAAAATATCTCAATTTAAGAGCGTTAAAAGAACTTCCAGAAACTAAGTGGACTGATTTTGTTGAGTTTGGTACTTCCCAAAATCATGTTTTATTAACAAGGTTCGGGAGAAGCACGTTCAGATAATTAACACAAGTGGAGAGCACTCAGCAATCAATGGTAAGAGGTATATACTGTATACTCAGCTGTCTCACTTCATTCCATTGACAGTTTTTGCAGCATCCCTCCACCACCCCTTCTCCACGCTTCTAGTCCTAAACACTTACATACGGGGGGAGTACTCTGGGTTTGGGCCGAACTACAAACTCGGAGCCCTCCCTCCGGACAGCATGCCAAATACGCATTAAACTTTCCCCCTTCAAATTATATGTAAGTGTGAACTCGTGAAAAGGTAGTTGGAGGTCCTTATATAAGAAACCAATTGAAAAACGGAATGGAGATTTGCAATGGCGAATTTCACATTAGATAATAGTGTAGCCCTGAGTGTTTATTGCCCCTTTAAGAGACACATAAATATTGCCCCTTTAAATTTTGATTTCGGTAATAGAGTTCTGATAATAAGAATTACGATGGCATTTGATGGTAATACTGTTGCAATGTATCTTTAGAAAGTGTTGTTGTTGTGAAACTCAGCTTCACCAATAGAGGGCACCCTAAGCGTTACACTAGGGCTAGGCTGAGGATTGGTCGCTGACGCTAGTAGAGTGAAAGAGCGCTCAGTATGTAATGAGTGAGTTTGAGTGTACACGCTACAGAGAGTGTTCCCGATCTAACCTGTCTTTTTCATACTTTCAAACAGGTAAGCTGACAAATTCATTCTTTGGTAAATCACAACAGTATTATGTGCTTATAAAACTGTAGTTCTTGCGAGAATATATTGAGATGTTCAATGTTACGGTGGTTCAGAGTTTTGCACCTAAAATGACGGACGATCGTATTAACAACCCTGATAGAAGATCGTAGCTTTCTGCATGAGTAAAAATTAGTAGTTGGTGTTTAAAAATACCATGATTCACACAAAAATGTGAGACAAGAGATAGCTGATGTACTAGGTCGATGTTTAAGAATCTGAAATAGTTGTGTGTAGTGTTAAGTGAAATGAAGCTAAAACGCACACGTTTGAATAGGCCTATAATCACCCCACTCACGTGTTAACTTTAGTGAGAGTCATTCCATCAGCCATTAACGGTAAAAAGAGCATTTCATGATGTATTATTAATAAGAAATCAGACTCAGTGTGTTAATGATTTTATTATCCATTTGCTGAAGATGTAATGTTAAACTATAGAAACCGGTATTGGGTTAAAACTGTGATTAAAAGTAATTCATAAAATGATAAAAAGAGCAATAAGAAAAGGTTATACAATTATAAATGCTGGAGTAATGTAGCTATATACTGAATGCTAATTTTCAATGTTTGAGTATAGAGTTAGTACATTACTCGCCTGTATTTATGTTAACAGAGTGTAATGTGATACTTTAATGTTATTTACTATGCTTGCCTCTGCACAGTGTAAGAGTGAGTATTGAACATGTTTAGATTTATTGTGTTCTAGTGTTAATGGGTTTAGAAAAGGTAACTTTAAGAATAGTGTGATGGTATGTCCAGTCAGTGTCATGAATATGTATAAATGCTTGCACTTTGAGACATTATTTTTGATACTTTTAAGAAAACTTACGCTAGTAGAGTGAAAGAGCGCTCAGTATGTAATGAGTGAGTTTGAGTGTACACTCTACAGAGAGTGTTCCCGATCTAACCTGTCTTTTTCATACTTTCAAACAGAAATAAATGTGTTGCACGAAGAAAGAGCACCGCCTCCTTTTTGAAAAGTGCAACATATTTTGGAGAGCCAACCAGGAGGAGGCAACAAAGTGACCAGCATCATTAAACCCCCCTCCTTCCCAACGAGTCGAGCTTTCAATAAGATGGACGCCAGTCAGATTCTGCGTGATCAAGTGAGTGCAGCTCTGTGGCAGCTTGGGGAAGAGTCTCTCTGGGATGTCTGCAGGTACATGAAATGTGATGGCCTGGACAGTGGAGAGTCCCGAAGCAGGACACGGAGGGCGCTTATCAAGATGGCTGAATGTGTATTGGGTGAGCTTGAGGAGAAACAAGAGAGTGATGAAGTTAAACAGTACTGTGTTGATTTATTAACATTCATTGAAAGACAAAGTAAGGAGTGTCGTCAACCAGAGTAAGTGTACCCGTCAGAGAAGCAAGCTCCAAAAGAAGAACAAAAAAAAGTTTTTTTCACCACACAGCTTTCATGTAAAGAAAACAGATTCCCCACTCAAGAGCCGACTAGAGCCAACTCGCCCATTGTCTGAGGTACCAATGCGAAGAGAGTTTAAAATCTGTGGTCAAATTGGAGAGAGTGGTTAGAGGGATAAATTGTCGTATCTCAGTTTAGTCCGCCAGATTGAGCTGGGAATAGAAAAAGGGCACACACAAACTAAAGTAGTCGAAGCTGTAATCAGGGCTGTCAGTCCAGGGCTGCCTTTGAGAGACATGCTAGAGATCAAGCGTGGTCTGACCCTCAGTTCACTTCTCACCATCCTGAAAGGTCACTATCGGTTAGATAGCTCCACTGAACTTTACCACCAGCTGCTTAACATCTCTCAAGAGCCCAAAGAAACTGCCCTGAACTTTGTTTTCCGTGCAATTGAGCTGAAAGAGAAGCTGTTATGGAAATCAGCGAATGAGGACACAGATGAACAGTACAGCAGAACCATCATTCAACGCAAGTTCCTCCGCTCGATAGAAACTGGACTGTTAAGTGATTCTGTGAAATTCCAAATCCTGCCCTACCTCAGTGATTTGAGTATATCAGATGAAGAACTTATACAGAAAGTGGACGAGGCGGCCAAAGTCGAAAGTGAGAGACAAGAAAAACGGAAAAGATCCACTGCTGGTAAGATGCCCAAAGTGGAGGAGCTTCAAGCAGATACTCAGGTAAAATCCACACCTGCCCAGAGCCCCTATAAACTTAAGGAGTCCAACTCAGCAGCAGCGATCACAACAGTAAAGGGGAACGAGACTAAGCCTGACAGCATGAATACACATCAGATGATGGAACAACTTCGCAAAGAGATGAAGCAAATGTTTCTGGCTGTAATGGAAGCAAGCCCCCGTCCTCCTGAACAAAAGCAGAGAGCGAAAGGCTGCAAGAAATGCAGAGATGAGGGAACAGGTGAGAGCTGTTCGCACTGTTTCAAATGTGGAAAGGAAGGCCACTTCTCTCGCGGCCAGCAGTAGTCCAAGAAACAGAGCCCCAAAATGAGCAGCCACCACCCAGCCCAGTCATTCAACCTATAACAGACCTTGGAAGGAGAGTATCTGGCACCTCATCAGCTGTAAGTGTAGTTAACTATACCACCTCGATACCAGCCACAGTTAATAAGCCTTGTAGGAAGCCGATGTATAGTGGACTGTGTCATGGACAATCGCCCAGTTAGAGCCCTGTGGGACACGAGAGCACAGTCCAGCATAGTGAATGACCCCTGGCGACTGAACCACCTTCCCCACACCATTGTCAAACCCATCTCAGAGTTGTTGGGGGATGAGACACTGACAGTCTTTGCTGCCAATGACACGCCCATTCCATATATCGGCTGGATTGAAGTCAGTTTCAGATTAGGCAGTGACCCCACCGAGATGAATGAATTACAAGTACCAATGCTCGTGTCAAGCGACCCAGCAGTTGCCAGTGACCCCATCATCGGCTATAACGTCATTGAGGCCATCATTAACAGAATTGAGGAAAAGACGAAAAGCGAAAGAAAGCAACACTGATCGCACTATCTGTCTGGACTGTCACAGTGTGATTGGATATCTGGAACCGGTCAAGACCGTATACACAGCGCCTATACAAATTAATGAGAATGAGACAAGAGCTGAAATGAAGGACAGCACAGTGACAAAGCCCAGTGAAGCAAGTAGCACACCACAACCAGATAACACTCAAGCGAGTAGACCAACCTCATGGGACCCTCCTGTGGATCTCTGCCATCTCTCAGAAGGACAGCAGGAGGTGGTAAGGAGGATGTTGCGGGAGGAATGTGAGGCGTTTTCCTTTGACAGTGACGATGTGGGTTGTATACCATCACTTAAGATGCATATTACCCTCCACGATACGAGCCCTGTACAAAAGACCTACATGTCCGTTCCAAAGCCTCTTCACAATAAAGTTAAGGAGTACCTACAGGATTTGTTGAGAAGAGGGTGGATCACACCTTCTCGATCCCCTTATTCATCGCCAGTGGTGTGTGTCCGTAAGAAGGACGGTAGTCTTCGTCTCTGTGTTGACTTCAGAGAACTTAACCGCAAGTCAGTCCCCGACCGCCATCCGATACCGAGGATTCAAGACATGTTGGATGCTCTAGGTGGGAGCTTGTGGTTCTCAGTCTTAGATCAGGGTAAAGCGTACCACCAGGGTTATCTGGATGAGGAGAGCCGCCCTCTCACAGCTTTCATCACACCCTGGGGACTCTATGAATGGGTGCGCATACCCTTTGGCCTGAGCTCGGCACCTGCAGAGTTTCAGAGGAGCATGGAGCATTGTTTGACTGGGCTGAGAGGCACAAGTTGCCTCCCGTATCTGGATGACAACCTGGTACACAGTTGTAGCTTCAAGGAGCACGTGGAGCACATCCGTCTTGTTCTCCAGCGTTATAAGGAACATGGTGTGAAGCTGACCCCAAAGAAATGCGAGCTGTTTAGATTGAGTGTGAGGTTTCTTGGCAAGTTGGTGACAGGAGAAGGTTACACAATGGACCCTGCAGAGATGGCTCCGGTGCAGGCGTTAAAAGAAAAGACCCCGACCACAGTGGGTGATGTACGCCAGATCCTTGGTTTCCTCTCCTACTACAGACCCTTCATCCCCAATTTCTCCCGGGTGGCCCACCCGTTGTATAACTTACTCACTGTCCCTAACCCCGAAAAGTGCATTCCAGACCCGACCGTGAAGAAGCCCCGTAAAACAGGAACGAAAAACAAGAAAAACAAACGAAAATCACTTACCATCGCAGACACCTGTACAGTGGACCAACTCTCACCAGGAAGTGTTGAACCAGCTAAAAGATGCACTCACGAAGCCCCCTGTCCTTGGATATCCGGATTTCACCCAGACGTTCGTATTGCATTGTGATGCATCCCAAGTTGGTCTGGGTGCAGTGTTATATCAGAGACAGCAGGGAAAGATGAGAGTGATCGCCTATGGCTCCCGCACCCTGAGTCCATCAGAAAAGAGGTACCATCTGCATTCTGGAAAACTAGAGTTTTTAGCATTGAAGTGGGCCATTTGTGAACGTTTCCGGGATTATCTTTACCATGCCCCATCGTTCGTGATATATACAGATTACAATCCACTGACGTATGTGCTCACCACCGCAAAACTCAACGTAACAGGACACAGATGGGTGGTGGAGTTGGCCGATTATAACTTCACCATCCGGTACCGCCCAGGCAAGAACAACTCCGATGCAGATGGGTTGTCACGGATGCCCTTGGATATTGAGGACTACATGCGTTGCTGTACGGCTGAGGCCAGTCAAGATGTAATCAGTGCATCCATGGAGATGGTCATAACAGAAAGGAGGAACCCTTGCCGGGGTGTGGGGTTGATTCAGGTCAGTGCTTTGAGCATGGTGAAGGACAGTGAAACCAGCCAACCTCTCACCACAGATCAAATCCGAAAAGCACAGGAAGAGGATGAAATCCTGTCGAGAGTCCTCTGGTACAAGTCACAGAGCAGGAGGCCAAGTAGAGCTGAAGTGAAAGCAGAGAACCCTGCAGTGGCCATACTGCTGAAACAGTGGCTAAAGGTTCATATGGGTCAAGATGATGTTCTGCGCCGTAAAACTTCCCGTCGAGAACAACTGCTGCTCCCCAAAGCTTATCATCCGCTGGTCTTCAAAGAACTACACCAGGACATGGGTCACTTGGGGGTCGAGAGGACTCTTGACCTGATTCGAGAACGGTTCTATTGATTCTCATCCTTATGATATGGGCAAAGAGTTTGAGAACAGATTGATGGCCAGCTTGAAGAAACTCTCTGGCATCCAGGGCTCGCACACAACACCATACCACCCCCAGGGTAAAGGGCAGGTGGAAAGGTTTAACCGTACCCTGTTGTCCATGCTGCGCACCCTGGAGGACGAGGAGGAGGATTGGAAGGAGTACCTCCCTAAAGTTGTCCACGCGTACAACTGCACAAAGAATGAGGCAACGGGTTACGTGCCCTATTACCTTACCTTTGGACGTTCTCCTCGCCTGCCTATTGATCTGTTATTCAATCTGGAAAAAGATGAGGCCCATGACACCTATGATGACTACGTGAGTCATTGGAAGACGAGAATGCAGGAGGCATATAAGATTGCGGCAAAAACAGCTGTCAAGGGAGCCGTTCGGGGAAAAGCCCTCTACGACAGAAAAGTCCAGGGGAGAGACCTCCAACCTGGCGACAGAGTTCTCCTCAGAAACCTCACTCTCAGAGGCGGTCCTGGAAAGATCCAGTCATACTGGGAGGGCCAAGTGTACAAGGTGAAGGAGAGAAAAGCCGATGGCAGTCCCGTTTATGAGATTAGTCCAGAAAATGCGAAAGGAAGAGACAGTGGTTCACAGAAATCTTCGGCTGCCCTGTGATTTCCTTGATCAGCCACCAGCAGAGATTCGTCAGCCGCAGAAGGACTCGCAGAGCTTTCCAAGCCAGAACGACAGCATCGGCAACAGCTAGAGCAGAGTGACACCTCCAGTGACATGTGACATGCCTATAATTACTCCACTCACGTGTTAACTTTAGTGAGAGTCATTCCATCAGCCATTAACGGTAAAAAGAGCATTTCATGATGTATTATTAATAAGAAATCAGACTCAGCGTGTTAATGATTTTATTATCCATTTCATGAAGATGTAATGTTAAACTATAGAAACCGGTATTGGGTTAAAACTGTGATTAAAGTAATTCATAAAATGATAAAAAGAGCAATAAGAAAAGGTTATACAATTATAAATGCTGGAGTAATGTAGCTATATACTGAATGGTAATTTTCAATGTTTGAGTATAGAGTTAGTACATTACTCGCCTGTATTTATGTTAACAGAGTGTAATGTGATACTTTAATGTTATTTACATTAATAAATAATGTAAATAATTATATTAATAATTATAAATAATGCCTCTGCACAGTGTAAGAGTGAGTATTGAACATGTTTAGATTTAATTGTGTTCTAGTGTTAATGGGTTTAGAAAAGGTAACTTTAAGAATAGTGTGATGGTATGTCCAGTCAGTGTCATGAATATGTATAAATGCTTGCACTTTGAGACATTATTTTTGATACTGTTAAGAAAACTTACGCTAGTAGAGTGAAAGAGCGCTCAGTATGTAATGAGTGAGTTTGAGTGTACACGCTACAGAGAGTGTTCCCGATCTAACCTGTCTTTTTCATACTTTCAAACAGAAATAAATGTGTTGCACGAAGAAAGAGCACCACCTCCTTTTTGAAAAGTGCAACAATAGTAACAAATCGATATAAGGCACATTTGAATCCTGAGGAAGAGAGTTCTTTTTGTGGAATTTCAGAAACTGTTTTTTCATATTTTTATTGGTTGTTAAAGGCTAAAAGACATGTTTGGTGTATTAGGAGAATTGAGTCATAGATTTGGTTTTCACTTTACAAATGGTCTTGTTTTTGGACCCAAATATAGTGTCTCAAACAGGACACAAACAGTTTTGATTAATTTCATGTTTGGTAAAGCTAAAATGGCAATTTGGCTGACAAGGAAGAATAAAACACTCCTTAATGGATGAATTGATCCTTTATATGTTTAAGGCTTTGGTAAAAAGTAGGTTAATTTTTGGAGTACAAGTTTTATGAATTTGTAAATGATACTGATACTTTTTTTTCTTTGTGGGGTACTAAAGGTATTTTATGTCAACCAAGTGAAGAGTGAGGTTATGATATAATGTTATGAATTAAAATAAATTTTAATGTGAGCAAATAACCTATTTATGTATATGTAGGTAGTTTATTTTAATGCTTTCTTTGTGTATTGTAATATTTATTGATTTTTATAAGTGTCTGTAAATAAAAAAAGCTTAAAAGTCAAAGGCTCGCTCTCTCTCTCTCTCTCTCTCTCTCTCTCTCTCTCTCTCATTGTGAATTAAAAACCATGGGGGAAGGGTAATCATTATCTGCATTTAATGCTGCTTCTGTGGATTGTTTTAAGAAACATCTTTTTAGTCAAGCTTTTAATTTATAATTTATAACAGTGGATTTCTGATATTTTAATTTTTTCCTCCTTTTATTTATTTTGTTCTCTACATGCTATAGCGTTTTGAGTTTGAGAAAGGCAAATTACAAATTAAATGTATTATTATTATTATTATTATATAATGTGATGCAGGAGCGATACGAGACGAGATACGAGTTTTCACGGCGTTCACCCCTCATCACACTATAGTTTTCCTCAGTGAAAACAGAACGTGAATACACTTTCCTCTCACTGACAACATAAGAGTGAAAAAAAATGACAGAATTTTTTTAATGTGAACTGTATACTCTTTAATGGATCACAGTGACATTCCTTCCACATACATCAGAGACAGAACACATATGACCATACGACGTAGTCTATGACGAAACCCAAACCCAGAGTGATAAAAATAAAAATAAATATGAAGTAATCTCCTGCAAAGTACAAATACTAGTAATTTGTTATTCACAATAAGAATTACATAACTCCCAATGTTAGATAAGGTTTTAGCTTTTTTTTTATTATTATAACTCTCTTTAACCAGCATTTGAGATTAGTAGGCTGCTCTTTATGGCACTTTAGTGTAGGAAAAAAATAAGTCTGATCATATATATTTCAATTCCAAATGTTGTAGCTGAAGGAAAAATATTTGGCAGGTTTTGTTTTTTGTACGTTTCAGTTAACAGCAGCTATTTGTTTGGTCGAACAGCAGCGTAGTTTTTAATAACTTGAGAGTAGCGAATGATTTTGACCTCGTTTGTGTGAGGTTTAAAGTCCTGCCACAGATACTCGGGTGAAAGCAGTTTGCTGGGTTTGTTATAAAGGAAGTACTTGTTCAAATGAGACTCCTCCTGCCACGCTGCCTCAACGGATTTAGATGCATCAATGTCCAGCTGCTCCCGGCAGGTTTTAGCAACCTCATGTACGTCTTTCACTAAGCCACCGATCACAGCCCCGCCATAATAATAATCACCCTCAGCAGAAGGAATGAAAGCTTGAGACTCTGGTCGGCGTTCATATGGGAATTGTTCACGAGGTGTTTGATAATAACCAGGATGTATCGCACCAACCAGACGACCCAAAGTCTCCACCCCCCAGCGACCATAAAACTTTGAGTCCACATCAAGGCTGAAAACATAGTCGGCTTCATTGAAAAGTCGACTCTCAATCAGTTTCTCCAGTCTTGCCATCCTGCTCAAACTGATATCCTGCCATCTGTTAGAACTAGGGACTGTCAACACTGTCAAATAATGTTCTTCACTCAGTTTCACTGCAGGAACATGTTCTGGATGATCAGTGAACACATAATAATGCACACGAAATCCAACAAAGTAATTCTGCTCTGCAGACTCCAGGAAATCTTTAAGAAACAGTGTGTACCTGAAAAACAGAGAGGGAGAGTGACAAAAATGTAAAGTAATAAACTGGCAAAAAACCCATCTGGGAGTAAGCACTGATTTAAAGAGTCACCATACGGACGATAATCATCAGTGAGCTATTCCTCTTTCTTTTTCATTTGTTTAATGGCAATTTAAGGCCTGTTCACAATAAGAATGTTAACTACAAAAATAATTATAATATATTAACGTCCACACCAACAGACAACACAAAGTTCTGTTTATTGTGTGTGCATTGTCCCTTACTTTGAATGCTTAAAGCCAGGGTTATTCTGATTGGCTGTCTATGTTTTTTATCTTTCATCAACTGAAAAAAAGAAAGAAAGTTGACTGCAACAATATTGCTACTCTGTGTTACTATAGTTGTGGTAGACTTACCTATTCTCATATAATAAGAATAATTTTTAAAACTTAATTATCATTGTAGTAATATAAATATTTAAATGAATTTATTGAACAGTCTGTGCTTGCAAAGATATCATGGCTGTATAAGTTAATTTTTATGTTTAGACATTTGCTTTGCATTTTGGAAAATACATTCACCTATGTATTTTTATTACAGAAATACATTGTTTAAATCATACTGTTGAAAACAAGCAAACAAACAAACACATAAAAAGCCCTTTGAATACAGGTCCATGTTGTGTGACATAATAAAATGAGTAAAATAAAACAAACATTGCTTTATGTATAATAATATAATATAATGTCATGCCCAGAGCCTCATCAATAAAGCACTCATGTGCTGAATACCTCTGAAGCATAAAGACAAAAAGTTGCTATATAGCTACATGTAGTTACACACCCTGAGTTACCTCAGTTTTTAGATCTGAAAGTTAAGGTTATCCATTTATTTTTTTATCCATATACTTACCCAGAAAAGCTGCATAAACTGCTTTCTGGAATACCCTTACAGGGTTCAATTGCAGCTAATAACAATAATAATAAAAGAATACAAAGACAAAACATCCATGTAATAAAAAGACCTGCAACTGAACACTGGAAACAAGAGGGCTAAATACACAAGGAATAATCAGGTTAACAAAACACAGGTGAGAACAATCAATGAGCACTGGGTGAAGAACAGGTGACAGAACATATGTCAACAGAAAAACAAGAAACAGGAAACACCGTGCCCCTCCCGAACTTTGTTGATAAAACATCATTTTATATAAAGGCTAATGTTTTATGAATTTGAGGAGCTGAGAAGAGTGTCTTATGCCGGGTTCACAATGAACGATTTTAGGCCTGATTTTCGTTTGCCGACAGGTTTTGTGAGATCGTCGACAAATGCCCGAAATCATAGGTAAATCGGTGCTCGTTCACGTGAGTGACAATCATGCAGTGTGAATTAGACGCGATCTAAGAGAATCGCTGACGAGTCGCCGACGCCCGTGAGATATTTGGCATGGTAAATATCTGGACCTGTCTGTGATTTAAAGGTGCTGTATGGAGTTTTTCTACTAAAATGAATCCATTTTTTATTACCTGTGTGTGAAGGGGTTGTAATCTCACAATAAAATGATCCACTTGGCGGGTTTTGCTATTACCTCTGAAAGCAAGTATTCCTATTTCTATGTGAAGTCTCCGGGTCGGATTTGCCGCGAAATCCAGTGCCGTGACTGAGACCTCTATGCGCTCGCGAGCGTCTCGCCTCTCGCCTCGTCTACTGACTTTGCACTCAACAGCGACGACACTGCAACTTTATGACATGGAGTCTGCTAATACTAGGAAACGACTAGCACAACACAGACTACAACACAAACCACACATAATAATAAAAAACAAAAGATAGCACGCGCACGAGCACTCGCTTGTAAACGTATTGGTTGCAATCTGAAACATCACCGCTAGATGCCGCTGAAAACTCCATACAGCACCTTTAAACTCCTGCTGCGTGAATGTGTTCTGACTGAAAACTACATCGGCGATGACCTACAGCCAATGAGAGAGCAAGATACAGGACAGCGGGATGTTCGGGGAGGAGTTATAGACTACATATCAGTATTTTAATAGATATTTACAATTATATCAGTAACACTTTACAAAAAGGGTGCACTAATAAGCATTAATTCATGCTTAACTAATGCACAGACAATGCTGAATTAATGTATTACTAATGATTATCTAAGCTATTCATTAATGATTGCCTCATTAGCAACTAATGAAGAGTGTCTGGTTAATATATTAGTTCATATATGAATTGTTATTACAATCGCTAACGTTTGGTCACAGCGTATGACGACTCAAACTAGCGCACGACCTCAACGTCATCGTTCTCAGCCACTCCCTCTGTTCACTGATTGGACCTGCAAAAAATGTATCGGAGAAAACCCAAGAATATACCACAATCCCAGACCTAGTACTGAAGGAAAATTAAAATTGAGCGGAAGTACATAGGAGGGCGGAGCCAGGCTAGTGTGAAACCTCCTGTGGCCGATCCATTGTGCAGTGTGCACCGAAAAGAACAGTGAAACGAACAGTGACCCGACTACTTTGAAAATCGTGTAGTGTGAACTCGGCATTAGTCATAGCATTAGTCAAAGCCAGTACTTTGTTAATTAGCCCGTGTGGCACTTTGCCTTTAAAAAGGTATAAGTTTGGCCAGATTACAGAAAAAACGTCTGGTTACCGAACAGCATTGCTGAGAGGGACATTATTTAGGGATAGGAGAGATGAACAAGTGATGAACTCACTTTCCAAGAGCGAAGACTGTAGTTGCTATGGTGATGTTTTGTTGTTTGTAGATTGAATCAATCAATGTGGGATCAAAAGTTCCTTCCCATACAACTGGGGCCAACCATGGTGCCACTGGAACACCTTTACCATCTGGGCTGTTTCAAAGAAAGAAATTCACACACATAGCCTATGCAGGAAATACAAATCCAAATGCATATTAGTATAAAAGAAAAATATATGTATAAAAAAAGAACTGTTTATGTTCTTACCCCACTACACTGGGCTGTTTGTATGAAAGCCTGTACAAAAAAAAAAAAAAAATCAGTTGTGAACAGTTGTGATGTCTTGTAATTAGCTCCTACACGCAAAGCTTGTTATTCCTCATTATTTTAGATTGTGTTTTGACTTTTCAAATGTCTGTTGTTGATGATGTGTCTTACAGTGGGCTGAACATGGATCTTAACATCTGAAGCTCTTAATTGACTTTATTATTGTTGGGTGCAGTCTGTAAGAATGACAGCTAGTGGTGGAAATAGGTAGTGCAGTGCAAATTCCAACTCCCATATCCCTCATTTTGTACTTTTGACTGTGGGCATTTCCTTTGTAATCTTGTTTTGATGTTGCGGTTTTAAAACGGTAGTTAAAGGAAGCCACCACATGAACAAAACTTCTGCAAAATAAAGTTCAGTGACTGCCATTACATGCAAGACAGAAATGTGTGAGTGTAATGTTTAAAGCTGCAGTCCGTCGTTTTTCCTCTTTGTCGCCATCTCTGTTCGAAATCTGCAATTGCAGTTATTCGCGAAATTATTAACTGTGCGTGAGTAGTAAATCGTCATGAAACAGCGCGGATGAACACAATGTATTGAGGAGAACCTGTCGCTGCCGCGTCGCTGTGGATACTGTACTACTGTCATCAGCAATCTCAGAGTATACTTTTTGAAAGTGTCAACATTAGAATTTTCATCGGAAAATGTCATCTGAACAAGTAAGTAACATTCACTTTTGTTCTGACCAAATTCGGGGGGTGGGGGAAAGCATTGCAGTAGCTATATCATGCTGATTAAATCTAACGATTGCTTATATCACATCAAAACGTGGAAAATATATTTTTTCTGTAGCCACTCTGAAGTCCGAAGTCTTTGGGTTTTACAACTGGTGAATCTCCAGTTGTCACTGGTGATTGTCGCTTTAAACTTTCGGGATCCGCCATACCAAGTGCTAAGCTAAATCTCCACCTCCATCATCCACACACTGCAGCTTTAATATCATTTCCTGGACTTTGAATAAAATCCTGTTTCCAACACACAAGTCACAATAAATTAGAGCAAAACTGTTGAAGGAAGTGATACTCACCCATATGGTGATTGCAAGTGCAACAGAGAATGTTCCTGGTCTTCTTTTGCTATTCTAAGAAATCAGAGATACAGCAGTGAATTATTGTGTTCTGTAGAACTTCTGTTGTGTTTGTGTGTTTGTATTAGCATGTGGATGCATTTGTGTGCAGGCTTACTGCACAGTATACATCATTAGCAATTGCAATAATGCATGCATCTATCAGATAGAAGAACACGTGTGATTTAGCTACTAACACATTACAACTAACATGTAACCTACCTCATTAAACCTCTATGGTCCAAATCCAGTGGTGGAAAGAGTACTGAAAATTAGTACTGTTACACTGCTAAAATAATACTCAATTACAAGTAAAAGTACTGGTGTCAAAAAAGCACTTAAGTAAAAGTACAAAGCTTCTCAAAAACTACTCAGACTACACATTTTTTAAAGATAAAATGTCTTAATCCTTTGAGCGTACGATCACACCGGTGTGATTAGAACGTTACGTGAGTTACGTGACCAACTGCTAAATTCAAAATTCAAATCTGCTTTCGCGATTTGACTCGCGCAGAGACGAACGCGCTCAGCGCTCATTTATCACAAGCGATTAGTGTATTTTAATGTTTATTTTAGGTTTCATAAACTTTAAATTACATTACTGTACAAAAGGCTAAGCTTTACTGACGCTGGTGCCCTCTGCTGGACATTTAATTTGTTGCACTTTAGAATACACGTATTATCTCTGAATCACCTGACTATCATTGCTGCAATTTCATTGGTTTAGATCGGGAGAACTGAATGTCAATAAAAAGTGTTCATGCCCAGACATATAACTATGTTGCTAAATTCTGCGGCAGTTTTGTATTGATCTCCGAGCTGATCTGGTCCAATTTCTAGCGGATTTAACACGTAAGCTCGATCGTACATTCATTTCAGCATAAAACACGCTGAATTAGACTTTGAATGTTACTTTTTGAATAGTATGTGAATAAATAGTATATTTAATTCTATTTTATCTGATAGTTTATTTAACGTGAATATGTGTACAAATCTGAGGAAATTTACAGCTGCTGGACTTGTATAAATATGTCCTTATTTTTATGCTATTGCATTACTTTTATATTGTTCAGTTAATATTAGCCTACTGTTTCTGCCTCATTGTATCTATTTTCATTACTGTTATTATTGTTAATTTATAGAACCACACCCATACTGATGTATGAATCGAAAGACAACAGTAAATAACTTTATTGTGGACATGGACCAAGTGTTTTATTGTTCTGCCTGAACAATCTGTAGCGGTTGTCACCTAGTTAAAGATCCACACCTTAACAGCTTTCATACATTACACAATAACAAAAATACTAGTAAAAACTAAATACAGTTTGCTATTGCACATTATGTAATATTTAATTAGAGTCAAACACACATTGTGTAGATAACTCTAAAGCTTACTCTGTTCAGCTCCCAGTTTGACACGCACTTAGTGTCACATATTTCGGGAGACATGGATGATGTTGCATGTTGTAAATACAGCAGGCTTCGAGTCCGATTTGTAAACAAATAATGGCGGTGCCCATAGCCCGTGATAACTTACTGATTATCAACTAACATGATTTTTTATCAAGTATTAAAACCACATTAGGAGTTCCTTTACATATATTTAACGATGTAGTTAACAAGTGTGTAAATATTTGGTATAAATAAATAAAAAAGATTTTAACTGTCATGCATTGCAAGTCTTTTTTTAAGAAAGAAGGAAGTTTTAATGACATGACGGATGTGGCGCTCAAGGGAGAGGGTTGAATCAAAGATCACGCCGACGTTGCGGTCCTGGGGAGATAGGGAGACAATGGTGCCGCCGATGGTGAGAGTGGGGTTATTGGTTTTGCTGAGTGTGGATTTGGAGCCTATGAGGAGGAATTCTGTTTTATTGCTGTTGAGTTTAAGGAAGTTGTGTTGCATCCAGGTTTTAATAGCTGACAGACAGGAGTTGATGTGGGAGAGGGGAGGATTGTGGGGGGATTTGGAGCTTAGGTAGATCTGGGTGTCATCGGCATAACAGTGGAAGTTCAAGTTGAAGTGGCGGAGTATCTGACCAAGGGGGAGGATGTAGGTGATGAAGAGGAGGGGGCCGAGTACGGAGCCCTGGGGAACACCTTGGGTGAATGTGGGAGAAGTGTGGTTATGAAGAGAGATGAAGTGGGATCTGTTGGAAAGGTAGGAAAGGAGCCAGCTGAGTGCAGCACCTTCGATAACAAGGTATTTGAGTCTGGTGAGCAGGATGTTATGGCTCACAGTATCGAAGGCTGCACTCAGGTCGAGAGGGATAAGGATGTTAAGGGAACCGGTGTCAGCGGAGGTGAGGAGGTCTTGAAGAGAGCGGTTTCTGTGCTGTTGAGGGGGATTAAAAACCAGATCGGAGAGGTTCAAATTGGTAATTGGCATGAAGATGGGTTTGTAATTGTGAGGCGACTATACATTCCAGGGTTTTAGACAGAAAGGGGAGGTTGGATATTGGGCAGTAGTTTTTGAAGGAAGAGTGATCTAGACCAGGTTTTTTTAAGGATTGGGGTGACAGCAGCAGTTTTGAAAGCAGAGGGGACAGTTCCAAGGGACAGTGAGGAGTTGAAGAGGTTAGTGATGTAGGGGCAAAGGACGGGGAGGCAGGACTTCAGGAGTGGAGAGGGGGGGGGGGGGGTCAAGTGAGCAGGTAGTGGGTTTGGAAGAGCTGATGAGTTTAGATATTTCAGGAAGGGTGACCGAGTCTGGGAGCGGAGGCAGTGTGGAGGAGGGGGAGGGAGGTCAGGAGGGATGGGGAGAAGAGGCCAATAAATGGCCGTGATAGGTGCTGGAGTAGAAACTGGGAGGTCGGATGCAGGGGATAGAGATTGATAAATGATGTTGATTTTATCAGCGAAAAAGGACATTTTTCAGAAGGAAATACAGCGTGTTGTCGAGGATTAGTTGGAGGGCAGGGGCTTTATTGTTAAGCGATCGGGTGTTGAGGAGGGCAAAGTTGGTATGGTGAGAGGGGGGCAGGCTGGAAAGATCTGAGGTTGTAAATGCAGTTAAGGGGGGACAGTGAGTGGATTTGCAAATTATTAGAGAATAGATGTGAAGTGCGAATAGCACTGTAGTCCAGTCCAGGTTTTCTGTGCAGCCTGATGGTACGCTCAGCTCTATGTGATCCAGTGGGGGAAGCGTTCTGATGGTGTGGGAGAGGTGCGACATAGCGTGCAGGTGCACAGATGGATGGAATGGATGGTCCGTGGTGGAAGTAAACAAACTTGCGGCAAACAGGAACACAAGAAGCAATAGCAGACGGAGAAGCAGCAAATAAAGAGTGCTAGCGTCCTCTCACATCCGTAAACAAGTGTTAGTAGCAGCAATGGTCTGTCATGTCCAGTGCAGACAGCTGGTCTCGTCCAGTTTAAACAGAGGCCAGGAGTTCAGATTCTGGTGTGCTGATATTTGTGTGCAGCCCAACTTACCCATCCTTCAAACACATTCTTTGACATTACATGCACTGCATGTGCAACTGTCAAAACCCATAAATGGCAAATTACTTAACAATTAGTTAATAGTCATGTGCCTCAACAAGTAAAGTCATAACATAATGGTACATTTGCAAATAATTAGTTAATGATTCATTAAAGCAGACAACTGGAAGTTGAAGTACATTGCTTTGACCAATTGTGGTAATTAACGCATTAATTTGCTCTATTAGTTAATACAATATGTTATTAAGAAATGAATACACTATGACATATTTAATTAATAACATTTCATATATTACTTACTTTCATGTATTACTATTAACCATATGGAATCTTTATTAGTTGCTGATAATCATTAATTAATGGTTTAGTTCATTAACACATGATTATCTGTGCATTAGTTAAGCATGAATTAATGTATATCAGTGCACCTGTATTGCAAAGTGTTACCCCACGTGCATATAAACACATGCTTCTGAATGCGCTTTTGTATGTGTAAGTGTATGATTTGAGCATGTGTTTCAGTGAGTGTATTAAGAATGGTAGTCGCCTACTTACTTATGGCAGAATCTTGGCTGTTTATATCTGAAACAGATTATATATAGGTTATAATGCTGAAATACTGCATGGTCACAATACATTACCCTATAATTCAGGAATAAGGGATTACTCTTACATTGTTATTATTATTATTTTTTCAGCCTTTTCTTACTGTGAGGCTAAAATGTAAGTGGTCTCTCATGAGGATTATTGGGAAAAGAATAAAAACGGCAAGCGTAACGTCCAAAAGAACATTTATTTTGATTAAAATGATTGACTGCCATTCTAAGTACTTGTAAACATATGTTTAAAGTTTAAGTAGGCTATATGTTGACAATCAATAAATACAGCACAAACAAATCTGGCATGCTAACTAGGCTACTGATCCGTGTCAGTGATCGTTTTATTATATTGTGAATGGTGTACGAACTGCTTGGTGTACGTAGGATTTATAGAAATTAATTAAATAATGAGTAATGTAACCAATATGATGCAGAGTAGGCTATCCCGTTCATTTCTAGAATAACTGGTTATGTTTTAGAGCCATTTGCTCACAATGTTCTGATGGGAGCAGTTATCACACACAGTTGAAAAACACTTACCTGTGTGAGGTGGAGGTGTAGACCAAATAAATAAGTCTGTGAGGAAACACAATAACAGATCATGAATGATAAAGTGAAGCAGATTATATTTTTTCAACTGAATTATCCGATTTAATACACAGATACACATAATACTGTCACAGTAGTTTGATTAGGTTTTGCAGTGATCTATACTGTAGTAAACATACATTATTGTATAGAAAAGTTTAAAAGGGTTGAATCTGTCCCTATAAATACCCAGCGGACCAACAGAAAGACTGTGGGGTTCATTTTCAGGAGCTACTGTTGTGTCCATTTATTAGTTCACCCACACATAAAATCAAGACAAATGGCACAGACCAGATGGCACATATGGTCATGTGTGAATCAGGGGTTTCCCAGAGAAGCTATCCAAACTCCAAAGCTTATAATAAAGAGCCTGAGGACGTATTAGAATAATACATTACAACAAATACTTAAACTAAACACCAATCACACAACAATAATATCATACGAAAATACACAATACAACATAAGACACACAAAAAGTGAATCAGGACAATGCTTTTAGGATCAAACTGTAGTCTAGGTAAGCTACTGGAAAGGTTATAGATATAAGCGTAAAAGTTCCTTTTTTAGTGTTTTCTTAAAGATGGATAAAGATTTCAACACCTTCAGCATTACTTATTTTAATGTAACTCTTATCAACTAATGGACAAACCCAAATTGATAAAATATGAAAAATAGTGAGGATACGCAATGTCTCGTTCCCGCCTCTCAAGGAACAGCCTCTCAGATAAGTTCCGGTAAAGGTCCTTGCACACTGAGCCCGAAATTTTTGTATGCGTTTTTCCGTATTAGTCAGCCTAAAAATGTGTCAAAATTTACAATGTAAAAAATAAAATATACAAAATGGATTCTTCAAGCAGTGAGGACGATTTTGTTGCCCTCTCTCCTCTAAAAAGAGAAAAAGAAAGAGGAAATATTGGGTCCATCCAATCTTGAGATTGCGCAGATTGTGCAAGTCTTACGGGGTTGGAACAACATGAGGGTGAGTAATTACTGACAGCATATAAATTTTTGGGTGAACTAACCCTTTACATTTTACCTCAGAATGTCAGTGGCTTAGTTTAATGCTTTGCTAGCGATACTGGAGCCACATATTAAAAAGAAGACCAAACCAATCGATCCTGAACAGAGACTGGCAGTCTGTCTAAAGTATGGACCAAGCGTGCCGCACAAGCCCTGAAAAGTGAAGCCAAAGCGTCTCGATTGCCCCCCGGGTGACTGGTCCTAATATAGGTCATAAACCCCGCCTCCCCGTTATTCAACGGGACGTGAGACCAACTAAACAATTAAATTACACTTCAAATATCTTTTTTCCAAAGGTGGTTTCTGTCATTTGCTGTCGTTTTTATCACGCTTATGTAAGTTCAAGCGTCTGTTTTTAAAATAAGTTTTTAGTTAGTTACGTGATGCTGTAAAAACGGTGGTGTAACGTCATGATTGACAGCTGTGATTGATTCTCTGAGCGAAGTAGTCACTGGAGCACCAACAAACTTTCTCGGAGGAACTCAAACGGGATCTTCGGAGGACTGAGGAGATTGTATTTACTTTATTTGAACAAGCCTCTTGTCGTACTGCAATCAACAGACATCAAAATTGGAGCAGAAAGGAGGAACGGAGCAGACATTGTGCATTGTGCAGGGAGAAGGCATTCTGCGAGAGTGAGGGCGGGCTGTTGATTTCACGGCTTTACTTCCTGCTCACTACTGCACAGGTCTGGTCCCAAGATCACTACTGCTCAGACTGAAATCCCAAGATGTCAGCGTAGGGCTGTTAGACTAGATTTTTTCTGGTCAGTGGCGGAATTGTTTTCTGCTACTACAAAATAGCAGCAGGGAACGTTTGCGCCGGAACACGCCTCATCTTTGCTGCACCGCCCCCCCGGGAGTGCAAGTTCATTCCCTAATTTACCGACGTGCGTCTGTGGAGGGAAAAGTCCGCTGTGCGTCGCGTGCAAAAAAGGATTGATACGTGTGTCGGTGTATAAAGTCAATTGCGCTGGGTGCAAGATAGGGCCCTGGGAGTTTTGCAGTCTTTCTAATGTTTCAGCATGCTAGAAAACATCTAATTGGTGAAGTGCTCAGCGCTCTACATGAGCTCCCTAACAACATATGATCTGTATTTAGAGCGAATTATTGTAGTAGTAATGCAAAAATAAAAAATAAAAATAAAAATCACAAATGATAAAGTAAACTTTCTCACACACTTCCAATCTATAACATGAAAATTGCCTCTCAACTGGGCCATTAATTTCAGACCCAAACACCATATGTAAAAAAGTTATTACATACCGCAGTGACAGAGTGATTGACAGCTGCTGTCAGACTCGTTAAGATGGAGAGTGACTGGAGTGACGCAAGTAGCTTTGCAACAGAACGGTCATTTGAAGTCGAGGACTTTTCTCCCCCACCTTCACCTGAAGTCGAGGAATTGTTTGCGAACACAGAGCCAGAGCCATATTGCCGCTGGCTCAAACTGCGGTGTCGCATCGCATTAACTCATTAACATTCCATTAACTCCCGCATCGCGATCGGCTTTCGACGATGCTAGCGAAGCAGCCGCGCAAGAGAGAGTGGGGCCAGTATCTGAGTGGATTATTATTACTATTAACCTACGTTAAGTATATTTTGCCGCTATGTGAAAAAAATATCCAGCAAAACGCGCCAGCGGTGGTGGAGTCCATGCAGGAAGAGCAGCGTTTGGCACACAAGTGCATGCAAACACTAGCGCCTAATTTCCAAGTCTGGTGGAAAGTTATGCAGTCCAGCAGTGCTGTCGCAACCAGCAACACTACACACCATCCTGACCACTGTACTAAATACAGATAAATCTATGCTAACTTGAAGCTATCCTAACTGATACAATACTATGCTACTAACTAACTATGCTTCTAACAATAGCCTACTACACTAACAATTATGCTAATTACTACCTATTAACTAGAATTAAAACACTTTATACCCAAATGTCAAAAAAGTTACTCGAATCAATGAACAACACTAATAAAGACCCCATTCTTACAGATCATTAACTACAAAAAGTTGGTTTAGAGTTTAGTTACCCTTTAAAGGGACAATAAGTATCTTTTTAGGTATTTTCTTATTTAAATCAATATTTGTATTCATAAATATGCCCTCAATGGTGTACAAATACCTCGGCCAATTATCTGACTTATCCTTATAAATGAAGAATTTATTATCTTTATATACATGGGACGGGTAGGTCCACGGAGGCTTCCATGTAGTTCCGCCATCTTGCAAAACTATAATAGCAGAGAGGGACAAAAAGTACTAAGCCAACGCGTTTCCACAGCGCGTTTTCGTTCAGAGCCAGCCAGTCATGTGACGTCACTGAAACCAGCAGAAGCGCAGGTGCAGAGCAGTGAGAGGCGCTTGAAACTGCTCCGGCAAGTTTAAAAGTCTGGATTGCATTGTTATTATGGACCATACATATGCCAAGCCACAGGAGAAGAAAACATCATCGCCAAAAAAGTCAAAAATAGAATGTTAAAGGAAACGTGACCGTAGATTACAGAAAACAAAAGTTAATGTCGCTAATGTGGCTAATTTTATATAGCTCTCCTTTTTCAAAAACAAACTCTCTCTGACTCCCTGACTCTCGCTCTCGCTCTCCTCCTCTTCCTTGTCGTCCACCTCCTCGCCTAGATCCCACTGATCCACTGCCTCTCTGTCCTCTACCTCTTCCTCTCCCTATTGTTGAATCATCTGATGATCTAACAATGAACATAATTCAGAAAATATATATTTAAGCCTGTGTATCTAGTTCAGTTTTTGTCAATGCTTAATGTTTGTTTGCTGGTTGTTCTGTTTCCTGAGTCTGATTTTACGTTTGTGTAGTTTGTGTAATAAAGGGATCCTGCAAATGGATCCTACTTTCTCGTCTGCTTCAACCACCCATGACAAAATGATAGGTAATGATAGGGATTACATGATGGGGATCTACTTATTTTTGGTTTGCATGAGTTCCGAAGTATATAAATCTATCACTTTCTAAAAGAAATGTGCAATTAAATAGGCAACGTTTCACTAAGTACCCCCCAACAATCTCTTTTGATTTGTATGATCGAAGTTATTTCATGTAATAAAAACGTATTTGAAAAAAAAAAAAAAATCATGATTAGAACAGAATGCGTACTGAGGGTTAACATCCCAACAAACATATCAAATTGAATCCTCTGAGTCAGATACGCAAATTATTATGTTTTGACGTCACTTGCGGGAAATAGCCTGATGTAGCCTATTGATAAAGGCTCCTTAAACACAATGGTTTGCATGTAAACCCAGTTTCACCATACTAGTATGGGCTCTTTCAGTTTGTTAGCTAGACTGATGTGGGAATATACAGGATATTTATATTGTGTTTTTATATCAATTGATGAGTTACTAGCCCAAAAAGGATTTCTTTAAATACTTGCAGCGCAGATAAGACATTTCGTTCAGATTACACATGCTAGTCTTACCCTGAATAGCTCTGAATTTTACTCTATGATTAGCCATCACAAAGCAGACAATCTGATTTTGTTGCAGAAGCCATGTAAGAACTTATAATGTGACATTGACGAAAATGTCTGGGAAGATATTATCAGACCCTTGAATATTTCAGTCTACAACAGATTCAAAGAAATGTAATTTAATATTGTGTATAGAGCTTATATGTCTCCAAATAAATATAGCAAAATAAATACTACAGTATCTCTGCAATGTCCTAAATGCAACTACAGTATCGGAACATTCTTTCATTGTCTCTGGGAATGCCCTTAAATCTGTTTGCAGATTTTTGGAAAATTGTTTGTTATCTATAATATGTGAACAGTTACCTCTGTTTAGCCCAGTTGCAATCTATTTAAAAAATATATATAAATGTGTAAGATAAAAAAATATGTATAATCTACAAATTATAGTGATACTAATGTATTTGTGTTGCTCAAACATTTTGAATTTGCATTTTTAAGTCCATCATGTTAGTATTTATGTTATGCATTTCTTAAAACAAACATATATAATCCTCCTGGTCACATGTCAAGCAGTGGCGAAGTTACCAACAAAAATGACTCTAGACACTTAATTAAGAGTTTACATTAATACTGAGGTATTATCACATCAATTCACAAACCAAATAGAAAGTCAAACCAACGAATAGTGATACAGAGTAATTACATACCCACTCAGTACAATCCCAAAGACTACAAAAGTCATGAAAACAATATTCTGATGGTGTGCCATTATTGGATTACTTGTGTCCCCAATGACATGAAGTTATAGACTAAACTGGAGGTTAAGCGGGAGGAATACACCCAGAGAGATTTAGAACAAGGAAGGAGGAGTGTGTTGCCTTAGTGATTTCAAAGTCAAATTGACACACTGGTAAATAATGCTCAACACTAATGCTCATAATAGCAAACACTCTCTGACAATCTCAAAGCCATTAGTCGATGCTAACATTATAATCCTCAAAGTCTTTACAGGGACAGGACCATTAAAACTCTATTTTACTACTTAAGCATATATAGCTTAATGTGAAATAAATAGTCATTATGGATTCTTAACTCATTAGATGTAGTAAACAAAATAAAAATGTGTGAATTCTGCACCATTTATATACGATCTGTTCGAGGAAGGATCACAGTGTCTTTTGATGATTTAGTCATAAAATATAACTTCAAAACTAAATGCCTAGATAGCAAGGTGTATCCAGACCATAATTTTGGTTGAGATTGACATCTCAAGGTTTAAAGTATGTTAGATCAGCATT
Organism: Phoxinus phoxinus; assembly: GCF_949152265.1. NCBI lineage: Eukaryota > Metazoa > Chordata > Actinopteri > Cypriniformes > Leuciscidae > Phoxinus > Phoxinus phoxinus. The sequence goes on from NC_136877.1 coordinate 3,714,302, forward strand.
GAAGTTTTTATTAAAGCTGACAGCATGGGTGTTGACTGTGACATTGAATTAAAGCATATCTTTAGAGGTGGAAGTAACGAATTACAACTCACGTTACTGTCACAGGTCAGGGTGGGCACTTAAATGACCGGCCGTCACCCCTGACTTGCACACCACCGTGAGGAGCTGCACCACAGGACACAGCAGGCGGGACAACAAAAGGCAAGTATAAAAATCTCTTTATTTAACTTTAAAACATCTCTAAAACAATTGCTGTAGTAGCTTCAACGTTCTTTTCAGCAGGACCCGAAATGGAGAAAGAAGTGAGTATGCTTCACAGGTTTAGCAGGCTCTTCACTTGACTTGACATTGTGGTTTCCTGTGTAATGTGAGACGAAAAAAGTCTGTGTCACAGCTGCTCCCCTGTGTGTGTGTGTGTGTGTGTGTGTGTGTGTGTGTGTGTGTGTGTGTGTGTGTGTGTGTGTGTGTGTGTGTGTGTGTGTGTGTATGTGTGTCGGCAAACAATCATTATCTCTGGTACACAGGGGGTTATATTTTCTGTGTTTGTGATAGAGGTCTGCACGGGCTTTAAACTGAAGCCCGAACCCGGCCCGTACAATTAGGCTACATTTACATATTAAGCCCGAACCCGAGGTCCATTCTGTTTCTCACAGCAAATACCATTTTTGCAATATGCTATGTTGTATTTAATGATTGCTTGACATATTAAACAAATACATGTATGCGCAGCGGCCCTATCAGCACAGCAGTAAGAGAAAAAACTTGAAGATGTACCTGTCTTTTTGCTGTCATACGCCAAGACAGCTTTGCAAGTATCTACACTGCACGTAACCACTGGGCTCTTTACTGGTTGAAACGACAAGATCATAATGCTTCCAGATTGCAGCTTTTCCTGCATCATTTGGAACTGTCATAAGTTTTCCCTCAGTAATATTTTGCTTAATCAGACTCACGGTTTGCTTGTTGTCGTCTGCTGTCTGTCTGTCTGTATTGTGACTAAAATAGCCGTGAGTCTGATTAAGCAAAATATTACTGAGGGAGAACTTATGACAGTTCCAAATGATGCAGGAAAAGCTGCAATCTGGAAGCATTATGATCTTGTCGTTTCAACCAGTAAAGAGCCCAGTGGTTACGTAAATGAAAAAAAAAATGTGTGTATATATATATAGGCTATATATATATATATATATATATATATATATATATATATATATATATATATATACACAAACATTTTTTTTTATTTATTTTTTTATCATATAATTTATATCACAAAACTGTTTTGCGCATATATATATATATATATATATATATATATATATATATCATTATATTTGAGAGAGAGAGTCTGTATGCACATATTGCACATCTGCGGCTGCGCACGTATATAGCCTACTTTCTCTCTCTCGCGTGCCGGTCACCACAACACAGCAAGCAGGCAAAGCACACGGCACGCAAACTATATATAGCCCATTTAGTTTTTCTTAGTTAAACCCGAACCCGACCCGAACTCGAGGCTGTTCATTAAACATTAACCCGAACCCGACCCGAAACCCGCACATTTTTCGGGGACCCGTGGGGCTCGGGTCGGGTAGCAGACCTCTAGTTTGTGACAGTCATTTGTTTTAAAAAACACTGATGCTGGACATTTTTGCAGTCCGTTTGACAGGTGGGGTTAAATTATAGCTAGTTAGTTAGCCTATGTCCTGTCTCTCACTGTGTGTGTGTGTGTGTGTAAGTAAGTAAAAAAGTAAGTACAATTTATTTGTATAGCACATTTCACAGATAAAAATCACAAAGTGCTTCACAACAAAGGGAAGAATTCACAATTCTTATAAATACATTACAGCACATAATCAAAATAAACAGACGTACACATTAGACCAGCCTAACCCTACAGTCTAGTTAAAAGCCTCTTTAAAAAGAAGAGTTTTCAACTGGGTTTTAACATTTTCCACACAATCCAAGCAGCGTATGGAAGGAGGCAAAGCGTTCCACAACCTAGGTGCCACAACTTGAAATGAACGGTCCCCTCTAGTTTTAAAATGTGTAAGGGGGGCAACTAAAAGTCTCTGGCCTGTTGATCTCAGACTACGTGAGGACGTACGCAGCTGTATCAGGTCAGAGATGTATGGTGGTGCCTGTCCTTGTAGGGCTCTAAAAGTTAGAACCAAAATTTTGAAGTGCATTCTAAATTTCACTGGTAGCCAATGAAGTGAAGCTAAAACAGGAGTAATATGTGCCCTTTTACTCGTGTGGGTTAAAAGCCTAATAGCAGAATTCTGGACAGTCTGGAGACGACAAAGATCCTTCTTATTAAGGCAAATAAAAAGACTGTTACAATAGTCTATACGAGACGAGATAAAAGCATGAATGATCATCTCCAACTCGGCTTTTGACACCAAGGCTCTTATCTTAGAAATGTTCCTTAATTGAAAGAAACAACTTTTAATAAGTTGTTTCGAGTGTTTCTCCAGAGACATGGCCACATCAAAAACAACACCTAAGCTCCTAAGACTCGGCTGAACAGACGAACCTAAGGCACCGATATGCTGTTTTATCTGAGGGATGCTCTGCTCAGGGGCAATGATTAAAGTTTCAGTCTTGGCTGAGTTCAGCATTAAAAAGTTATCATTTAGCCACTGCTTGATCCTATTCAGACAGTTGATTAAAGATGACAGTTTATATAACTCAGTAGGCTTAAAAGAACAGTATAACTGAATGTCATCTGCATACAAGTGATGAGAGACATTCTGAAACTGGCTGATTATCTGTCCTAGAGGGAGAATATACAGAAGGAAAAGAATCGGTCCCAGGACAGAACCCCGAGGAACACCACTCGATAAACCTGCAGTATCTGACATGATCTGATTTATAAAAACACTAAAACTTCTACCAGTAAGGTAAGATGAAAACCATTTCAAAGCTGATCCAGATATCCCTAATAGATCCTGAAGTTTATTAAGCATAATATTGTGATCAATAGTGTCAAATGCAGATGTAAGGTCCAATAAAACTAACACTGTATGCTTCCCAGAATCAGCTGACATCAAAATATCACTTGAAACTTTCACCAGTGCAGTTTCCGTAGAATGTTTTTTATGAAAACATGACTGATGTTTGTCAAAAATATCATTTATCTCTAAGAAAGTAGTAAGCTGCTCTGCTACCACTTTCTCTAGAATCTTTGCCATGAAAGGGAGTTTTGCCATGAAAGGGAGTTTGTGTGTGTGTGTGTGTGTGTGTGTGTGTGTGTGTGTGTGTGTGTGTGTGTGTGTTGCTATTATTTGTCTTAGGTATTCCTATTATATTTGATGAATGTTTTTTGATCGTTTGAAGTCAAGAAGAGTTATATAGGAAGTGTGTGTCACAGCACCCTCCAAGCCCTCCGCATTCGGGGTTTCTGGGCACTGTGGAAATGATAAAAGAGATTTTCTAATTCTAATTTATTGTATAAGTATAAAAAGTTTAAATTAGATATTTTAAAAATAAAAAGATTGTTTAAATTAAATTCAATGAACTAATAAAAACAAATATTCTATATCGATAGTCTATGGAAAAATTAATTGATTATTTATCAGGTTGCATGCAAAGAACTTTGAAATGTTTGGGTCTCACAAGTCATCTCACACATTGTGTGAAATGTTCAATAATTCCTTAAATAGTATCTGTGAGAAAATCACCACAGGCCAACTTTAGAGAGAGAGCAACAATGAAGACATTTTAGAATCTGTGATGCCTCAGACCGACCCCCATTGATAGGCTGCTCATAATGTCCTTCCGATCACCAGCACATCTTCAGAGAAATACGTTACTTGACAATAATGTTAGCTTCAGGATATAGGGTGACAGAGCAGATGAGCCTCTGAGCATCATGTAATGCTAGTCTGCTAACTCCTTTCCAGAGCCAAAGTTTTGTTCGTACTAAATTTATTTCAAAGCATAATCGTAAAAGTTTAAATATGATCTTTTAAAATGAAAAGATTGTTTAAATTAAATCTTGAAAGTTTTAATACATTCATATAATCTATTTATGTCAGGATTCAGGCACAGAGACAGAGGTAAGTGAATCCAAACACAGCTTTATTTAAGTTGACAAGGGTGCAAGGTGAGTAATCACTGTGAAGATCACGCAGTGCAGGGCAGATTGCAGGTAAGCATGTTAACTTCAGATTTGTTGATAACAAGTCATCACAGGTACCATGGAATTGAACCGGATTTCTGAAGACAGCAGAACAATGACACAGAGGTTAGAGTTTCACAGGTGAGTATACGTTACGTCTCGGAATCTTGATGCATCAAAAGCTCAGGAGACAATGGATCATGACTGGGCAGTTTGACTGGGCTGTTGAGGTGAGGATCAGGTTGGGCGCGAAGATCTGGCTGGATATCTCCCACAGTGAGTGAGGAACCACACACCCACATCGTACGGTCAATGAATTTGACGAGAGGTAGGTCGAGGTAATCTGACCTGTGACCTACTGTATTCATAGGCCTAATGTATACTACAGTAAAGCAGTGATTGTGTGATCAGCAATTACTGTAGTGTATGCTCATGTGAGGAGTGTGTGTGTGGCCTGGTGAATAAGTGTAGCATTTTGATTGGTTGTGTTTGGAAAAGGAAAGCAAGTCACTTCCCATTAGATTTTTGTGTTTTAGGTCGAGAATTGTGTGTAGTGTTTTGAAAAAAGTGTTTTATGCAATTGAAAACTGAGTCAAAGGCTGAGAAATAGCTTATGGTTTTGGAGATTTGGTGTGTAGGTTTGCATTTTGAGTGAGAGGTTTCAAAAATCGTGTGACATGAAAAGATTTTGTGTGTAAGCAGTTGGTAAAAACTGTAAAAGCATAATCTTAAAAGTTTAAATTAGTTCTTCAATTTAATTAGATCAAATCTTTAAAGTTTTATTAAAATCGTATCTTCTATTTATCTTCTTACAATACTTCTGTATGATATATGTATCTGTATGATATATTTATATATATATAAGGTATCATTTTTTACAAAACAACGTATGTTCAAAAATAAAATAAAAAATGTGGTCCCACTTTATATTAAGTGGCTTTAAGTGGATTAAGTACAATGTACTTATTGTGTTCATGTTTTATTGTAAAACACTTTTGCTGCTGTTGCGGTGTGATACGGGTAAGGTTAGGGACAGGTGTGGTGGTATGGTTACGTTTAAGGGTGGGTTAAGGTATAAGGGACAGGTCAACAGTGTAATTACAAATGTAATTACATACATTAATTACAGCTGTAATTACATGCAGGTATTTTAAAAATATAAGTACAATGTAAAAACATGTATGTACACAATAAGTCCATTGTATCAAATTATTAATTTCAATGTAAGTACATAGTAACTAATATAAAGTAATATAAAGTGGGACCAAAAATGTTTTAAAGCAAAAACTATGTGCTTTGGCGTTTTAGATTTATACAAAATATTAAATCAGCACTTTTGTCCATGCGACATGAAACATGCTGTCAAAGTTTGTCACAATGTTTTTAAGAAATCCCAGGACTCTACATTTCTCTTATTTAGATTAAGTTGTATCATTTAGAAAATCACCACATATTTTCAGAGACGCGATGTGCTTCTGTGGTCTACAAGTAAAGTTTGTCTTGCGCTTTACAACTATAGGACAGGAAGAGCTAAATAAACTTATCACTGCATCTAAACCAACAACATGTTTATTAGATCCAATACCCACTAAACTACTGAAAGAAGTGTTACCTGTAGTGGAAGAGCCTCTTCTCAATATTATTAACTCGTCTCTATCTTTAGGTCACGTTCCAAAAACGTTCAAGCTGGCAGTTATAAAACCTCTTATTAAGAAACCACAATTAGATCCAAATAACCTAGCAAATTACAGACCCATTTCAAATCTTCCATTTATGTCTAAAATACTAGAAAAAGTTGTGTCCGCTCAATTGTGCTCTTTCTTGCAAGAAAACAATATCTATGAAAAATTTCAGTCAGGATTCAGGCCGCACCACAGCACAGAAACTGCACTCGTTAAAATTACAAATGGTTTACTTTTAGCTTCTGACCAAGGCTGTATCTCAATACTAGTTTTACTCGATCTTAGTGCTGCGTTCGACACTATAGATCATAAAATACTCTTAGATCGACTTCAAAATTACACTGGTGTTCAGGGACAGGCATTAAGCTGGTTTAGATCGTACCTATCAGACCGTTACCAATTTGTCCATTTAAATGGGGAAAAATCAAAGATAACATCAGTAAATTATGGAATGCCGCAAGGATCTGTATTAGGCCCTCTGCTATTCTCAATTTATATGCTGCCACTTGGTAATATTATAAGAAAACATGGAATAAGTTTCCACTGTTATGCTGATGACACTCAATTATATATTTCATCACGACCAGATGATAACACTAAATTATCTAAAATGACAGAGTGTGTTAAAGATATAAAATATTGGAGGACGAGTAATTTTCTTCTATTAAATTCAGATAAAACAGAGGTATTACTTATTGGTCCAAAAAACTGCCCACAAAACCTCTTACAATACAACCTTAATCTAGAAGGACGTCCTGTTACTTTATCCTCTACAGGAAAAGATCTGGGTGTTATACTAGACCACAACTTGTCTTTTGAAAATCATATTTCAAATGTCACAAGAACAGCCTTTTTCCACCTTAGAAACATTGCTAAGCTACGTAATATGTTATCAGTTTCTGATGCAGAAAAGTTAGTTCATGCATTCATGACCTCGAGACTAGATTACTGTAATGCTTTATTAGCTGGTTGTCCTGCATCCTCAGTAAACAAGCTACAGTTAGTCCAAAATGCAGCTGCCAGAGTTCTTACTAGGTCAAGAAAATATGATCATATAACACCAATTTTATCATCTCTACACTGGTTACCTATAAAGTTCCGTATCAATTACAAAGTATTGCTACTGACCTATAAAGCCCTAAATGGTTTAGCTCCTGTGTATTTAAGGGATCTTCTATCGCCCTACAATCCATCGCGCTCTTTAAGATCGCTAAATTCGAGGCTTCTGGTCGTACCTAGGATAACTAAGTCCACTAAAGGAGGGAGGGCGTTTTCACATCTAGCTCCTAAACTCTGGAATTCCTGATATTGTCCGAGGCTCAGACTCGCTCTCCCAGTTTAAAACTAGATTAAAGACGCATCTCTTTAGCCAAGCATTCACATAATGCATGTCATACCTTATATACTACAGTTAAATCAGATCAAATTCATTCATATTATGAACAGCAGCTACGCTAATTATTTCCAATCTGCCCTTTTTTGTTGTTCAAATAGACTTCGTCAGCTCCAGTTATGTATCCAGCCTCTCATGGAGATTTCTGATGCCCCAACGCCTGTGAAGAGACGACTCGAAGCCTGTGCGGAGACGACCCAACACCGGCGATATGTTATGCCCTAAATTTATGATTAACTAACTGTATTTTTGTATGTACATTTATGAAATGCTTTTTCTGTAAAGCTGCTTTGAAACGATATGCATTGTGAAAAGCGCTATACAAATAAATTTGAATTGAATTGAATTGAATTGAGCGAATATTACATTTTACTCGTCTTAATTCAACCCTGGTTCCCTGAGAGGGAACGAGACGCTGCGTTGCTTTGCCATACTCCCAGCATGCCTGTGATCATCTTGCTTCAGGCTTTTTCAAAGCTAATGTGTTATGATCTCGGGAGTGCTTAATAGCTTCCTGGTCGATGACGTCACCCGCCTATGACGTCTCCCTTTTTCCATTGGACTGATTTTACATGTGCTTCACGACGCAATCACGCAAGGCGTTCCCACCGCGTCTCGATGCAGTGTCTCGTTCCCTCTCAGGGAACCAGGGTTACATACATAACCTGAGACGATCTCTGCAGAGGATTAGGCATTTAGATTTGTGAGTTTCATATGAAGAGTACAAATCTATAGTAAATTCTGCATGTACACTACTGTAACACTCAATGCAAAAACAGAATCTATTGCACACAACAGTACTCTTGAAAACATGATCAGGGTGTGAAGTTTCCCACAATCACTGTGCGGCATCATGTCGCTGAGCTGCATCGGGCCACATCACCTCATCCACATCGCAGGCTATATTGTCTCTTGCCAGGCACCGCGGGAAAAACGCCCTGGAATGGCGAATCCATCCTTGGAAGGCCTCCACTGGGATGTCAACACAGGCCAGCTCCATTGCCCTTAGGATGTTCTCTCTAGTGTATGGTTGTCTGTCATAAACCTTCCATCTCCACGATGAGAAGAACTCCTCTAGGGTTCAGGAAAGGGGAGTAGGGTGGCAGACAGACGTTTAAAAAGTGGTTACTGTTGGTGGTGAACCACTCTCTGATTTGGTTTGTTCTGTGGAAGCGTACATTGTCCCAAATTATCACAAATGTAATGTGCGGGCCCAGGATGGTGTTGTTGGCGGTCCAGGAGGATGTCTTTTAGCTCCTCTAGGAAAGTAAGGAGATATTGGGTGTTGTAAGACCCAAGGACAGCACGCCGGTGGACAAGCCCCTCCAAACCCATGGCCGCACAAAGAGTAATATTAGTTGTTCTCACGAACCATATCCACAATGAGGGTTTCTTGTGCCGCTGTAAATATGGCAACCCTCCCACCTCTATGTGGCATTCTTTCAACTCTAAAGAAAGAAACATGTGTTGTCAATTGACATGTTTTACAATACAGTAACAACTGATTTGAAACCAATAGACTTTTTCACAGGCTTGTAAAATTGTATTATGACAAAGAAAGCAATAGAGTACAATACCTGTTGTGTTGTCTAAATGCCCTGATAATGGTGGCCACGGTGTACCTACTCAGGTTTGGACGGACTCTTAGTCCTGCTTCAGCCATTGTCATGCCATGGACAATGACATGGTCAATGACTGTTGCTCGCATCTCGCCCGTAATGATGGTGCGAGGTTGTCTTGCTCTCCCTCCTGGACCTTCTCCTCTCCCTTGTTGGCCTTCTCCTCTCCCTCCTGGACCTTTTCCTCTCCCTTGTTGGCCTCCTCCTCTCCCTCCTGGACCTTTTCCTCTACCTTGTTGGCCTCCTCCTCTCCCTCCTGGACCTTTTCCTCTCCCTTGTTGGCCTTCTCCTCTCCCTTGTTGGCCTGCTCCTCTTCTTCCATGGCCAGCTCTTCTCCCTCCTCTGACTCAAATTCCTCTTCCCCTGACTCTGCCTTCATCCATTATGTTTGTTTGGAATCTTCAGCAAACTGTGCACTCTGAACTTGCTTTTATACATGTGGTCACAGCATTAGCAACAAGTGTCTTCAATTTCGAGTCGTTGTGTGTAATGAATGACGCCAGGTGTGTTCAATGTGTTCAAATATTGCTGACTGTGGCAAGCATTTTGCATCACATGAGCTTTCATTTGAGAATATGAGCAGAGTTCTTTTGCAACTTGTGTTTTAGCAAGGAAAAATGTGTTAAGATTTATGAGAGCGGAGGATTGTGTTTTGTGAATTGTGTCTTCATGTGAAATGTGTGTTTATGAAATTGGAAAATGATGGCTAGATTTAGTAAATGTGTTTAGACAACTGGTCATTTGGTTTAGAGGATTGGCTTTTGTGTTTTAGCATTTGAGAAAAACTGTAAGATTTTAAGCGATAGTCTTTCTGTTTGACTGCATTTATATTTTGTTGAGCGCAACCTTCCCTCTATCTACGATGTGGAATCACGCAAAGTATATTAACACGAAAAGGAAGCACGTGCTCTTTTACACTTAAAGGGCACCTATTATGACATTTAAAATGTTCCTAATGTTGTTCTGGGAGTCCCCAACAACAGTTTTACATGCATGCAATGACAAAAAACACTTTTGTTGTCGTATAATATGCATTTATTTTTACCTGATTTGCTCACCGACTCCCAAATGATTCGTTCAACGACTCATTTTCCAAACCCCTCCTTTGCGCGACGCTAATCTGCGTTGATTGGTCAGATGACCCAGCAGTGTTTACAGAGATAATACTTATTGTTTAAAACGGAGTACAATAATGCTTTTCTCAATTACATTGAGTTATAATAATGTCCACTGCTATATAGTGAACTATATGCTAATATAGTCCACTGCTTTTGTAGTTTGTAGTAAAAAATTAAAAATAAGATAAAGAATTTAATGTTATGTTAGCGAGCATAGCCCAGAGTTCATATTGTAAAAGCACAATCAGTCTTTGTTTGCGTTAGCCCAATGCATAAACATAACATTTTTACAAAAAAAAAAAAAATGCAGTTACGTTACTACGAGGTATTACTTATTCTTTAAGACAACTCCGAAAACAACGACAAACACTTCACATATCTCAATACAATTGTCATTGAAGACCTAGAAGCTAAACGGTGCTTACACAACAAACAAAATAATTATTAAGCATGCTACATAAAACATAAAAGCAACAATTATTAATAACACTTACAGGTTGTGATACGGAGGAGGAAGCTGATGCAAATACACTTGGAACTGAACCTTCCTTCAATATCAGCGAATCCAAGTTTGATTGCATTTAAAAAGCAATCGTCTTCAAAATGGCGCAAACAAAGCACAAGGCTCGGACTATACTTCTGTGGTATAGTTGTATATGACTTGTAGCCACTTAGGCCCCGTTTACACGATGGGAAAACGCAGATATTTCTCTGCGTTTTGGCCTGTCATTTACACGAAAACGCAGTTTTTTATCCCAGAAAACGATTATTTCTAAAAACTCCGGCCAAAGTGGAGATTTCTGAAAACGCCGGTTATATGTTGTCGTGTCAACTGGGAGAAAGGGGGTTTTAGGTTCTCTCTTGTTGATTCTGAGGATTCTGATTGGCTTGCATGGCTTTATCCTTCTCCCTACACTGCCGCCCATAGGTTTAGCATAGTTATAAAGGCGCTCGACGGCGTATTTATGCGGGTTGTGTGCACGATGTTATTATTGAAAACGGAGGGGGAGAAATATTCGTTTCTCTAAATACCCGGCTATGTGTAAATGTGGCCTTAGTCTTCAAATGCTCCTCCTTGGGCAGATTAAAAAAGTTCAGAACACAGCGTCTCGTCGCCATGATGTTTCCCTCTGGAGCGCAATAAGTGGGCGTATCGTATTCAAATAACTTGACAAGTTGACGTCATCTAGTCAGAGAAAAAGCTTCGGTCTTCTAACGATTCATAAAAATGACTCAGAGTCGACTCTTACTTTTGAAAGACTATAACTTTATATACGGTGCACTTTCATATTTCAAACTTTGCAGGATGTTTTTGTTCACTTAGATCTATGTTACACACTACATGAAAGGTAAATTTCAAAATTCCATAATAGGTGCCCTTTAAACTATTACAACAGAATCACATCTGACTATTGCGCTGAGAGATGCATATTCATTAAAAGCTTGATGCTTTTGAACAAAGATCCCCAATCCGCTGAAACCTGCAGATAAAATTGCACAAAATTAAATACAACATGAGCCATTTAAAACAAATACAGAAAAGCCACTTGTGATCAGTTTTGAATGCTTGTAATTGACATTTTATATACTAGTCGATTAGTACGCCGTTTACATCTGGTTTCTTTTTGTTTTTGTACAGTTTGCAAAAAATAGCCGAGAGTGGTCAAACGTATAGGAATTTATGAAAAAAATATAGCATAAAGAGAATTAAATAACGGTCCTTCTACATGAGAGTGTTTAGAGACTAAACAAATCATATTTCTCTTAGAACATCTTTCTGCTATGTCTACGAAACATCGACATAAAAGACGAGTATATTGCTGTTACCAATAAAACTATTACACTTCAAACTCGGCTAACTATCACACTTAAAGATGTGCATTGTCACTAAACAACAGTTAAGCTAATGAATTACAGTTGATAAGTGGTAGGCATCGGTCTTTTAGGCCTGAACCAGAAAACAGATGTTGTGTTTTATATCTTAATATTTTTTCTTCTTTTTATGAAAAACATGTGGCGAGCAGTTTTTGACCTCATCGGCAGAATGCTGAAATGTTTTCGTACATTTCAATTGTTAGATAAATTACCTAACTATCATATCAACAGTTATATGTGAAACGAGCTCAGTCGCATTAGAGTTGGATTCTTGGTTATATTAAACATGGTTATTGAACTATAGTGTTAGTGATCTTGGCCTCATCAAAGCTCACACGAGCATACCGACTCTGAAACAAGACCAAATATTAGCATGTAACATTTTGGACATTTTTGATTTTGTTTGCATATCTTCTGAAACACCGTTTTTAAATTGTTTACCAATTTTTAACATATTATTCTTATCACTTTGAAAAACAACTATGTATTCCTAGAATGTCGTCAGCTGCTAGAAATGTCGTGCGTACGTCTATCTCACATCGATCGTAGGTGTTGCCTGCACCGCCTAATCTACAGCTAAAGAAAATATTTATATTATTAAATTATGTATTATTAAATAAAAAATGCCACGAAATAAAGACAAGAAAACATATTTCTGTAAGCGACCCTCATAATCTGCGCGTACAACAAAACACAGTGCGTCCGTGTAAGATGATTTATCAGAAAATTACTTTTGTTTGAAGAAAAACTTGAATCAGCCGGTGCTTAATAACTATTGAAGTTATTAGACATTCGGCGATGGCGTGTGTTATGCAATATTTATATCACGTTTTAATTTAAACTCAATATATTTTGAATGTGCTAAAGGTCTATAACTGAACTTTAACATCTTAATATTTGGTAGAAGTTGACTTAAAGCCTTACTTTCTAAATGTTTTTTACGAAACTTGTTGCGAACAATTCACCCCCTCATAATCTTTAATGAAAATATCATGGATTGAGAGAAAATATTTGCCTTTGTCTCCCCACTTTGTCATTTTACCCGCGATACAACACTTGATATGCATTAAACCGCGGTATTCGCACAAATCATTTAAATAGTATATTATCCTAGTTTATGACTATATTTTGGGGGCGGTAAGTGTTTAATTTTGTAAAAATGATTTCAAACGCTATTTAGATTGTGTAATAGCCTACCATTTTAGCGAGGCATTTGTATCCTTGCGATGTGATAATACAGTATAATCTGGACATTGTATTGTAGTACTGTAGTTGTCTCCCCCTTATATTGGTTGGCTCAAATCACAAGGATAAAAATGCCTCGCTAAACAACCAACATTCCTGCCTCTTTTGCATTCCAGGCAAAGAGGAAAAGGGGGCAACAGGATGTTGCTGCGGCCCTGGTTGAGATGCAGGCCGCTGATGAGAGGATCGCTGATGAGAGGATCGTCGTGACTGGCGCTTCGAAATGATGCTGGAGGATGCCCGTGAGGCAAGGTGGCATGAGGCTGAAATAACTCGGCAACACATGGAGCAGTCTGCAAGCTTCAATCAGGCCTTCCTCGGCACAGTCAGTCAGCTGGTGCAGGCGTTGAGTAATCGCCGCGACCCTGTGCCATGATCCAGCCACTAGTGCTTTTGCACACAGCACTTTACACTCGTTTACTTTTTGTTTGCACTCGTTTACTTTTTGTTTGCACTCTTTACTTTTTGTTTGCACTCTTTACTTTTTGTTTGCACTCTTTACTTTTTGTTTGCACTCTTTACTTTTTGTTTGCACTCTTTACTTGTTGTTTGCACTTGTTTACACATTTTCTTCTGTTGTTGTACAGCACATTGTACAGAAGCATTTGTTTGATTTTTCAAATGAAAGTAACTTACTTTTTCATTACCTCATGTGTCTTGTCATGTGTTCAATGGCCGTCTCACACGATTCCTCCGATGTCATTTTATTGACGCTGGAGGATGTCAACGACACGCAAATACCTCACGTACATCCCTGCCCTCCTCCTCTGCACCCTGTGCCAGTGGCACCACAGGCTCTGCAGCAACAGGTGTATCCCATTCGTGCTGGTAATCCTCTCCATTCCTTTCACAAAGATTGTGCAGAGCACAACAAGTCAACACCATGGATTTCACCAGTTCAATGTCGCTGTCATTCCTCTTCATAAGGCACCGCGGTAACACTTTACAATAAGGGTGCACTAATAAGCATTAACTAATGCACAGATAATACTGAATTAATGTATTACTAATGATTATCTAAGCTATTCATTAATGATTGCCTCATTTGCAACTAATGAAGAGTCTGTTTGGTTAATATATTAGTTCATATATGAATTGTTATTAATTAAACGTGCAAGTGTGTATTAATTCCATAATACCTTATTTTATTAACTAATAATGTTAATTAATTTGTTAATTACCACAATGAGCCAAAGCCTTATATTTCCAGATAATACAGGTAAACTAATATGCATTAATACATTATTAATTACAGCATTAGTAGTGTGTCAATTACTACAATGTTTTTGGAAACCAGTGTTTAATAAACAGCTTTTATAAACTCTAGTTATGGTAATTAATGATAAATTAATCATTAGCTAACAATCATTATGTTGTGACTTGTTGAGGCACATCATTTTTAACTCATCTAGTAATTGTAGTAATTGACACACTACTTATGCTGTAATTAATAATGTATTAATGCATATTAGGCTCATTGTGGTAATTAACAAATTAACCCTCTGGGGACCAAAAAAAACGCGCCGGCGCATTTTGCTCGTGTTTTTTTTTAGCAATGCAAAATAAACTCAAAATGCTCTGTTAATTTTGATCTTTCATTTTCGTGTTATACATCAATCGATCCTGTTCAGTTTCTATTTTTTTTCTGTATACTCACAATACAAATAATGTGTTTTGCTTTTTGCCAAATAAAGAAAAATGAACATGATGTGAGTTCTGCACTCTCTCTGTCAATGAACTCCAATTTGAAACGCGTGAGAAAATGATCTGTAACTCCGCGAAAATTCAGTCAAACAGGCAAACATACCCACGGGCATAAAGCTTGAGATCGCATCTTTCAAATGAAGTAATTTATAAAAAACAAATATTCTCAGCTAGTGTAATCTGTATGAAAAGAGAGCGATTCCAGTCGAGCTCATTACGAGCTCATTGACTTTAATTCGTTCACGCCTACTCACGGAGCGCGCTATTCACAAGATAATGTGTTAAGCCATCTATGCTAGCAGGTAAACGCCCCCAAGCAAATGCTTTAAGTTTCATCATTCAGTCACCTGCGCGTTGGGAAGATGGCACGATACAATAATATTCTTCAACTTTTTTAAAAGGAATGGAGCTTCATCACTACTTACGCCTGCAACTCGGAGTGCGCTTAGCAACACATTCAGAAATCAGAAAGAGTAAGTAGGCTACATATTTACCCACTATTATTACAGATTATTTACAGATATTTTCACAAATTAATATGGAAAACATGTTGATTTGACTGGTTATCTAAGGCCAAATTTGAACCTGGAATTGATATTTTTCCCGCAGTGCTGAATGAGAAGAGCCGTTAATATTATTAATAAACTGTTTTCTAAGTCGGCTAAAAACATCTCCATCTCCGCTGTTAAGCAGATGCGCTTTTAGAGAGAAATGCTCCATTCATACGCATTACATATGACGGTATTTGCTTTCGATTCGAATTTGTTTGTTTTAAAGTGGACATTTCAAGCTTTAGTCTACATTGGCTATATTTAGTTTCAGTTCTCGCGCTCCATTTCACGGAGATCATGAAAACGCGCCTGATTGTTTTATTTTATTTTACAAAAGCACAACGCTTTCTATAAGTGCTCGGGATCGTTTCGTCACGTCGCAATGCATTGTGGGAATCACGGTTACGGAATGTAGCCTACTGTATTGTAGGCAGGGCTTAATTTGAGCCGGAACATGTTCCGGCACCTCCGATGTTGGATCCGGAACCTTTTTTATTGGATCCGGCACCTAAAAAAGGTGCCGGTTCCTATGTCACTATGGAAAATTAATCACCTAAATTAAAAAAATGTAATTACTATTTGTGTAGTGTTCAATGTTGTTATCGATAGAGAGGCGATAGAGATGGGGTATTATTTCATCCGCAACCGCATCACAAAACTCATCATCCGCACCAAAGTTTTTTGACATTCAATTTTCAAAGCCGCACCCGCCCACCATTCGCTGATTGTATTGCGGTGTATGGACGATACAATGCTCTGCTGATGCGAGCCGCGAGAAAGCCCTTGTCTGTTCTAGAAAGGATGCAGCAAAGATATTTAATGATAATGTATGAGGCATAGGCCTACGCTGAGTTTCATTCATTTATGATGAGATGCGCTCCAGTTAACAACATAATGCAAGTGAACAACATAATGCAAGTGAAATAATTTTTATTTATTAAATACATGCAATTGGTTGATTAAACATTTATTAAAATTAAGATAAAATTTATACAAAACGAAATTCACTTTAAAGAAAGGCTTTGGTAAAGTGGTAAAAATCATGTTTCCCGATATATTGCGCATCTTATGATCCTATCTTTTATTACAATTGTTTTTGAGCTAAAATGTAACAGAGAATATATATATACACACTGTAGCCTGTTTCTTTTATCAAACATGTTTGGGGCCAGTCAAGGGGTAATTAAACTGCACGATCAGTTATCGGTAATGATACATTGTTTATTATTGCAAATGTTTATTGCAAATGTTTTTCATTTGTTTAATAAATCTCATAATGATGGCACATCAGTTATTTCTATCTCAAATGATTGGGGTCGGTCAGGGGGTTATTGGCTAAAAATAAAATTATTATTGAAAAAAAATTGAGAAGCATAGTGTCAGGATTCCTCCTTCACATCACTCTCCATTACCTCCCAGATCATCACTGACTCCTCCCACTCCTTCAATCACCCGTTCACAGTCCCCTGATTACTGATTCCCATCACCTGTGACTCATCACCAGTTCCCTTTTTAACCCAGCATTCACCTCACCTCCGTTGTCTGATCTCGTCATTTCCTGACCACAGACCCACCGTGAACACTCTCCTATGCTAACCCGCTACTTACCCGAGCTTACCTGCATTCCTCCTCGGATCCCATCGTCTCGTCTCAGTCCAGTCCCCAAGGCTCCTTCTCTTCAACTCCCTCTCCTGGATCCGCACCTGTATACACATCACGGAATCAATCATTCAGCTAAGACTCTCCATATTTGCCATAGACTGTCTCACTTACCATTCCACTGTGTGTCCGCAACTGCATTGTTCAATAAAAGTGTGTTTACAACTTACGTCATCTCTCTCCGTGTTTCAAACCCTGACAGAAGATCAGACCAACAACATGCAATCGGATACACGAGACGCTGTTCCTCACCCAGTGCCCACCGCATCAGCGTCTGCTTCAACCAGTCCATCCCCGGATCCACTTCCGCATTCACCCGCTGCTTCGTTCACTGCCTCTTCCAGTCCCATGGCCAAACCAGCGCCTTACTCCGGCGAGGCGGAGGATTGCAGTGGGTTCCTCCTCCAGGTATCGTTATATTTCACTATGAATGAACAACAATTCCATAATGACGCCGCCCGCGTGGCTTTCATCATCTCATTACTCACCGGTTCCGCCCTCCAGTGGGCTCAATCTCTTTGGAATTCCAATTCTCCGACCATTCATGTTTGCAAGGATTTTATTCAACACTTTAGGGATGTGTTTGGACAGTCCATGGCTTCCCTCTCTATCCACGATCAGCTGTTCCATCTAAAACAAGGCCGTTCTTCGGTGACTGAATATTCCCTTCGATTCAGAACCCTCGCTGCTGCTAGTGGGTGGAACGAACCCGCTTTAATTACTGCATATCGTCAAGGATTAACTCCGAAGATCCGTCAGCTGGTCGTGGTTTACGATGACGTCATGGGCATAGAAGCGCTCATTCAGAAAACTATCAGAGTCTCTCAACTACTAACTGCTTGTGACGTCAATATACCCACTGCACATCCTTCGCCCCCGGCGTCCCAACCTTCTCATCTTACTCCTCCAGCACCTATTCCTATGGAAATTGATTCTTCTCGACTAACCCGTTCTGAACGACAACGAAGAATACAAGCCCATCTCTGTCTATATTGTGCTTCTGACAAACATCTACTCAACAGCTGCCCCATTCGACCTCCGCGCCTTGCGGTAAGCTCAATCTACCATCCTCCTAGCGTTGAACATCTTATCAAAACTCAAGTCCATCTAATAACCCCTAAATTCTGTTTCCCAGTACAAGCCCTCATTGACTCCGGTTCCGCGGGAAACTTCATCTCCTCCCAATGTCTCCAGAAGATGAATCTGAAAAAGAAACGACTTGAGTACGATCTCGCTATTCATACCATCCAAGGTAAACCGCTAGGAAGGGGTCGAATCCGTTACAGTTCTCCCATGTTAACTCTGCAGATTGGATGCTTACACACTGAGGAGATCTCTTTTATGGTGCTGGAGGAGTCTACAGCCGAAATCATCCTGGGACGCCCGTGGTTAATACAACATCAACCCCATCTCCACTGGAAGACCGGTGAAATACTCCAATGGGGTTCGGACTGTCATTCTGCCTGTCTAGTCACTATCACCAAGATTACCCCTTCTCCGTCATCCGCTGAAATAGAGAGTCCTTCCTCAGAAGTTTCTTCGGATATTATCCCTCCATCCTCGTCTGATGTCTCCGAAGTGTCACTGCATTCCACTTCGGTGGAGAGCCCTGAGACTCAACGTCAGTATGAAATTCCAGTGGAGTACCGGGCGTTCCAGGACGTATTTAGTAAGGCGCTGGCCACCAAATTACCACCACATCGACCATGGGACTGCGCAATCGACTTGCTACCCGGTCCAACTCTACCTAAGGGCCGTATCTATCCTTTGTCCATCCCGGAACAGAAGGCCATGGAGGAGTACGTAGAAGAGGCATTACAGCAAGAGTTCATTCGACCATCCATCTCCCCTGCCGCCTCGAGCTTCTTCTTCGTGGCCAAGAAGGACGGAGGCTTGCGGCCGTGCATCGATTACCGTCAGCTTAACTCTCAGACAGTGAAGTTTCGGTATCCTCTTCCTCTGGTCCCGGCTGCTCTGGAACAGCTCCGAGGCGCCCAAATCTTTTCCAAGTTAGACCTTCGAAGCGCCTATAACCTCATCCGTATCCGCCACGGCGATGAATGGAAGACCGCCTTCGTGACTCCCTCCGGTCACTATGAATATCAGGTGATGCCCTTCGGACTGTCAAATGCTCCAGCAGTTTTCCAGGGGTATATGAATGAGATCCTTCGCCCCTTCCTCAATCGCTTCGTGATCGTCTACATCGACGATATACTTATATACTCATCTTCCCAGGCTGAACATCATCATCATGTCGTTCAAGTGCTCCAGAAACTACGCGAGCATCAGCTTTTCCTCAAACTGGAGAAGTGCGAGTTTAACATCACTACTGTTCAATTCCTCGGCTATATCATCAGCCAAGATGGAATCCAGATGGACCAGAGGAAGGTGGAGACCATTTTAAACTGGCCCTTACCATCTACTGTAAAGGAACTCCAGCGCTTCCTAGGATTCGCCAACTTCTATCGACGTTTCATTCAAGATTACAGTCAACTCAGCTCTCCACTTACCACTGCTCTGAAGGGTCGGCCCAAGTCTCTGTCCTTATCATCTGCGGCTCTACAGGCCTTTCAGTCGCTCAAGGAAGCCTTCTCTTCTGCTCCAATACTCACTCACCCTAATCCTGATCTGCCATTCATCGTGGAAGTCGATGCTTCATCCTCAGGAGTGGGGGCCGTTTTGTCTCAGCGGCAGGGGGATCTCTCCGTACTTCATCCATGTGCCTTCTTCTCCAAAAAGCTTGCCCCGGCGGAGTTAAACTACGATATCGGGAATCGTGAGCTACTGGCTATTAAGTTAGCCCTGGAGGAATGGAGACACTGGCTGGAGGGAGCTAACCATCCGTTTGAGGTCATCACGGATCATCGAAACCTGGAGTATCTACGAGAAGCTCGTAGACTAAATCCGAGACAAGCCCGTTGGGCCCTCTTCTTCACTCGATTCGACTTCAAGGTGTCATATCGTCCAGGCAGCAAGAATTGTAGAGCTGATGCTCTTTCCAGAATTCATCAAGTCCCTCACGAAGATAGTGAACCTGTGCCTATCCTCCCTCCAGCCTTATTTCTCAGTCCGATTGTGTGGGACATTGACAATCGGATCCACCAAGAAAACCGTCTCCATCCTGCTCCGCCGGGAGGTCCAGAAGGGAGTATCTTTGTACCGGAACATCTAAGAACTTCTCTTCTGGACTCAGCTCACTCCGTACCGGGCTCTGGACATCCGGGTAGCAAGCGTACCCTCTCGCTTCTCAGTCAACGGTACTGGTGGCCAACCATCTCCGAGGATGTAACAAGGTTCGTCAAGGGTTGTTCAGTCTGCGCCATTGTCAACACCCCGAGGAGACTGCCAGAGGGTAAATTGGTGCCCCTTCCGATTCCTCAGCGTCCTTGGTCCCATATCGGTATCGACTTCATGACCGACCTTCCTCCATCTGATGGTTTCACCACGGTACTTGTAGTCGTTGATCGTTTCTCTAAGGGCTGTAAATTAATCCCTCTACCAGGACTGCCGACTGCTCTGGAAACCGCCGAAGCCCTCTTCCAGGGAGTCTTTCGCAACTTCGGAATCCCGGAGGACATCGTCTCTGATAGAGGTCCCCAATTCATCTCCAGAGTTTGGCGTGCCTTCTTTCAGCTCCTCGGGGTCACTGTCAGTCTCTCTTCCGGATACCATCCTCAGACCAATGGCCAGACTGAGCGCAAGATCCAGGAAATCGGTCGCTTTCTAAGGACCTACTGCCACCAGTACCAGGACAGCTGGAACCGTTACCTTCCCTGGGCTGAGTATGCTCAAAACTCTCTCCGACAAAGCACCACTGGTCTTACTCCCTTCCAATGCATTCTCGGTTACCAACCTCCTCTGTTCCCCTGGTCTGGGGAGTTATCTGAGGTTCCAGCTGTCGACTTCTGGTTCCAGCAGAGCGAGGGGGTATGGGACTCAGCTCACGTTCATCTCCAACAGGCAATAAGGAGACACAAGACCCAGGCTGATCGTCGAAGACTACCAACTCCCTCTTATCAGCCTGGGCAGAAGGTGTGGTTGTCCACCAGGGACATTCGTCTCAAGTTGCCATGTCGTAAGCTGAGTCCTCGATTCATTGGACCTTTCCCCATTGAGAGGCAGTTGAACGAGGTCACCTACAGACTTACACTCCCAAGGCAGTATCGCATCTCTCCATCCTTCCATGTGTCATTGTTAAAACCTTACGTTGACCCTGTCCTTCCTCTTCCTTCAGATACACCTGCCATTGACGTACCTCCTCCTCCTCCGGTGCCTGTGGAGGATGAGCCCATCTATAGGATCCGTTCCATCTTGGACTCCAGGCGGCGAGGCCCCCGTCTCGAGTACCTCATTGACTGGGAGGATTACGGGCCGGAGGAACGTTCTTGGGTGCTGCGCGACGACGTAATGGATCCCACTCTCCTTTCCCAGTTTCACGAGGAACATCCCAATCGACCAGCACCCAGAGGTCGGGGTAGACCTCGCCGCCGACAGCATCCTTCACAGGCGTCAAGAGCCGCTTCGGGAGGGGGGGGTACTGTCAGGATTCCTCCTTCACATCACTCTCCATTACCTCCCAGATCATCACTGACTCCTCCCACTCCTTCAATCACCCGTTCACAGTCCCCTGATTACTGATTCCCATCACCTGTGACTCATCACCAGTTCCCTTTTTAACCCAGCATTCACCTCACCTCCGTTGTCTGATCTCGTCATTTCCTGACCACAGACCCACCGTGAACACTCTCCTATGCTAACCCGCTACTTACCCGAGCTTACCTGCATTCCTCCTCGGATCCCATCGTCTCGTCTCAGTCCAGTCCCCAAGGCTCCTTCTCTTCAACTCCCTCTCCTGGATCCGCACCTGTATACACATCACGGAATCAATCATTCAGCTAAGACTCTCCATATTTGCCATAGACTGTCTCACTTACCATTCCACTGTGTGTCCGCAACTGCATTGTTCAATAAAAGTGTGTTTACAACTTACGTCATCTCTCTCCGTGTTTCAAACCCTGACACATAGGCTGTGTAATTTTTTTTTTTTTTTTTTTTTCGTTCCTTTGCCTCCAACCCGCATTTTGAGTCGCCGGATCCACCTGATCCATGTGCTCCGGGACCTCCCACTTTACAAATTAAGCACTGATTGTAGGCAGTAGGTAATTCAAATTGTAACGTTGGTCATTTGATAATATTAGGTTTAATTTAGGTTATTTTAAGGAAAATGGTTCAGTATTGCTGTATTGTGAACTGATGTAATCGGTCTCACGGTCGACGGCAAATAAATCATGTTAGTTTTCACTATTTTCGAACTTGGAAAAAAACGCAATGATACTGGTGTCTGAAAATACAAAGAGGCGTCGAATGGCTTGGGTCGCCACTGTACGGAGGAAAACCATCACCTTTAAATCAATGAATACTATTTAATTTGAAAGTATGTAAAGTATGATGTAATTAAAGTATTTATTTTGGTGAACGGTGGGTTGTGTCTGAGGTGAATGTTATTATACTGGATTACAGAACTACCGGACGTAAACAGTGGATTATTGCACCTATGATAGGCGAGTAATTACTCCTGAAGTGTAACAAACCCGCATAGACAAGCTTCATAGCTCAGAATCTAACAAGTGTGTGTGTGTGTGTCAGTGTCACCACTGATGCTTGGTTGACGTTAGCGTTGCCTTAGTGCGAACGATTGTTTTCTCTGCGTTTAGATCTGCAGATCTTGCACCCATCCATTTGTGAACGGCAGGTGAGCCTCCAGTGTCTTGAAGTTTTTTAATTGATCGGAGGTGTAAGCGCTCACTCCACAGACCAGGTAGGAGAAAATATCAGGGAAACTGAGGCTTGCTAAACTTTCATAATAGTTCATATAGGAATCGATTCCGCCTATATACTCTTTTTTTTTTTTTTTAAGTAGCGTTGTTTGGCTTCATTATTAAGTTTGTCAGTATATGGTATAGTATAGCCAACTTTTTTTGTTTGTCACGGTCCATACTCTTTCTCTGTGCCGGTGGAGACCGGCCGGCTACGCTATTACGCTATTACCTTATTCCAAACGTGACCTGTAAAATGGCCGCCGCTACCCACAATGCACCATTCCATAACGTCTACGCCCGAGCTCTATTGTGAGTTTACAAAAATAAAAGTAGTTGCGAATAATGTATTATTGTTTTCTGTATGACCAGAAATGATAAGAGTAGGCTATTTTAAGTTGTTTCCACTGTTGATAGGAAAATGCAAGTGTTCGCGTCCGCGGCTCCGTGCCATGTAGTGTGCGGTCCACACTCCCCACAAACCCTTGGATATGCGTCAAAATCTTGTGTTTATTTGTGATAATCTTAGCCCTGTATTATTATTGTCTTATGCTGCGTTCACACCGGACGCGAATAGCGCGTCAAATTCGCGCCTGCCGCGTCTAGTTTGACGCTTGATCACTTTCTGTCCATTCGCGCGTCAAGAGCGAAATTAACGCGCGTAAAAACAAATTTGAGGCGAAATTTATGCGCGTCCGAGGCAAAAGTTTAAAAAGTTTTGAAACCCGTTGACGGCCATCTTTTTACAAGATGTGTGATGTTGATAGATCATTTATCGAGAGAGTCACTGCTCTGTACTTGCTCTGGAGAGTACGTAGGGGTCATCGTCGCCGTATTTGGATCCACCAGACCCTTCGGAGGCGGACCCAGTTTGGCGAGTTTCACCATTTGCTCCAGGAGCTGCGCCTGGATGACGGCCGCTTTCAGCGGTACTTCCGCCTGTCTCGCACACAGTTTGATGACCTGCTGTCCCGCATCGGAGCGAGGATCACCCTCCAGGACACCAACTACAGGCGATCTATCCCAGCTGCGGAGCGCCTGTCCATCTGTCTTCGGTTAGTAAATGTATATGATACTTTAAATACAGTATATTCAATATGCTAACATATGCTATGCTATCAATGCTCTTTAAAAACTGTGGTAGGCTAGCAGCTACGGATACCACTGTAGGTGCTCTTTCTAGTGATACTTAGTTAACTATAACCTAACGTTAGACATAACCTAGTAATTAAAATATTATCTTGGCAGATGTAATACTGTCATGTTTTTCTGTATAAACACAGTGATCTTTCTAGTGATAGCCTACTGAGTTAACTGCTATAACCTAGACATTCAAATATTCTCTTGGCAGACGTGATACTGTCATTGTGACATCCTAAGATATGTCAATTTGTGGTTCTGGGTGAAATCATTTATTTTCTTAAATTTCCTCATTTTAATAGAGCATTATTTGGGTCTGAGAGATCGGGACTTTTATTTTAAAAAGTGAACTGAGGACTGGGACGGAGGAGCTGTATAGGGACGTCCCGCGTGACGTCACGCCATTTGGTGCAGCCATCTTGACGGAATAGAAAATGCTAAACCGCCGGTGATACTACAGCTCGTCGCGAAATATTCCTATCATGCCCGAGCGATGCTGTGCAGTTGGATGCGATCAGATACGTGATCATACAAAAGGAATATCTTTGTACCGTATCCCAAAAGAAATAAAACGGAGAAACAAGTGGTTGGTGGCAATAAACAGGTGATTTTGTTTTGTGTTTTCCCCTGTAAACTCATTTTAAAGATTATTACAGCTAACGTCTATAATTTGGTGATAAAAATACATTGACCAACTTTTGCGGTGATGATTGAAAAATCCTTCCCCGCTGGCGTCCAAATAAAAGAGTTGCTGACCCATCCGGAATCGTGATACCGATAGCCTGCTAACGTTAAGCTTTTGTATGCTTTTAATGAAGCTCTGGTGTAGCGTGATGGGAAGTGAATAAGGTAACGTTAGCTGTAAATGTCACCGAACTCAATGTCAGAAAGTTTTTCAACACATTTAATGCCTGTAAAAAGAACTTGTGGTGCTTCATATGGATCTATGACTCCTAATTAATTTATCTTCCTCTTGTATCTTTTTGTGATGCTAATAAGTGCGATGATATGACGTAGAGTTAGCTGACAGCCGCTGCGCTAATAATAGTGGTGGGGGAAAAAATAGACTCTGTTCAATATCAATACTGTATACAATTATATCAATACAATTATATCAATACTGTAGTGCAAAGTATTGCAATATTTAGGCTAATTATAAAATTATATTATTAGTATAATAACAATAATATATATTACACACACCCCTATTAATAGATCCATTGCCACTGAGTAGCTGACGGATGTATTCCGTCAAAATGGCTGACGCGTGTTGATTAACCACCGATGACTGGAGGTCCATCGCAGAGGGGTTTCAGGAGCGGTGGAACTTCCCTCTGTGCGTTGGAGCGGTGGATGGGAAGCATGTGGTGATAAAGGCACCCCCCAACTCAGGATCCCAGTTCCACAACTACAAGGGAACATTCTCCATCGTTCTACTTGCAGTTGTGGATGCGAAGTATCGCTTCCGGGTGATCGATGTTGGGGGGTACGGCAGGACCAGTGACGGTGGGATTCTGTCAAACTCCGCCTTTGGACAGGCTCTCCGGGCTGGCACACTTCATCTGCCTCCTGACCTTCTTCTACCTGGTCCTGAAGACAGAGGACCCCAGCCCCATGTCTTCGTGGCTGATGTGGCGTTCCCGCAGCGGAGGAACCTCATTCCTGGACCCCTTCCCTGCACGCACGCTTCCTCCAGAGAGGCGTGTCTTCAATTACCGCCTCTCCAGAGCCAGGCTGGTGGTGGAGAACGCCTTTGGCATCCTCTCCTCACAATGGAGGATGTACCGCCGCCTCATCGAGGTCCACCCTGAAGTTGCGAAGAAGTGTGTGAAGGCGACGTGTGTTCTCCACAACTTCATGAGGTATTCGGAAGGGAGAGAGGCACCTGCTGTGATGGGCGCAGGGCATGCTGGAGAGGAGCCACTGCCAGGTCTGGGTCGGGTTGCAGCCAACAACTCCACCAGAGAGGCACTCCAGGTGAGGGAGGTTTTCATGGAACACTTCTCGGCGGAGGGAACAGTACCATGGCAGCCGACGGAGTAGCATTTGAAGTCATCCTCATGAAGTCCTTGAAGTCCTCCTTCCCCACAACGGCTCTTTTAAGAGCCACCCACAAACCTATATAGAGCATGTCTTTCTAAAAACAGTTTTCCTCCATTATACTATTTTGTATTTTTTTTCTCCAGGTTGTCAGGTCCACAACATGCACATGTATTAAGTTTAAACTCTGAGTCACTAACCTTTTCAAAATTACAGGTTTTCCATGTTTGTATACAAGTTTTTTTTTTAATATATATATATATATATATAAATAAATGGAGCCAGCCTCCAAAAGTAATTAACATTTTTTTGTTGTTGTTGTTCTTGGTTGTCTACATTTGTTGTGGCAAAAAATGTATTCATTTGATATTTCTGAATCAAATGAGATTTTATAAAATGATTTATTCTTGCAAGAAGTTCCCCGTCAGCCATCACCACACAGAAGTTACACTGTGAAGTGAGTGAGACCCAGAAGTGGAGGGCTGCGCACATTTTATACCCATTTCAAGGTCTTCAGTTGCTCTTCCTAGTAGTTTTCCACAGACCAAGGACTCATTACTGCTAGCTTCAATTTATCACTAGTTGACCCTTAAGCCCCGCCCAAACTAGATGACCTCTGACCTCTGCCCAGCCGTTCTCAGTGTCTCGCTCCTTCACTTCAGGTGTATAAACATACATTCATTTCATAAACAGAATCTTCTCTCACTACAAGTGAGAGACACACATGTGACATTCTTTGAATCATCTATATTTTACTAAAGAGCAATGAATATCATAAAATTGCCATCACACATTACAATGATGTTTCATATAATCTATATTTAGATATGGAGTAAATAGCATTAAATACAAAAAATACGTCTCGTATATGTTAAAAAATCAAGTTATGTGATAAAAGATTAGCTTTGTTGTGCATAGAACCACACCAGGCATTTAAACAGATTGTAAAATAATTTATTAAGGAAAGTTGTAAAAGAAATAGTAAGAACAGAAAAAAAAACGTAGAGACAGGAATAAAAAGGGGCTGGGGAGACAGGAGAAGGAGATATGGTTCAAAATCAAAATCTCTGATATGGTTCTGTCAAGAAAATATTAAATATTAATATGACACATTGGTAACAATACTCAGAGAGATTACATTTCTTCATTCTTTAAACATAACATATAATATGCCTTGTAATGTGTCTTTATTGGAAACACACCTGTCACTGTCTCCCCTGATTGTTCTTTGGGGTGTCCCTGGTCCTGGAGGTGGTTGTCCTCTCCGATCCAGGCCTCGACCAGGCGCGAATTGTCGCAGAAGTTCAGATTTTTCAACTCGGGCGGCAGACGCGAATTCGCGTCAAACGCGTGAATGCACAAAAAGCACTACATAAATCATTTGCGCGTAACGCGCCAGACGCTCAATTTGTGCCATTCGCGCAAACTTGACGCGCTATTCGAGTCCAGTGTGAACACAGCATTAACGCGCCAGACGCTCAATACGCGCGAATGAGGCATATTCGCGTCTACCGCGCCGCACTCTACGCCCATTCTCGCCACAGAAATTTTTTACGCGCATAACGCGTCTTTGCATTGACTTAACATTGAAATCGCTCGCGCCTGACGCGCTATTCGCGTCCGGTGTGAACGCAGCATAACCCGTATTATGAATGACATTTGACAAATTGCTTTGTTCCTTTTTTGGATGAAAGCGTCTCTAAATATGTAGTCTAATAAATGTTATAATAATGATGATAATTATTATTATTATTTGCGTACATGGATCCCAACACACCGCGTTTTCTAAGTCAGGTGACTGTAAATGCGCAAAAACTGTTTCCATTGCAGTTTTGCGAAATATTCCTTTTTGCACAGTGTGTCGCAAGATCTGTGTGCTTTGTAAAAGGACAGCTTGGTAAAAGGCAGGACACACCTTGGAAATGCCAGGCATGTAATGTTCACTTGTGTCTTCAGTTGAACATTTAGTTCCTCCACATAGAGGAATAACAATAAAACAGATTGAAAAACAAAACCTTTGAATATCTTTGTTTAGTGTCTGTCACACCCTGGGTCTGAATCTCATTCATATTGACGGGCCATTACCACACCCATGCATAAACCTTTTATGACAAAAAAACGGTCTTACAAAGTTTAAATCAATGTATTGTTTTATGTGAACGATTAGGCAGGATGTTTCTCACATCATTTTGAAGCCAGAACTCGAAGCGACAACATCCATTAGTCAAAAGTCTTCGGAACACATATTTAGTATGCGTTTTGTGGTCTCATTTTAGCAACTTTCATTTTTATTTATTTCAATAACCACGCATAAACATAATTCTCTTAAAAATACAAACATGTACATACATGTTGCTCACATATTATGGTAGCCCCGTTTGTGCTATATAGAGTGAATTTACACCTTTGGCATTAACATGTTTATAAATAACTGAAAAAAGCACAAATGTCAGGGCATTTCAAAACATCCCAAGGGCCCCAAAAACACCTTGGTCCCCAGAGGGTTAATGAACACTATTAGTTAATAAAATAAGTGATTATGGAATTAATCCACAATTACATATTTCATTAATAACAATTCATATATGAACTAATATATTAACCAGACACACTCTTCATTAGTTGCTAATGAGGCAATCATTAATGAATAGCTTAGATAATCATTAGTAATACATTAATTCAGTATTATCTGTGCATTAGTTAAGCATGAATTAATGCTTATTAGTGCACCCTTATTGTAAAGTGTTACCGGCACCGCCACCTCCCTTTGAGTCTCCCAAAAGCATTTTCTACCACAACCCGAGCCCTGGACACTTTCTTGTTGTAGATTAGTTGTTCTGCTGTCAGCCGGCCAGTGTCAGGGAATGGTTTTAGTAGCCAATTCTACAAAGGATAGGCAGAGTCTCCTAGCAAATAATAGCCAGCGTTCACCCCACTGATGTTCCTGGTGCAAAATTGTATATATAATTAGTCATTAACCACAACTAATATTGTGCTTGTAATAATATAGGTATCATTCAGATTCATGTGAGAGATTGATGATCTTAGGATGTAACCTTCACAGTGCTTATTAATTAATATAGTGTAGTTTAATGTTACAGTTATATGATTTTAACTGATATAGGCCTGGTTTCACAGGCAGGGCTTATTGTACTTATTTATTCTTACTGTAGGGTTATTTGATTTATGAGAATATTCATTAGTTAGCGCATGACAGTAGGCTACATGAGACGAAATACATTGTAATACACTACATTGCAAAGTTAGCTTAGCTCAAGCTTACCCTTCTGCGCCGTCGTTTTTGTCTTGCTTTGTCTTGAATCGCGCGGTTGTCTGTCTCGTCCCAGCTCCTTAAACATTCCCGAATTCGCCTGTATTTTTCGGCTGTGTTTTTCCTTGCAGCCTGCATCCTTTGTTCAAACAAAGCTTGTCTCCTCCTTGTGACAAACAGCCACATGCCGAGAAGCAAGAACAAGATCTTCTGTATGTCCTCCATTGTTGTTTGCGGTTCTAGCCTTCTTCTTCGCGCATGAATGACGTCAAGCGACTTTCCGACATACACCACGCCTACCAAGTGACGTTATCACTACTTTCCGACATACACCACGCCTATCAAGTGACGTTATCACTACTTTCCGTCATACGCCACGCCTATCAAGTGACGTTATCACTACTTTCCGTCATACACCACGCCTATCAAGTGACGTTATCACTACTTTCCGACATACACCACGCCTTTCAAGTGACGTTATCACTACTTTCCGACATACACCACGCCTATCAAGTGACGTTATCACTACTTTCCGTCATACGCCACGCCTATCAAGTGACGTTATGACTACTTTCCGTCATACACCACGCCTATCAAGTGACGTTATCACTACTTTCTGTCATACGCCACGCCTATCAAGTGACGTTATCACTACTTTCCGACATACACCACGCCTTTCAAGTGACGTTATCACTACTTTCTGTAATACGCCACGCCTATCAAGTGACGTTATCACTACTTTCCGTCATACACCACGCCTATCAAGTGACGTTATCACTACTTTCTGTCATACGCCACGCCTATCAAGTGACGTTATAACTACTTTCCGACATACACCACGCCTATCAAGTGACGTTATCACTACTTTCTGTCATACGCCACACCTATCAAGTGACGTTATCACTACTTTCCGACATACGCCACGCCTATCAAGTGACGTTATCACTACTTTCCGTCATACACCACGCCTATCAAGTGACGTTATCACTACTTTCTGTCATACGCCACGCCTATCAAGTGACGTTATCACTACTTTCCGTCATACGCCACGCCTATCAAGTGACGTTATCACTACTTTCTGTCATACGCCACGCCTATCAAGTGACGTTATCACTACTTTCCGTCATACACCACGCCTATCAAGTGACGTTATCACTACTTTCCGACATACGCCACGCCTTTCAAGTGACGTTATCACTACTTTCCGACATACGCCACGCCTATCAAGTGACGTTATCACTACTTTCCGTCATACACCACGCCTATCAAGTGACGTTATCACTACTTTCCGTCATACACCACGCCTATCAAGTGACGTTATCACTACTTTCCGACATACGCCACGCCTTTCAAGTGACGTTATCACTACTTTCCGACATACGCCACGCCTATCAAGTGACGTTATCACTACTTTCCGTCATACGCCACGCCTATCAAGTGACGTTATCACTACTTTCCGTCATACGCCACGCCTATCAAGTGACGTTATCACTACTTTCCGTCATACACCACGCCTATCAAGTGACGTTATCACTACTTTCCGTCATACACCACGCCTATCAAGTGACGTTATCACTACTTTCCGTCATACACCACCCCTATCAAGTGACGTTATCACTACTTTCCGTCATACACCACGCCTATCAAGTGACGTTATCACTACTTTCCGTCATACGCCACGCCTATCAAGTGACGTTATCACTACTTTCCGTCATACGCCACGCCTATCAAGTGACGTTATCACTACTTTCCGTCATACGCCACGCCTATCAAGTGACGTTATCACTACTTTCCGTCATACGCCACGCCTATCAAGTGACGTTATCACTACTTTCCGTCATACGCCACGCCTATCAAGTGACGTTATCACTACTTTCCGTCATACACCACACCTATCAAGTGATGTTATCACTACTTTCCGTCATACACCACGCCTATCAAGTGACGTTATCACTACTTTCCGTCATACGCCACGCCTATCAAGTGACGTTATCACTACTTTCCGACATACACCACGCCTATCAAGTGACGTTATCACTACTTTCCGTCATACGCCACGCCTATCAAGTGACGTTATCACTACTTTCCGTCATACGCCACGCCTATCAAGTGACGTTACCACTACTTTCCGACATACACCACGCCTATCAAGTGACGTTATCACTACTTTCCGACATACACCACGCCTATCAAGTGACGTTATCACTACTTTCCGTCATACGCCACGCCTATCAAGTGACGTTATCACTACTTTCCGTCATACACCACGCCTATCAAGTGACGTTATCACTACTTTCCGTCATACGCCACGCCTATCAAGTGACGTTATCACTACTTTCCGACATACACCACGCCTATCAAGTGACGTTATCACTACTTTCCGACATACACCACGCCTATCAAGTGACGTTATCACTACTTTCCGTCATACGCCACGCCTATCAAGTGACGTTATCACTACTTTCCGTCATACACCACACCTATCAAGTGATGTTATCACTACTTTCCGTCATACACCACGCCTATCAAGTGACGTTATCACTACTTTCCGTCATACGCCACGCCTATCAAGTGACGTTATCACTACTTTCCGACGTACACCACGCCTATCAAGTGACGTTATCACTACTTTCCGACATACACCACGCCTATCAAGTGACGTTACCACTACTTTCCGACATACACCACGCCTATCAAGTGACGTTATCACTACTTTCCGACATACACCACGCCTATCAAGTGACGTTATCACTACTTTCCGACATACACCACGCTTATCAAGTGACGTTATCACTACTTTCCGTCATACACCACGCCTATCAAGTGACGTTATCACTACTTTCCGTCATACACCACGCCTATCAAGTGACGTTATCACTACTTTCCGACATACACAACGCCTATCAAGTAAGGGTACCGTTGGCAGTGGAAACGCTAGCCAGATCCTGGTTTACCGACCCGACCCGTACCGTACCGTACAGCACCGCTTAGTGGAAACGAGCCATAAGTATTGAGAGCTGTACATGCTCATACTTTTCATGTTCATACTTTTCAGTTGGCCAGCATTTCTAAAAATACTTTTTTTGTATTGGTCTTAAGTAATATTCTTATTTTCTGAGATACTGAATTTGGGATTTCCATTAGTTGTCAGTTATAATCATCAAACTTAAAAGAAATAAACATTTGAAATATATCAGTCTGTGTGTAATGAATGAATATAATATACAAGTTTCACTTTCTGAATGGAATTACTGAATTAAATCAACTTTTTCATGATATTATAATTATATGACCAGTAAATACAACTGTATACGGTGATAGGCGTCGTATTCCTACAGGTAGATGTGGATTTGCTGAGAGTCACTGATGCGAATTTGACTAACTTGACAGAACTGACGCTACGCTTGATTTCGGTTATCACTTACCCACCCCTTTAAGTTTTTCCAAACCTGTATTGGCTTGTTTTTTTCTGTTGAACACAGTTGGTAAACAGACTGTAGACTGTAGGAAAAAGAAATCCATGGAAGTCAGTGGGTGCAGTCAACTGTCTGGTTCTTAAAAGAAAACTTAAAAGGGTGAGTAGTGATGACAAAATGAAATGTTAATTCACTTACATAATAATAATAATATACTTTATTTTATATAACGCCTTTAAAGCAGATTCTCAAGGCACTTTACACAATAAAAAAAACAAAGAGAAAAATTAATAATAATAAAAGTAAAAATACACACGCCAATCGACTTTATTCTGATGCAGTCTGCTGTACTTTCTGCATGTCTTGATTGACAGAGTTCTCGTCCAATCAGCGGTCAGTATTCCATTCGCCACATATACCTATCTTTTCCGTTTTGTCTGACTTGTCGTTGTGTTTTCTGATTTGTTATTTTGTTTTCAGATTTGTCGTTGTGTTTTCTGGTTTGTTATTTTGTTTTCTAACTTGTTCATTTGTTTTAAGTCTTTCCATTGCGTTTATAAATTTGTTGTTTTGTTTTCAGAATTGTGGTTTGTTTTGCACTTCTCGGCCACTGGAATACACAATAATAAAAACTATTAGGAAAAAGCAAACCTAAAAAAGTGAGTTTTTAGGTTGGATTTAAAAATGTTTAGATTTTGTGCATCTTTATGAGAAGGAAGTGCGTTCCAGAGTCAGGTAGGAAGAGAACCCAGAAAGCAATTTTGCGTTTAAAAGACGTCAAGTAGCCGTAAAAACACAGCCCAGACGTCTAGGCTAAAAGAAGGCTGAATTTGGGCTGTCAGTGAAAATCTAATAGATGTCTAACCATAGCCCAAGAATAAGACGTCTAACCATAGCCCAAGAATAAGACGTCTAACCATAGCCCAAGAATAGACTAGTCATCAATTAGACCCTTGTGAAAAAGAAGTGTGCTTAATTGTATTGAAAGCGTACTTTTTTTGTGCTTAATATCATAAAAGTATACTTTTTGAAAAGTGCACTTGCAGATAATATAATATAGTTCAAATTAAATACCACTTAAGTGTACTTAAAGGGAATGCACTTTAATGACAATATTTCTTAACACACTTAAGTGCACTTTTTACAAATGCACTTTGTAATAATGTCTAATTAAGCTTAACTTAAAGTAAGTACACTTTCATCACAATATTTCTTAACACACTTAAGTGCACTTTTTACAAATGCACTTTGTAATAATGTCTAATTAAGTTTAACTTAAAGTAAGTACACTTTCATCACAATATTTCTTAACACACTTAAGTGCACTTTTTACAAATGCACTTTGTAATAATGTCTAATTAAGTGTAACTTAAAGTAAGTACACTTTCATCACAATATTTCTTAACACACTTAAGTGCACTTTTTACAAATGCACTTTGTAATAATGTCTAATTAAGTGTAACTTAAAGTAAGTACACTTTCATCACAATATTTCTTAACACACTTAAGTGCACTTTTTACAAATGCACTTTGTAATAATGTCTAATTAAGTTTAACTTAAAGTAAGTACACTTTCATCACAATATTTATAAACACACTTAAGTGCACTTTTTACAAATGCACTTTGTTATAATGTCTAATTAAGTTTAACTTAAAGTAAGTACACTTTCATCACAATATTTCTTAACACACTTAAGTGCACTTTTTACAAATGCACTTTGTTATAATGTCTAATTAAGTTTAACTTAAAGTAAGTACACTTTCATGACAATATGTCTAAACACACGTAAGTGCATGTTTTAAAAAGGCACGTTGTAATAATGTCTAATTAAGTTTTACTTAAACAGTTATTTTGATGTATTGACTAATATACTAAATAAAATAATAATTTTAATGGAAAATATGGAAAATAATTGTTTTTAATTTCAACTCAAGTGTGTTGTCCAAAATTATTTTGTTGATGTATTTTAAATGTGTTTAGTCTATAATATATTGTGTGCATTAATGCACTTGAAATGTATTTTTCCTCTAAACTGCAATACATTTGTTTATACAGTATACTCCAGTACAACTTATTGTTGACATTTTTATCACCAGCTTCTGCTCTATGAACTCAATTAAAAGTGTCAGTTTTCTACATAATATTTGACAATAAAATGTAATTTATGAGAGGAGTTCTTAATGTAATATTAATGTATTGTACTTTAAATCTGTGTAGAGAATACTTTTAATATCATTATGTTGATCTAAGTAAATTAAACACATTTAGTTGTGAGCAAAGTTAAACAAATCTAAACAAAATTAAATTGCATTTAAATTCAGTTAAAATACATTTTATTTAAATTAGACTACACTACACTATAAAAATGATTGACTTTTAGTTAGGTGAATGAATCCAGTTTTGTGAACTTACAGAGTCTAACAACACAATGAGTTTGAACAGAAATTAAAAAGCTGAAATATAACCATGCATGAAATATATTAACTTTATTTAATGCGCATGCGCCAGATATACTACGTCACGATGACGCACTACTTCACTAGAGTTTGAAAAATGCACTGTTATGTTTCTGTAATCGCGATTCGTGAGGAAAGGAAACGTACTCGGTTACTTACGTAACCTCGGTTCTCTCTAGAAGAGGGAACGAGTACTGCGTACTGAAAGTACGCACCGGGTAAAGTCTCTTTGCTCGAGATATTGAAGCCAAAATTTATCCTTAAATTTCCATATCTTGTAAACGCAGTGCAGCAGCAGTCAGACCTAGAGCGGGCAATCTAGCGCGCTCATTGGCTGCTCCGCGGCAACTGCTGCAGCCTACCACTGAGCCCCTGGCGTGACGTCACGCCCAATGAGGACGCTTCGCGCCCTCACGCGGCCAAGCCCGCCAAAATGGGAGTGGCTTAGCGTATATAAGGGGCAGTTCAGGCTGCTAACACTCGATTTTAATCTCTTCAGCGACGCTCTACGCTTCGCTGACCTCCGAGAGAAGCCGCCGCCGTCGAATCCAGCGACCAGCCAGCTTAGGACAGCGCCTGAGGAAGCCGGCCGTCTTCGCCACCTTCAGCCGTCCGTGCCAGCTACGCTATCCGGCGACAAAGTATCCTTTTTCCAAAACCTCTCCGTGAGCTCGCCGCCGCGACTCACGTCCTAAAAGAGCAAAGGCGTTTGTACAAAAATGCCTCGTCTTTCCTGCGGTTCGTGCCGAACCGCGCTCAGCGACGGAGACCGCCACGTGATCTGCGCTCTCTGCCTGGGCCGAGACCACGCAGCCATCGCTCTCTCGACGGGTGGCTGCATCGAGTGCGACGAGATGGCGATTTCGACCCTGCGGGCTCGACTCGCCCTCTTCAACGTCGAAGCTGTCGCTCCGCCTCACCGAAACGATATCAAGTACGGGATAAAGTCCCGTACTTTACGGGGTAAAGTCTCTTTGCTCGAGATATTGAAGCCAAAATTTATCCTTAAATTTCCATATCTTGTAAACGCAGTGCAGCAGCAGTCAGACCTAGAGCGGGCAATCTAGCGCGCTCATTGGCTGCTCCGCGGCAACTGCTGCAGCCTACCACTGAGCCCCTGGCGTGACGTCACGCCCAATGAGGACGCTTCGCGCCCTCACGCGGCCAAGCCCGCCAAAATGGGAGTGGCTTAGCGTATATAAGGGGCAGTTCAGGCTGCTAACACTCGATTTTGATCGCTGAAGCGAAATGAGCTCGAAGCGCGACACGGCAGGGAACGCAGTACTCGTTCCCTCTTCTAGAGAGAACCGAGGTTACGTAAGTAACCGAGTACGTTCTCTTACGAGAGGTTCTCTCGTACTGCGTACTGAAAGTACGCACCGGGAACCCCTTGTAAACGCCGTGTGCGCTTAAGCAGTCACTATATGAATCCCAGGGGGGAACGCCCCGGGGGACATGGATAAGTGAAATTAGGTGGCCAACAGAGTGGGCTCGCACCTGTACATAAGCACTATATGAGGGGATATACATACAGAGCGGCACTGCCGGTCTTATATTTGAACACATCTACCCTTGTAGCGCAGTTCACAAGTGAGTCGCTAGGACTTTTTTTTTTTTTTTTTCAGACTGAAAGGAGTCTAGCCTGCAAGGCGGGGACTTCTAGGTTGTAGAACCTAACAAATGTAGACGGGGAGGCCCAGCCTGCCGCCGTACAAATGTCATGAATAGAAATCCCGTACAAAGGCTCTCTCTCTCTCTCGCTCTCTCTCTCGCTCTCTCTCTGAATTAAAAACCATGGGGGAAGGGTAATCATTATCTGCATTTAATGCTGCTTCTGTGGATTGTTTTAAGAAACATCTTTTTAGTCAAGCTTTTAATTTTTATTATTTTAATTTTTTCCTCCTTTTATTTATTTTGTTCTCTACATGCTATAGCGTTTTGAGTTTGAGAAAGGCGCATTACAAATTAAATGTATTATTATATAATGTGATGCAGGAGCGAGACGAGATACGAGTTTTCACGGCGTTCACCCCTCATCACACTATAGTTTTCCTCAGTGAAAACAGAACGTGAAGACACTTTCCTCTCACTGACAACATAAGAGTGAAAAAAAAAATGACAGAATTTTTTAATGTGAACTGTATACTCTTTAATGGATCACAGTGACATTCCTTCCACATACATCAGAGACAGAACACATGACCATACGACGTAGTCTATGACGAAACCCAAACCCAGAGTGATAAAAAGAAAAATAAATATGAAGTAATCTCCTGCAAAGTACAAATACTAGTGATTTGTTATTCACAATAAGAATTACATCACTCCCAATGTTAGATAAGGTTTTAGCTTTTTTTTTGTATTATAACTCTCTTTAACCAGCATTTGAGATTAGTAGGCTGCTCTTTATGGCACTTTAGTGTAGGAAAAAAATAAGTCTGATCATATATATTTCAATTCCAAATGTTGTAGCTGAAGGAAAAATATTTGGCAGGTTTTGTTTTTTGACATTTCAGTTAACAGCAGCTATTTGTTTGGTCGAACAGCAGCGTAGTTTTTAATAACTTGAGAGTAGCGAATGATTTTGACCTCGTTTGTGTGAGGTTTAAAGTCCTGCCACAGATACTCGGGTGAAAGCAGTTTGCTGGGTTTATTATAAAGGAAGTACTTGTTCAAATGAGACTCCTCCTGCCACGCTGCCTCAATGGATTTAGATGCATCAATGTCCAGCTGCTCCCGGCAGGTTTTAGCAACCTCATGTACGTCTTTCACTAAGCCACCGATCACAGCCCCGCCATAATAATAATCACCCTCAGCAGAAGGAATGAAAGCTTGAGACTCTGGTCGGCGTTCATATGGGAATTGTTCACGAGGTGTTTGATAATAACCAGGATGTATCGCACCTACCAGACGACCCAAAGTCTCCACCCCCCAGCGACCATAAAACTTTGAGTCCACATCAAGGCTGAAAACATAGTCGGCTTCATTGAAAAGTCGACTCTCAATCAGTTTCTCCAGTCTTGCCATCCTGCTCAAACTGATATCCTGCCATCTGTTAGAACTAGGGACTGTCAACACCGTCAGATTATGTTCTTCACTCAGTTTCACTGCAGGAACATTTTCTGGATGATCAGTGAACACATAATAATGCACACGAAATCCAACAAAGTAATTCTGCTCTGCAGACTCCAGGAAATCTTTAAGAAACTGTGTGTACCTGAAAAACAGAGAGGGAGAGTGACAAAAATGTAAAGTAATAAACTGGCAAAAAACCCATCTCTGAGTAAGCACTGATTTAAAGAGTCACCATACGGACGATAATCATCAGCAAGCTATACCTCTTTCTTCTTCATTTGTTTAATGGCAATTTAAGGCCTGTTCACAATAAGAATGTTAACTACAAAAATAATTATAATATATTAACGTCCACACCAACAGACAACACAAAGTTCTGTTTATTGTGTGTGCGTTGCTTCTTACTTTGAATGCTTAAAGCCAGGGTTATTCTGATTGGCTGTCTATGTTTTTATCTTTCATCAACCGGAAAAAAAAATAGTTGACTGCAACAATATTGTTACTCTGTGTTACTATAGTTGAGGTATAGACTTACCTATTATCATATAAGAATAATTATTAAAACTCCATCTTCATCATTGTAGTAATATAAGTATTTAAATTAATTTATTGAACAGTCTGTGCTTGCAAAGATATCATTGCTGTATAAGTTAATTTTTATGTTTAGACATTTGCTTTGCATTTTGGAAAATACATTCACATATGTATTTTTATTACAGAAATACATTGTTTAAATCATACTGTTGAAAACAAGCAAACATATAAAAAGCCCTTTGAATACAGGTCCATGTTGTGTGACATTTACCCGACATAATAAAATGAGTAAAATAAAACAAACATTGCTTTATGTATAATAATATAATATAATGTCATGCCCAGAGCCTCATCAATAAAGCACTCATGCGCTGAATACCTCTGAAGCATAAAGACAAAAAGTTGCTATATAGCTACATGTAGTTACACACCCTGAGTTACCTCAGTTTTTAGATCTGAAAGTTAAGGTTATCCATTTATTTTTTTATCCATAAACTTACCCAGAAAAGCTGCATAAACTGCTTTCTGGAATACCCAAAGGGTCCAATTGCAGCT
This sequence comes from Phoxinus phoxinus, assembly GCF_949152265.1. Classification (NCBI taxonomy): domain Eukaryota; kingdom Metazoa; phylum Chordata; class Actinopteri; order Cypriniformes; family Leuciscidae; genus Phoxinus; species Phoxinus phoxinus. The sequence goes on from NC_136877.1 coordinate 3,753,575, forward strand.
AATAACAATAATAACAAAAGCATACAAAGACAAAACATCCATGCAAGAAAAAGACCTGCAACTGAACACTGGAAACAAGAGGGCTAAATACACAAGGAATAATCAGGCTAACAAAACACAGGTGAGAACAATCATTGAGCACTGGGTGAAGAACAGGTGACAGAACATATGCAAACTAAAATTACAACTAATAAAACAGGAAACACCGTGCCCCTCCCGAACTTTGTTAATAAAACATCATTATATATAAAGGCTAATGTTTTATGAATTTGAGGAGCTGAGAAGAGTGTCTTATGCCGGGTTCACAATGAACGATTTTAGGCCTGATTTTCGTTTGCCGACAGGTTTTGTGAGATCGTCGACAAATGCCCGAATCATAGGTAAATCGGTGCTCGTTCACGTGAGTGACAATCATGCAGTGTGAATTAGACGCGATCTAAGAGAATCGCTGACGAGTCGCCGACGCCCGTGAGATATTTGGCATGGTAAATATCTGGACCTGTCTGCGATTTAAAGGTGCTGTATGGAGTTTTTCTACTAAAACTAATTCATTTTTTATTACCTGTATGTGAAGGGGTTGTAATCTCACAATAAAATGATCCACTTGGCGGGTTTTGCTATTACCTCTGAAAGCAAGTATTCCTATTTCTATGTGAAGTCTCCGGGTCGGATTTGCCGCGAAATCCAGTGACGTGACTGAGACCTCTATGCGCTCGCGAGCGTCTCGCCTCTCGCCTCGTCTACTGACTTTGCACTCAACAGCGACGACACTGCAACTTTATGACATGGAGTCTGCTAATACTAGGAAACGACAAGCACAACACAGACTCCAACACAAACTCCACATAATAATAAAAAACAAAAGATAGCACGCGCACAAGCACTCGCTTGTAAACGTATTGGTTGCAATCTGAAACATCACCGCTAGATGCCGCTGAAAACTCCATACAGCACCTTTAAACTCCTGCTGCGTGAATGTGTTCTGACTGAAAACTACATCGGCGATGACCTACAGCCAATGAGAGAGCAAGATACAGGACGGGGAGGAGTTATGGACTACATATCAGTATTTTAATAGATATTTACAATTATATCGGTAACACTTTACAATAAGGGTGCACTAATAAGCTGCTTAACTAATGCACAGATAATACTGAATTAATGTATTACTAATGATTATCTAAGTAATTAAATTAATTAACACTATTAGTTAATAAAATAAGGTATTATGGAATTAATACACACTTACATATTTCATTAATAACAATTCATATATGAACTAATATATGAACCAGACAGACTCTTCATTAGTTACTAATGAGGCAATCATTAATGAATAGCTTAGATAATCATTAGTAATACATTAATTCAGTATTATCTGTGCATTAGTTAAGCATGAATTAATGCTTATTAGTGCACCCTTATTGTAAAGTGCTACCATTATATCAAACAGAAACAAAGCACAAACATTTGCTTGACCAGCAGCAACAGCAGCACATTGCAAAATTATTTATTTACCCCCAACTATCTTTGCAGAAGACACAATCCTTGCTCCCCTCGTCTCCCCAACAATTTCCTCCTGCATAATCTTTTTTTTTTTTTTTTTTTTTTGCAAATCAGCGCAATCTTCTTGCAGGCTGTCATTTTTAATAACAATTTCAGTCTGGCGCGAGAACTCCGGTCTAACGCACGCGTGATCTTGCGCATTTTCCTTATCTCTTCTCGGCGTGTGTTTGGTTGTGAAACATAGTTTGCAGACCAGACAGAAGTTGTTGCCGATTCGTTCTTTTGTAAAGTCATGCAGTGTCAAACTAGCCTGGTTCTACCAGACTCTCGTACATTTCATTTGTACAGAGAGTCTGGCCTCTCTCCATTGACAAGCGTTAACTTCCTTGTAGACGGGGGGTACTCTGTTGAAGTTTAAAACTATTGGATCTGACCAGAGCCACTCTGGATCTGCCATAACCAATCGCTAACGTTTGGTCATGGCGTATGACGACTCAAACTAGCGCACGACCTCAGCATCATCGTTCTCAGCCACTCCCTCTGTTCACTGATTGGACCTGCAAGAAAAACCAAGAATATACCACAATCCCAGACCTAGTACTGAAGGAAACTGAAAATTGAGCGGAAGTACATAGGAGGGCGGAGCCAGGCTAGTGTGAAACCTCCTGTGGCCGATCCATCGTGCAGTGTGCACAGAAAAGAACAGTGAAAAGAACAGTGACCCGACTACTTTGAAAATCGTTCAGTGTGAACTCGGCATTAGTCATAGCATTAGTCAAAGCCAGTACTGTGTTAATTAGCCCGTGTGGCACTTTGCCTTTAAAAAGATGTCATTTTGGCCAGATTACAGGATTACAGATTACAGCTGAGAGGGACATTATTTAGGGATAGGAGAGATGAACAAGTGGTGAACTCACTTTCCAAGAGCGAAGACTGTAGTTGCTATGGTGATGTTTTGTTGTTTGTAGATTGAATCAATCAATGTGGGATCAAAAGTTCCTTCCCATACAACTGGGGCCAACCATGGTGCCACTGGAACAACTTTACCATCTGGGCTGTTTTAAAGAAAGAAATTCACACACATAGCCTACGCAGGAAATCCAAATCCAAATACATATTAGTATAAAATAAAAATATATGTATAAAAAAAGAACTGTTTATGTTCTTACCTCACTACACTGGGCTGTTTGTATGAAAGCCTGTACAAAAACAAAACAAAAAACAGTTGTGAACAGTTGTGATGTCTTGTAATTAGCTCCTACACGCAAAGCTTGTTATTCCTCATTATTTTAGATTGTGTTTTGACTTTTCAAATGTCTGTTGTTGATGATGTGTCTTACAGTGGGCTGAACATGGATCTTAACATCTGAAGCTCTTAATTGACTTTATTATTGTTGGGTGCTGTCTGTAAGAATGACAGCTAGTGGTGGAAATAGGTACTGCAGTCCAAATTCAAAATATCAGAGATCGTTGTTTTCCCGCCCCTTCTCCTCAGACTCGACGCTCACGTAGGTTGCCAGTTTGAGGACACGCAACAGGAATGAGCGAAATTGACAACGAAAGCCGAGGAGAGTTACGTAAGTTAATGAGTTGATTTATCCGCGTTTTAATATGTTCTCGTTCACAGAGATTTTTAGATGGATATCGAGGCTTTTTAGGTTGTGTGTGATATCTGCAATCTCTGACCCAGTTTGTTTGCTCGTTTCCAAGGCTTTAATGCGTTGTGTTTCCTGCCAACTGGCAACCCGGGGTGGCGAAATACTATTGGGTGAACTTGCAGTGGGCGAGATTACACAGACCAAAACAAAAACCGTCTGACAACACGGAACGTGTAAAATAATAAGTAAAATAACTGGCTGTAGAAGTGTTTTTCAGAGAAACGAGTATGTGAACTTGGCATGTTTCCTAAATATCTGCAAACACATTATGGTATGTTTATGCTTCCATCACCTTTAAAACTCAGCAAAGCATTACAGCAAAACCAGTCCACCTGGTTACCTGTAAACTTCTGCATTCAAGTGAAAAATCAAACGATAGCAAAGACAATCTTGATCAACGACTTCCTCAAATCCTAACATTTCCTTTCCAACTCCCATATCCCTCATTTTGTACTTTTGACTGTGGGCATTTCCTTTGTAATCTTGTTTTGATGTTGCGGTTTTAAAACGGTAGTTAAAGGAAGCCACCACATGAACAAAACTTCTGCAAAATAAAGTTCAGTGACTGCCATTACATACAATACAGAAATGTGTGAGTTTAATGTTTAATTGCATTTCCTGGACTTTGAATAAAATCCTGTTTCCAACACACAAGTCACAATAAATTAGAGCAAAACTGTTGAAGGAAGTGATACTCACCCATATGGTGATTGCAAGTGCAACAGAGAATTTTCCTGGTCTTCTTTTTTTATTCTAAGAAATAAGAGATACAGCAGTGAATTATGATCTTGCATGTTGTAAATCCAGCAGGCTCCGAGTCCGATTTGTAAACAAATAATGGCGGTGCCCATAGCCCATGATAACTTACCGATTATCAACTAACATGATCTTATTTTTTCAAGTATTAAAACCACATTAGGAGTTCCTTTACATATATTTAACGATGTAGTTAACAAGTGTGTAAATATTTGGTATAAATAAATAAAAAAAGATTTTAACTGTCATGCATTGCAAGTCTTTTTTTAAGAAAGAAGGAAGTTTTAATGATATGACGGATGTGGCGCTCAAGGGAGAGGGTTGAATCAAAGATCACGCCGAGGTTGCGGTCCTGGGGAGATGGGGAGACAATGGTGCCGCCGATGGTGAGAGTGGGGTTATTGGTTTTGCTGAGTGTGGATTTGGAGCCTATGAGGAGGAATTCTGTTTTATTGCTGTTGAGTTTAAGGAAGTTGTGTTGCATCCAGGTTTTAATAGCTGACAGACAGGAGTTGATGTGGGAGAGGGGAGGATTGTGGGGGGATTTGGAGCTGAGGTAGATCTGGGTGTCATCAGCATAACAGTGGAAGTTCAAGTTGAAGTGGCGGAGTATCTGACCAAGGGGGAGGATGTAGGCGATGAAGAGGAGGGGGCCGAGTACGGAGCCTTGGGGAACACCTTGGGTGACTGCACTGTAAAAAAAATCCGTAAAAATACGGTACAATGTACCATATTAATTTGAAGGAATTGTCCGTTTTTTTCTTTTACAGGACTTTTACCCGTATTTTGAATTACGCGTTGCATTGTGGGAACTAGAACCTGATCGGCGCGAAAAGTTTGAGCGCCATTACACACGCAGATGACCGCGGCCAAAGTTGCTTTTTAAAGTCGGATTTCGGTTGTGTGGAAGTTATTCTGACCCTTCTGTGGTAAAAACCGAAAATTATATTTAGCTAAATGTCAAATAAGCTGTTTACGTAACGTTATTTAGTTGGCATCCGGCTTGTTAGGCAAATGAATGTCGGAGCCGTCGCGTTTGTCATTTTATGCTTATCGTCACAGATTTAAATATTTATTTCACACTCGTGGAAGGTCCCCTGGTTGTATGTGTTCTAGTGTCCTCGTTGTAACTGGTTTATTGGCTTTTATTTTGTCGGTGATGCAGTTTATTTCACGCCGAGTGCACCCGTTAACCAGGATGAAGGGCAGGAACGTTACTCGTGTTTTTGGAGCAGTTTAATGGCTTCAAACAAAAGCTACCAGATGAATCGTCGAGAAAAGGAAAGGCCATTTAAGACTGTGTGTGATGCAGTACAGCTGGATCAAGGAAAACACCACCTTTTCTGCCAAATGAGGTAACGTTACGTTAATGTTATGTTTACGTTAGACTTTTTATTGTCTTGTTTTTGTTTTAGACGACACACAGACATTAACTTTATACACACATGACACATTATATGACTTTAAACCCCTAATAATGACCTTGAAAGAATAATTTACATTTAACTTGACTGCTAATACTTTATTATATTTTGTTTCATAGTTTCTGTTGTTTTCTTATCTATTGACAGGACTTTCATGATGTAAGTTACTGTGCATCCCAAGCACCACCCTGCATGCTCCTTATGGGTTTGTATTTTGTTTTATTAGTATTTTTTGATTAATAATCATAATGAGTATTCAATATTGACAAAACACATTTAAATTTAAAGTCTGAAGAAAAATGTTTCTAGAAAATACTGTCTGATTGTTTTTCAACCTCAACCTGGTCTGCATGATACTTTGTAGTTCAATTTCCTTCATTTAATTGCGTGTGTAGCTAAAAACATATATTTTTTTTCTTCATATGCAACTTTCCTGTGCAGAAATCCTGAATGAAGGTCGAAAAGGCTGAGATGAAGGAAACCAAACGTCTACACATTCCTCCAAGACTGCTGAAATTCCTGTATGAACAACTGAAAATCTATGTAAAGTTTAAAGGGATAGTTCACTTTGAAATTAAATTTTGGAATGTTTTAGCTTACCTGAAGTGCATCCAAGATGCAGGTGTCTTTGTCTCCGCAGTAGTTTCAATTTTTATATTTTTAGGTCAAACCGTTCTTGTCTGTCAGTCATATAATGCAGGTATATAGGCACTGTCTCCAAAAGCATGCAGAGATGTCTCTAATAGCATGCAGAGAAAAGTCCAAATTAAAAAATTCCCCATCGTAAGTGCACATTGATGGCCTAAGACACGAAACAAGCGGTTTGTATGATAAAACGAACAGTATTTATATCGTTTTTATCTCTTTTACACAACAACGTCCAAGTGATCTGCCGTAGAGTGCCGGAAGGGGTGTCCCGGATGAGTTTGCGCGAGCTTGCGTAAATTGATTTTTTTACATCGGTTTAAACATCCCGGATAAGCACAAACTAGTACCATTTCTATTAGCCGTCCTACCTACAATCTCTGTTCTGTGCATAGGTTCTGGTGTAAACAATGAGTGACGTACACGCGCGAGAGACCACTTCCGGCGCTCTACAGCGCTTACGCAGACTAAGTAAACAGATCACTTGGACGTCGTTGTGTTAAAGAGATAAAAACGATATAAATACTGTTCGTTTTATCATACAAACCGCTTGTTTCGTGTCTTAGGCCATCAATGTGCACTTACGATGGGGAATTTTTTAATTTGGACTTTTCTCTGCATGCTTTTGGAGACAGTGCCTATAGACCTGCATTATATGACTGACAGACAAGAACGGTTTGACCTAAAAATATAAAAATTGAAACTACTGCGGAGACAAAGACACCTACATCTTGGATGCACTTCAGGTAAGCTAAAACATACCAAAATGTAATTTCAAAGTGTACTATCCTTTTAAGCTTTTGTCAAATCTCAAAATGGACCTTTAACTGAACATACCGAAGAAGGAAAGTTTTTCACGCAAGTTGTTCACTCCAAAATTAAAATAATGTCATTTATTACTCACCCTCCTGATGTTCCAACCCTGCACGACTTTAGTTCATCTTCAGAACAAAAATGAAGATTTTTTAATGAAATCTGAGAGCTTTCTCTTTCTCTGTTGACAGCTTACGCAACTACCACTTTCAAGCTCCAGAAAGGTAGTAAAGACATCATTAAAGTTATTATTATTATAACCTTTATTTAAACAGGAAAAGTCCCATTGAGACACAGTCTCTTTTACAAGGGAGTCCTGTAAAGTAACACGGTGTCTTAACCAGATGCGATAAGATTCTAGCAACAAGCTGTTTTTCTGTCCACACCAAATGCGTCGTGACCATGTAAAGCGACAAAAACCACAGCCAATCAGAACAGGTTCTCTTGGCACAGCAGTCACAATGAAATTGATAAGTACATAATCAAATTAATAAATATTACACCATTTAAACAACTGAGTGACTGAAACAATCTTTGTCATAGAATACACTTGTTTGTTCACAATGAGTTGACAGTTGTTTTTTTTGTAGTGTTCCAGCTGCAATGTCGCAGAAAAATAGAAACTGTTTCTAAAATAGAATCGTCAAGTGTCACTGGTTAGGACAAAAACTCTGATTGACATGGAAAATATACCTTTTATCGTGTGTTGCGTGTAGTTACAACACGGTGTAATCTATGTATTTTCATTGGTTTAACCTCCCCAAAAAAGCGATGCAAATGCTTTGTGTGTGAAAAAAAAATTTTTGTCACATTATTTTGATACATTCACATGAGCATCTCAGTGGTTTGTGTTCTCACCCATGCATTCTCACCCTGCTGGGTCAGCAGCACGCATGCATTGTGGCGCTCTTGTGATCGCGTGTCAGCGATCTATATTTTGTGAGAAAAGATGTGTATTTTTTTCTTCACACAAAACATTTGTGCCACTTCATAAATTTGAGGTTAAACCACTGAGTCACAAGGATTACATTTTATGTCTGTATACCTTTCTTAACCTTGAAATTGGTATTTGCGTAAGATGTCAATGGAGGGACAGAAATCTCTCAGATTTCCTCAAAAATATCTTAAGTTTTGTTATGGAGACAAATGAAGTCTTGTGGGGTGTGGAACAACATGAGCGTGAGTAATTAATGACAATTTAAATTTTTGGGTGAACTAACACTTTAAGGAATATGGTGTTCTCTTACAGAAAAATGGCATTAACACTAACATTTCACTCTACTATTGACGAAGTCTAAAGCTATTTTTAATGATAAAAGCAGCAGACCTGTATTCGTATTCCATTTGTTTTTGTTTCTTTCTTTCTGTATTGTATTTGTATTGTATTGCATTTGAAAATGTTTTGAATCTTGACTTTCACAGTTAAGTTTTTTTCAAAGCTATTTGGTGCAACACCAATATTGTGCAAGTACTGTACCTGCTCATGTTTTCTTTTTTTAATTCTGTCTCTTGTTTGTTTAATGTCTAAACTTATTCCACAATACAAGCACTTTTTAATGGGTCTTTGTACATTGTTTCATTTGTCATATATATTTATATGTATACATCTTTACTCATTGAATGCATTTAAGAATGTTTACATGAATATTTGTACAAAAATAAACCATGTTCAATTTGTATATATTGTTCTTGAATTATTTGCTACCAAAATATATTCTATAAAATTTCTATAAATATAGAAATTTCTGTATGGATTATCCGTTAATAGTACAGAAAATGTACTGTTAATATACAGAATTTTCCGTTTTAGAAGTGAAGGAACTGTCCGTAATTTAACAGAAAATGTCCTGGTAATTTTCTGCCAGTACATTATCCGTTTTTTTACGGAATTATTTTTTACAGTGTGTGGCAGAAGTGTGGTTATGAAGAGAGATGAAGTGGGATCTGTTGGAAAGGTAGGAAAGGAGCCAGCTGAGTACAGTACCTTCGATACCAAGGTATTTGAGTCTGGTGAGCAGGATGTTATGGCTCACAGTATCGAAGGCTGCACTCAGGTCGAGAAGGATAAGGATGTTAAGGGAACCGGTGTCAGCGGAGGTGAGGAGGTCGTTGAGGAGAGCGGTTTCTGTGCTGTGGAGGGGGATTAAAAACCAGATCGGAGGGGTTCAAATTGGTTATTGGCATGAAGATGGGTTTGTAATTGTGAGGCGACTATACATTCCAGGGTTTTAGACAGAAAGGGGAGGTTGGATATTGGGCAGTAGTTTTTGAGGGAAGAGTGATCTAGACCAGTTTTTTTAAGGATTGGGGTGACAGCAGCAGTTTTGAAAGCAGAGGGGACAGTTCCAAGGGACAGTGAGGAGTTGAAGAGGTTAGTGATGTAGGGGCAAAGGACGGGGAGGCAGGACTTCAGGAGTGGAGAAGGGAGGGAGTCTAGTGAGCAGGTAGTGGGTTTGGAAGAGCTGATGAGTTTAGATATTTCAGGAAGGGTGACCGAGTCTGGGAGCAGAGGCAGTGTGGAGGAGGGGGAGGGAGGTCAGGAGGGATGGGGAGAAGAGGCCAATAAATGGCCGTGATAGGTGCTGGAGTAGAAACTGGGAGGTCGGATGCAGGGGATAGAGATTGATAAATGATGTTGATTTTATCAGCGAAAAAGGAAATTTTTCAGAAGGAAATACAGCGTGTTGTCGAGGATTAGTTGGAGGGCAGGGGCTTTATTGTTAAGCGATCGGGTGTTGAGGAGGGCAAAGTTGGTATGGTGAGAGGGGGGCAGGCTGGAAAGATCTGAGGTTGTCAATGCAGTTGAGGGGGGACAGTGAGTGGATTTGCAAATTATTGGAGAATAGATATATGTGAAGTGCGAATAGCACTGTAGTCCAGTCCGGGTTTTCTGTGCAGCCTGATGGTGCGCTCAGCTCTATGTGATCCAGTGGGGGAAGCGTTCTGATGGCGTGGGAGAGGTGCGACATAGCGTGCAGGTGCACAGAATGGATTGTCCGTGGTGGAAGTAAACAAACTTGTGGCAAACAGGAACACAAGAAGCAATGGCAGACGGAGAAGCGGCAAATAAAGAGTGCCAGCGTCCTCTCACATCCGTAAACAGTGTTAGTAGCAGCAATGGTCTGTCATGTCCAGTGCAGACAGCTGGTCTCGTCCAGTTTAAACAGCAGCCAGGAGTTCAGATTCTGGTGTGCTGATATTTGTGTGCAGCCCAACTTACCCATCCTTCAAACACATTCATTGACATTACATGCACTGCATGTGCAACTGTCAAAACCCATAAATGGCAAATTACTTAATTAGTTACTAGTCATGTGCCTCAACAAGTAAATTCATAACATAAGGTACATTTGCAAATAATTAGTTAATGATTCATTAAAGCAGACAACTGGAAGTTGAAGTACATTGCTTTGACCAATTGTGGTAATTAACGCATTCATTTACACTTAGTTAATACAATGTTATTAAGAAATGAATACACTATGACACATTTAATTAATAACATTTCATGTATTACTTAATCTATTAACCATATAGAATCTTTATTAGTTGCTGATAATCAATTAATGGTTTAGTTCATTAACACATGATTATCTGTGCATTAGTTAAGCATGAATTAATGTATATCAGTGCACCCATATTGCAAAGTGTTACCCCATGTGCATATAAATACATACTTCTGAATGCGCTTTTGTATGTGTAAGTGTATGATTTGAGCATGTGTTTCAGTGAGTGTATTAAGAATGGTAGTCGCCTACTTACTTATGGCAGAATCTTGGCTGTTTATATCTGAAACAGATTATATATAGGTTATAATGCTGAAATACAGCATGGTCACAATACAATACCCTATAATTCAGGAATAAGGGATTACTCTTACATTGTTATTTATTTTTATTTATTTTTTTCAGCCTTTTCTTACTGTGAGGCTAAAATGCAAGTGGTCTCTCTTGAGGATTATTGGGAAAAGAAAAACGGCAAGCGTAACGTCCAAAAGAACATTTATTTTTATCAAAACGATTGACTGCCATTATAAAGTACTTGTAAACATATGTTTAAATTTTAAGTAGGCTATGGGCCCTATCTTGCACCCAGCGCAATTGACTTTGAACACCGACGCATGTATCATTCCTATTTTGCACCCGCGCACAGCGGACTTTTCCCTCCACAGACGCACGTCGGTAAATTAGGGAATGAACTTGCGCTCGCGGGGGCGGTTCAGCGCAAAGAGGAGGCGTGTTCCGGCGCTAAACTTCAATGGTGCTATTTTCCCGTTTTAGAAAGCAATTGCGCAACTGACCAGGGAAAAAACAGTCTAAAGACAGTGGCGCGTTGCGCGTTAGTGATGTAGTATTTTAAGGGCGCGTGCTTGCCATAATGTTAACCCGCATCCACTTTGATTCTCTAATATAAACAGATGCAGCAGTTTTCATTTTTGCAAATCATACATTATTACAAGGAAAAATATTAACACACGAGGGAAATCATTGTTGTGTCCGTGAAGATGTGAAAAAGATCTATCTAGATAAAAAAAATCTAGATTAGGCTACACATTTACTACCCAAATTATACGCCTGTTTAACCGAAGCTAATTTGGGTGGGTTTCTCCCATCATCCCCAATGTCACTTCTGTGTTTTACGGTCCTGACGAGAACGTCGGTTTCCTTGGCTGTGAATCGCTCCTGCGTGCGCAGGCAAATCTGCCGTTATAATAGCGATCCGCCGTTATAATAGCAATCCGCCATGGAACAAGCGCGTCTGCTCTTAAAGGGAATGTGAGAGGACGCTCTGATTGGTTTATTTCACGTTACGCCCAAACCACACCTATGAATAATGAAGCTACTTCAGACCAACCCCTTTTAGATTTGCGCCAGGCGCAAGAGCCATTTATCCCGCCGGGAAAATAGCAACAGCGCCGGGACCCGCCCACAAAGTTACTTGCGCTTTGCACTTTGACACTTGCGTTTCAGATCGTTAAAATAGGGCCCTATATGTTGACAATCAATAAATACAGCACAAACAAATCTGGCATGCTAACTAGGCTACTGATCCGTGTCAGTGATCGTTTTATTTATGAATGGTGTATGAACTGCTTGCTGTACGTAGGATTTATAGAAATTAATTAAATAACTAAGACTAATGAGTAATGTAACCAATGTGAAGCAGAGTAGGCTATCCCGTTCATTTCTAGAATAACTGGTTATGTTTTAGAGCCATTTGCTCACAATGTTCTGATGGGTGCAGTTATCACACACAGTTGAAAAACTCTTACCTGTGTGAGGTGGAGGTGTAGACCAAATAAATAAGTCTGTGAGGAAACACAATAACAGATCATGAATGATAAAGTGAAGCAGATTATATTTTCTCAACTGAATTATCCGATTTAATACAGATACACATACTACTGTCACAGTAGTTTGATTAGGTTTTGCAGTGATCTATACTGTAGTAAACATACATTATTGTATAGAAAAGTTTAAAAGGGTTGAATCTGTCCCTATAAATACCCAGCGGACCAACAGAAAGACATTTTCATTTTCATTTGAAAATGGTTTGACAGGTTCATTTTCAGGAGCTACTGTTGTGTCCATTTTTGTTCATTTGTTCATTTATTAGTTCACCCACACATAAAATCAAGACAAATGGCACAGACCAGATGGCACATATGGTCATGTGTGAATCAGGTCTCCCAGAGAAGCTATCCAAAGCTTATAATGAAGAGCCTGAGGACGTATTAGAATAATACATTACAACAAATACTTAAACGTAACACCAATCACACAACAATAATATCATACGAAAATACACAATACAACATAAGACACACAAAAAGTGAATCAGGACAATGCTTTTAGGATCAAACTGTAGTCTAGGTAAGCTACTGGAAAGGTTAATAAGCGTAAAAGTTCCTTTTTTAGTGTTTTCTTAAAGATGGATACAGATTTCAACACCTTCAGCATTACTTATTTTAATGTAACTCTCATCAACTAATGGACAAACCCAAATTGATAAAATATGAAAAATAGTGAGGATACGCAATATCTCGTTCCCGCCTCTCAGGGAACTGATGTTACGATAGTAAGCGGAGACGTTCCCTTTCGAGAGCGGTAAAGGTCCTTGCACGCTGAGCCCAAAATTTTCATATGCGTTTTTCCGTATTCGTCAGCCTAAAAATGTGTCAATTTACAATTTGTAAAAAAAAATACAAAATGGATTCTTCAAGCAGTGAGGACGATTTTGTTGCCCTCTCTCCTCTAAAAAGAGAAAAAGATCAAGAGGAAATATTGGGTCCATCCAATCTTGAGATTGCGCAGAGAGGACACAAAGGGTTAGTTCACCCAAAAATGAAAATTCTGTCAGTAATTACTCTCCCTCATTTTGTTCCAACCCCGTAAGACTTTCGTTCATCTTCGGAACACAAATTAAGATATTTTTTATTAAATCTGAGAGCTGCACTGTAAAAAAAATTCGTAAAAATAGTAATGCAGAGAAAAGTCCAAATAAAAAAATTCCCCATCGTAAGTGCACATTGATGGCCTAAGACACGAAACAAGCGGTTTGTGTGATAAAACGAACAGTATTTATATAGTTTTTATCTCTTTTACACAACCACGTCCAAGTGATCTATTTACTTAGTCCGCGTAAGCGCTGGAAGGCTCCGGAAGTGGTCTCCCGGATGAGTTTGCGCGAGCTTGCGTAAATGTATTTTAATCCGGTTTAAACATCCCGGATAAGCGCAAACTAGTACCATTTCTATTAGCCGTCCTACCTGCAATCTCTGTTCTATGCATAGGTTCTGGTGTAGTTCACAAGTTGTTCACTCCAAAATTAAAATAATGTCATTTTTTACTCACCCTGCTGATGTTCCAACCCTGCAAGACTTTAGTTCAGAACAAAAATGAAGATTTTTTTAATGAAATCTGAGAACTTTCTCTTCCTCTGTTGACAGCTTACGCAACTACCACTTTCAAACTCCAGAAAGGTAGTAAAGACATCATTAAAGTAACACGGTGTCCTAACCAGATGCGATAAGATTCTAGCAACAAGCTGTTTTTCTGTTCCATCTTTAAGGAATATGGTGTTCTCTTACAGAAAAATGGCATTAACACTAACATTTCACTCTACTTGACGAAGTCTAAAGCTATTTTTAATGATAAAAGCAGAAGACCTGTATTCGTATTCCATTTGTTTTTGTTTCTTTCTTTCTGTATTGTATTTGTATTGTATTGCATTTGAAAATGTTTTGAATCTTGACTTTCACAGTCAAGTTTTTTTCAAAGCTATTTGGTGCAACACCAATATTGTGCAAGTACCTGCTCATGTTTTCTTTTTTTAATTCTGTCTCGTTTGTTTAATGTCTAAACTTATTCCACAATACAAGCACTTTTTAATGGGTCTTTGACATTTAACATTGTTTCATTTGTCATACAGTATATATTTATATGTATATATATCTTTACTCATTGAATGCATTTAAGAATGTTTACATGAATATTTGTACAAAAATAAACCATGTTCAATTTGTATATATGGTTCTTGAATTATTTGCTACCAAAATATATGCTATAAAATTTCTATAAATATAGAAATTTCTGTATAAGGATTATCCGTTAATAGTACAGAAAATGTACTGTTAATATACAGAATTTTCCGTTTTATAGGTGAAGGAACTGTCCGTAATTAAACGGAAAATGTCCAGGTAATTTTCTGCCAGTACATTATCCGTTTTTTTAAAGAATTATTTTTTACAGTGTGGATCACTCCTCCATAGGCTTCTATTGTAATTGAAACTTGCCAGCCCAGAAAATTTCGTAGTTTATCAGCGTAGCGCTTCTGTGTTGTACATCACACGCATCACACATACATGTATGACCAGTGTTGGCCAATAGTGAGCCTACCTGCTGATGTACAACACAAGCGCTGCGCTGTTACACTACGTGAACTCACTCAGAGAGAAGAAAATTAATAGTTGAAAAAAGTCTGTGTTTTTATGCACACAAAAAGTAGAAGCCTATGGAGGAGTGATTGCACCCCCAGGAGTGCAAGTTCATTCCCTAATTTACCGACGTGCGTCTGTGGAGGGAAAAGTCCGCTGTGCGTCGCGTGCAAAAAAGGATTGATACGTGCGTCGGTGTATATATATTTGCAGTCTTTCTAATGTTTCAGCATGCTAGAAAACATCTAATTGGTGAAGTGCTCAGCGCTCTAAATAAGCTCCCTAACAACATAAGATCTGTGTTTAGAGAGAATTATTGTAGTATTAATGCAAAAATAAATATCACAAATGATAAAGTAAACTCACACACTTCCAATCTATAACATGAAAATTGCCTCTCAACTGGGCCGTTAATTTCAGACCCAAACACCATATTTAAAAAAGTAATTACATACCCACTCAGTAAGATGCCAAGTAACACAATAAAAAATGGATTTGATCGCATTGTTTTTTAATAGTTGGGTCCTCCTTCACGTAAGGAGGTGAACTTATCATTGCATTGTGCCGGGTGTAAGATAGGGCCCTATGTCTCATTATTTGATACATTAAGTATCCTTACCACTGTGCGTTACTCTACCATCCAAGTCACAGCCTTTATCCAAAATAGTGACATTTAAAGTCCAAAATTAGGATACCTTTAGTTTTAGTATCAGTAGCTGAATGAGATACGTCATAAAACATTATTGCACCTGCATCCATCCTCCTCTTTCAAATGGGATTCTTGAACTAACGCTATATCAATCTTTCTTTTGTGCAAAAAAATCCAAAAAACTTGTGCGTTTGTGAGGGCCGTTTAAGCCATTTATATTGCAACTCAGAATATTAAGTTAAGTTATAAGTATCAAATTGAAATGCTGCTTGATAAAACAAAGTACAACTTCGAAAATAAAACCATTTGAGTCTACCATCAAACCACCAAAAGATCTAAATGACAACATAAAGCGTGAACACTATCAGATACCAAATAGTGGAGAAATAATGAGTGAAATTATAACGGTCTCGTATTTTTAATGCAAAACAAAGTTATACAACGCAATAATGGGGGATTCAGTTTGCGAAATAGTTGTTCAAGAAGGAAAGATGCTCCACAAATTATTAAACACTATATTCTTTTTTATATTCCCATTCAAACAACAATAATTGTCGACAACCAAAAAGTAAATACAAGAAAAAGAAAAGCAACAATAAACAAAATAATGTAACTGATAGGTGCTTTACAGGAATTTGTTAATTAGGTTGCACAATTCAGTGAAGTAAAAATTGTGGTGTGCAAGTCTTATTTGATGGTATAGTTCACCAAATAATGTCCAAAGTTGAAACAGTCCATTAGTAGATGAATAATCCAACCACTTGTGATGAATTCACTCCAAACGATAACCGTTCTCATACATCGGACTCTTCCAAATCAGGAACAGTCAGAAGTAAGCCTAAAGTCCCAAACTTACATCCCTCTGGGCTTTAAATCCATATTTAGGCCACATTTACACATAGCCGTGTATTTAAATAAACAAATATTTCCCCCCCTCCGTTTTCAATAATAACATTGTGCACATAACCCGCATAAATACGCCGTCGAGTGCCGTCATAACTATGCCAAACCTATGGGCGGCAGTGTAGGGAGAAGGATAAAGCCATGCAAGCCAATCAGAATCCTCAGAATCAACAAGAGAGAACCTAAAACCCCCTTTCTCCCAGTTGACACGGCAACACATATATCCGGCGTTTTCAGAAATCTCAACTTTGGCCGGAGTTTTTAGAAATAATCGTTTCCTGGGATAAAAACGGCGTTTTCGTGTAAAAGACAGGCCAAAACGCAGAGAAATATCTGCGTTTTCCCATCGTGTAAACGGGGCCTTAGTTCGTAACATGTAGTGTTAAAGTCATTGATAAAGAGTCTTTCTAAAATACATAAGGAAACTGTCAAACTTCTTAGCAACAAACATAATCATACTTTTAACTAACAAGAAAGAAAACAAATCCTTACATTAAGTTTAGCTTGAAATGGAACATTTCCCAACTAGGACATAACACAAATGCAGGTAAGCAATGTTTTCTACTGCTGCTGCTCTGCTAACTTCCTCTACAAACCTATAGATATACATAATAAAGGCTAGATGTCTTACGGCGGAGTCTCTAACGTCATCACCCGGTGGCCATCTTGTCACAGGGAAGCTTTCTGAAATGCGAGTGATCTGCACGAACACAAATACTGTTATCTCACTGAAATCTTGACGGATTTACAAATGGTTTGGTTTCTTACAAACGTGGCTATAATTCTGGATGCTTGAACATGTTGAAAAATATAATATTATAATTATTCATAAGTACGCAGTGTCATAACTACATCTCGGATGTTTATAACAAACCAAACCGTTTTGAAAATCGGTAGAAAATTGAGCAAGTTATGGTTATTTAAAATGTGCATGCACCATTAAAACAATGTTACGAGTGAGCGAGCCCCCTGTGGCAATATGGCCACCATGTGCGGACGTCAACCTTCACTGGCCAGCAGCACGGACGAGACATCTAGCCTTTATTATACGATATCTATGTACAAACCCAGCTTTACTTAAGGAGCACATTTAGGCACCATAGCACCCCTAGTGGTGTGGAAGACTGCAGATAAAAGACTTCACAACAGGCTTGTCTGTTACAAAATGTCAAGTATATCACAAAGCTTGATGCTTCACAAGGATTTTGGCAAATACGTCTGGACAAAGACATTTCAAAGTACTGCACCTTCAATACTCCATTTGGTAGATATTCTTTCCTCAGACTACCTTTTGGAATTGTCTCTGTTATGAGGACAAACCCAAGAGGCCCTATGCACAGCTGCACTACTTCATGAACTTAAGCAGGGTTCTTTGTGTCCTGTCTGCCAGGATTGGCCAAACTGATTAATCCAGGTGTCTGATTATTGTTGTTGGTCAGACACACCTGGATTAATCAATTTGGCCAATCCTGGCAGACAGGAAACAAAGAACCCTGCTTAAGTTCAGGAAGTAGTGCAGCTGTGCATAGGGCCTAGTGCAGACAATACGCAACAACGTTTATTTAAAGACAAAAAAAAACAGAAAACAAAACCCACGAGGGGGCAAAACAAGACAGGTTAGACTATAGACTGACAACACTAGACTAAGACAATAAACTAGACACTAAACTAACAGTAAAGACAGAATCAAACACTTCTTTCCAGACAAGACTTTCAACGGTTTACTCACAGGTTGTTTCACACAAAGTATGACCATCCGGGATAGATAATGAACCAGCACAGGACAGCAAACACAAGGGGATTAAATAGGGAGAAACTAATAATGACAACAGGTGACACAGATGAAACAATGAAGGCTAACGAGGAGAACAAGGGGGCTGGGTTGAGTAACGAGACAACACAAGCACATGGTCCAAACAAAAGGACATGTGCTTGCACACAAAACATGGGTCTGTCATAATCCTGCCTCAAGACTAGAGAAAATCAAGGACAAGGCAGAATCATGACAGTCTCTGTATCAGAAATATTTCACAGAGCGATGGAGAATATCATCAAAGGGCTTGAAGGAGTCAGAGTATATATTGATGACATAATTATTTTGGGATCTTCACTGCAAGAGCACAATAGAAGACTGACCGAAGTGTTGAGGAAAATCAAATTGAGTGGATTGAAACTCAACAAAAACCAATGTCAGTTTGGTGTGCAAGAACTTGTGTTTCTTGGAGATAAGCTATCAAATCAAGGAATACAGCCAAACAGCATGAAGATCAATGTCATTCTAGAAGTGAAAAGTCCTACTGACAAAAAAGGTGTACAATGAGTAATGTGCATGGTGAATTACATAGGAAAGTTCATTCCGAATCTTTCTGCAAGAACATCACACATACGGCAACTCATACAGAAGACATCAGACTTTGAGTGGACAGACAAACATGAGACTGAGTGGCAGCAGTTGAAAATAGCGTTGACATCAGCACCCGTTCTTTGATACCACAAAGAAAACTAAAGTGCCCACTGATGCATCAAAAAATGGTCTTCTTGGTGTAGTTATATTGCAAGCTGATGATGAGATTTGGAAGCCAGTAGCATATGCGAGTAGATCCATGACTGATTCCGAGTGCAGATATGCACAAATTGAAAAAGAGTGTTTGGGATTTGTTTTTGGGATGGAAAGGTTTCATAGCTATGTGTATGGTCTTCCTACTTTCGTGGCAGAAACAGATCATCGTCCATTGATTGCAATAGTGAAGAAGAATCTGACTGAGATGACACCAAGGATTCAAAGACTAAGGCAAGGCAAGGCAAGTTTATTTATATAGCACATTTCATACACAATGGTAATTCAAAGTGCTTTACATAGAATAAATTAAAATAATCAAAAGAAATAAGAATAATTAAAAGAGTTTAGAATAAAAAATAAAATAAAATACAGTGCAAACAGTCGGACGCACAGTGCTCATTCAGTAAATGCTAAGCTAAACAGAAGTGTTTTGAGTCTGGATTTGAATGTGGCTACTGTAGGAGCACACCTGATCTCTTCTGGAAGCTGGTTCCAGCTGCGGCTGGCATAATAGCTAAAAGCGGACTCTCCTTGCTTTGAGTGAACCCTTGGTATTTCTAGTTGATGTGATCCTAATGATCTGAGTGATCTGTTGGGTTTATATTCAGTGAGCATATCTGCAATGTATTGAGGTCCTAGGCCATTAAATGATTTATATACCAGTAATAATACTTTAAAATCAATCCTAAATGTGACTGGGAGCCAGTGTAAAGACCTGAGTGTGTGTGTGTGTGTGTGTGTGTGTGTGTGTGTGTGTGTGTGTGTGTGTGTGTGTGTGTGTGTGTGTGTGTGTGTGTGTGTGTGTGATGCTTAAACGATTTAGTGATTTATTACTAAAGATTGTGTTGTATTTTATTAAATAGTGTTTTTGAATACATTGTTTTATACCATCATCATTGTCTGTTATCTGACTCAGCCACTACGTATCTGCATGCTTTGTGTACCTAAATTTCTCTGTGGGTTCCCGGACCATTTCCGGGTGGCGTAGTCGGACTTAATTTAAACTCAAACTGCCACATATAATTTGTTTTCCTTTATTTCTATGCAAAATACTTATCACTTTACATTTATTAAAATTAAGTTAATTTGACTATTTCGTGTCTCTCGTTGTTTCTCAGTTTCGTTCAATGATATGGTTGACAGGTGGCCGACTGGTTTAATGTTCCCCCTTCTTAATCCCTAGATTAGTAAGAGCCAAAGAAGGGTGGTAACAATTGCATTAACTCCCGCATCGTGATCGGCATACGACGATGCTAGCGAAGCAGCCGCGCAAGAGAGAATGGGGCCAGTATCTGAGTGGATTATTATTACTATTAACCTACGTTAAGTATATTTTGCCGCTATGTGAACAAAATATCCAGCAAAACGCGCCAGCGGTGGTGGAGTCCATGCAGGAAGAGCAGCGTTTGGCACACAAGTGCATGCAAACACTAGCGCCTAATTTCCAAGTCTGGTGGAAAGTTATGCAGTCCAGCAGTGCTGTCGCAACCAGCAACACTACACACCATCCTGACCACTGTACTAAATACAGATAAATCTATGCTAACTTGAAGCTATCCTAACTGATACAATACTATGCTACTAACTAATTATGCTTCTAACAATACTACACTAACAACTATGCTAATTAACTACCTAGGCTACACAAAATCATCTAAATAACTATATAAATGCTATGCTAAATAGATGCTAAAATACTCTATCCTGATCGTTTTCAATAGTCGTAATTCCAACTCCTGACTCGCTACAGTGGTTTTGACGAAACTATATGGTTTTTATACTGCCAAGGCCGTGGTAGCTCGTACCAAGGGCGTGGTGAGCTGGAACCTGCTTATGTCACCTGCCACCACTAACGCCCGTTTCACACATACTCCGTTTGCAGTGCGTTTGCGGTGCGTATTTTTTTCCGTACCCATGTTAACAGGTTAGAGCTTTCACACTGCACACGGATGCGGTCCGGCGATCCGTTCCAGTTGCGGTGCGTATACAGCAGTGCAGCGATCGTTTACGCACAGAGTCTATATTCTGCTGTGCTGCACCGCACTGCTAGCCTGGCACCGCCCTCCTACGTACTTCCGCTCGATTTCATTTCTCTTCAGTACTTAGTCTGGTCTCGCTGTATATTCTAAGGTTTCCAGAAGTTGTTTTTTGTTCGGGCCAATCAACGAACAGAGGGAGTGGCTGAGAACGATGACGTTGATGTAGAGCGCCAGTTTGAGTAATGGCTGCGGAGATAGATGCGAGCGAAGCCATTAGGTCTGTTGTTGCAACACTGCAGAATATCCAGAAGTTAAAACCGGAGCAAGAACGGTGTTTGCTGAGTTCCCTTTCGAAGGGAACTCGACAATACGTCATCGACGCTTTGGGGAACGCCTCAGGCGTGACAGGTGTCTGAAATCACAATCAAATCACGGCAATCACATTGACCGGCGACAGCCCGTGAATCATTACGTGAATGATTAACGTGCGACCTGGAAGTATATAAGGGCGCCTTGCAAACATGACAAATCATCTTTTCGTCTTCAGGGACTGTTTTGTCTGTAACCGCTTTTGAAAATCAGGTATTTATGAAATGCACTGAGAAGGCTGAGTGTTTTCAACTGTGCTTTTTCTGTCTGGAGGAAGAGCGCGCACAGGCAGTTCTTGAGGGAACTGCCTGTACAATTGCGAGCGTTTTTCTTTGAGAACGCTCCGATCTCGTCTGACCCTCTCCTTGAGAGAAGAGGGCTCAGCATCTGGGTGTAAAAAAAAAAAAAAAAAAAAAAGGGATCCCAGATGAAGCCCGCCGATCGCCTTGAGAGGGGTATAATCCTCTCAAGCGATGCGGCGGCTGACGAGATTAAGCAGTGAGTGCTTTTCCGGACAAACAGGAGATGGCTGATGAGGGTGGTGATAATCAATCTTCTCAGCCACCCTGCCCCGTGTATGCTGAACTGGTGGTTTTATGGTAACGTTGGGGGAAAGTCGCTCACTATGAGAGCGTTTTTTTCCTCAGTCATAAAACCACTAGCTCAGGTGAGCCTTTCATTTCTTCCCGATCTCATACTGAGATCGAGAGGACATGGAAGAACCCATACTCTGCCCGTGTCCACCGACATCAGCGGGCTAGTCTCACTGATGTTGAGGTGATAGGAGAGCATGGGTATGTGTCGATGCCGCCCATTGACGAGACGTTTGCAACTATCTCGTGTCTGGACAGGCGTCTACACTGAGAGCTCAAACCCTGCCAGTTGAATGGCAGAGCATACACGCCAGCGGGTCAGGCCGGTGCTACCCTGCACATCATGGTGGTGTTGCAGGTACACCAGGCCAATCTGCTGGGGGATCTCGTCCAGGGGGTGGGGCCCCTGAGGCGGTTACTGAGCTGCGCCACGGAGTGAACCTGGCCGACATCGGGGAGAAGAGAGAAAGTCTTTCTCCTCGATTCGCCCTCGCCCTCTGAGCTTTTTGGCACCTCCGTGTAGGCGGTGGCTGGAAAGTTCAGAGAGGCGAGGGCGCGCTCAGCTGTATTAGGACAAATACATACCGCTGAGATCCGTATCCACACCCAGACAGACGGGAGGGCCTGGCCCATCATGGTCCGGGGACCTTAGACAGGGCCAGAGAGCCAGTGTCGCCTCTCGTGCGCCTCCTCCGTGGAGGAGTAGATCGCTGTAGAGGTGCAACTCCCGCAAGAAGAGGGATCTGAGGGAGGTGATCCAGCACGATTGCACACAGCATTGGCATGGATCACCTCCCCCTGAGGGCGTGATTATATCTTAGCCCTCTCCTCTCTTCCCCGACTCCCCAGACACTTTCTACATCAGGCCTGAGGCTGGGCTCATGGTTAGAACAATGTTCTGTTGGCCTGCCTCTGCTTGGTTAGGAGAGTGCCTCTTTCAGGCATGTATAGGTGGTAGACCCCATGTTCATAAAGAACTGTCTGGTAAGTCTTCACTTCGCACGCCGCAGGTGAGCTGAGTGGTCTTCTTTAAGAGTAATTTGTGTGCAACTAACACTAAAATTTATCTCTCTACAGACCTCGTTCCCTGTATAGAGCTATGGGGTCATGTAAGGTACATTTTTGGATTATTAGGGCCCTGAAGTCCCCCTTTAGGTGGCTAGAACGACTATCTTAGCCCTCGGGCTGTTAGCCACCTCAGGGTAGAGTAGTTGGTCTCCCTCCCATAGGATTTTTATCTTGGAGTATAGACTGACGCTAGTGCTTCAGATAGATCTTATGTCCGGTCCATGGGACCGTCTGACTTCCTTCCTGAGTACATCGCCCCCTTGAGCTCTGTTTGGGTTTTCAGTGGGCTGAGCGATTCTGCAGCCAGTTGTATGAAATAATAACTATTTTTCTAGTAAGGCTGTGGCTCCTCCGAGCCCTCAGGTAGATCTATGCTTGCAGGCTGGCCCTCACCAGGGCCGCCTCTGTAGCTGGCCTAGGCTGTGCCAGGGATAGTGGAGGCGCTCTGCTTAAGCATTTCTGCCTCTGAGCCTTCACTGTGTGAATATAGGTTCCTAGCATCCCTGTATGACAGCCTCCTCCAATGGGAGTCGTTAGGCCAAGGCCCGCCCCCTTCTCTGCATTCTGGGGCGACAAGTGTAATGCAGCGTGGTGCAGAGGCATGGTTTATAAAGATCCTGGGTTAGGCCTCAAATAGGCCTCCCCGGTACAATGTGTCTTTATTGAGCAGGGTTAGGCCGCCTTTCGCCTCACGAAGAGGCTGGGTCTGTCTGCCCGACCCTGCCGTGCAGAACTAGCATACGGATATGGGCTGCCAGTATAGGCTTTACTCACCTCGCTGAGCTACTGCTCAAGCGTCGGGTTGTAGGTGGTTGGCTCACAAACAAGCCCCACTCCCCTAGGTTGGGCACAGATACTTTTTCTGTCACCCCTAGAGCCACTGGCGGGCCCGCACCCTGGTAAACCTCAGGGTGAGGTGGAGAGTATTCCCCTGTGATACAGGGCAGGTCTGAGTCCTTCACTTTCAGTTCTGTATTATCCTACCTCGCACCACTATGGCTCGGGTTGAGCGGAAAGTTCTAGCCTTCACTTCTTTTTTGGTCGAAGTACGCTCCCCTGAAGCCAGAGCATTGCCATGAGCTGACGCCCATGCTTACAGATGGTAGGCCCCTGGCTCTGGGGCCTCCATTGAGGCAGAGTGGCGTATGTTGTACTCCCCTTGCTCAAAGGGTGCTAGCGCTTTTGCTGAGTACACTGCCATGGGCAATGTGATTAGGTACCAGAATGCTGTAGGCGCTGTGTAAACAGCTTATCTGCCAACGAAGGCTGCGCCATTAGGTAGTAGGCCTCAGCAGGCCTCCTGTATGGGCAGCCCCCAAGTGGGCGCTGTAGGCCAGCTCACTTCAAAAAAAAAAGTGTTGCTGGCCTTGGTGGTTCGGGCAGTTGACTCACTGATGGGTAGTAGGCCCTAAACAGGCCTCCTCGGAAGTGAGTCCCAACATTGTGGGACTTACTTGTTGGTGTGGTATGATTCCCAACAGTGTACCTTTGGAGCAGATTGACTTGCTGTCAGCTAGTAGGCCCAACCAGGCCTCCCTGATAGGCGAGTCCCCAGTGGGCTGGCCTTAGCAGGCCGCCTTCGAACCGTCACCCAGATTCAGGGCTCTTAGCTACCAGTTGTTTAAGATTACTTTCAGGTAGTAGGCCTCCTCAGGCCTCCCTGAAGGTGAATTCCCACTTACGGTGGCTATCAGGTAGTAGGCCTTACCAGGCCTCCCTGTAGGCAAGCCCAAAGGACAGGCAACTGGACAGCTAGCCTGACCTACTATCAGGTAGTAGGCCTCACCGGGCCTCCCTGAAGGCATGTTCTCACGTAATGTGATTATCAGGTGGTAGGCCGCTAACCGGGCCTCCCTGAATGTGAGCTCCCAAGTATTGTGGCTGTCAGGTAGTAGGCCTCACCAGGCCTCCCTGAAGGTAGTTCCCACATACTGTGGTTATCAGGTTACAGGCCTCACCAGGCCTTCCTGGTCATGAGCTCCCACATGCTGGGGTTATCAGGTAGTAGGCCTCACCAGGCCTCCCTGAAGGTGAGTTCCCTCATACTGTGGTTATCAGGTTACAGGCCTCACCAGGCCTTCCTGGTTATGAGTCTCCACATGTCAGGTTACGGGCCTCACTCGGCCTTCCTGAATGTGGGCTCCCACATATTGTGGTTATTAGGTTACAGGCCTCATCCGGCCTTCCTGGTTTTGAGCTCCCACACACTGTGGTCGCTAGGTTACAGGCCTCACCAGGCCTTCCTGGTCATGAGAGCTCCCACATACTGGGGTTATCAGGTGACAGGCCTCACCAGGCCTTCCTGGTTATGAGCTCCCACATACTGTGGTTATCAGGTTACAGGCCTCACCAGGCCTTCCTGGTTATGAGCTCCCACATACTGTGGTTATCAGGTTACAGGCCTCACTAGGCCTTCCTGGTCATGAGAGCTCCCACATACTGGAGTTATCAGGTTACAGGCCTCACCAGGCCTTCCTGGTTATGAGCTCCCACATACTGGGGTTATCAGGTTACAGGCCTCACCAGGCCTTCCTGGTTATGAGCTCCCACATACTGTGGTTATCAGGTTACAGGCCTCACCAGGCCTTCCTGGTTATGAGCTCCCACATACTGTGGTTATCAGGTAGTAGGCCTCCAGGCCTCCCTGTGAGTGGTTCCCCAACCATGCTGGGTTCTGGAAGCTAGTGGCCGCCTGCTATCAGTTCAGCTGGCCTTATTAGGCCGTTGCTAAAAGCGAGCTCGTGCCCTGGCTCAACTAAAGTGTTCATCCTCTGCTTCTGGTTCCCTCCGGGAACTTCTTACTCTGCCTACAGCCTGGTTCCTACCAGTCGGTCCATTGCTCCCCTCACTAAGGGTCTCTATGAGTGTTTGGACTCCTGAGTCTGGTCAGACGGTCGTAGGCCTCTCGTGAGGCCTCCCAGTTAGATCAGCCCCTAGGCCTTCACAGGCCTCCTCAGTGTTTCAAACACAAACACTGGGTAGATCCATGGATCGAGTAGAGATACTCCCCTCTCTAGCAAGGGTTGTAAAGCACTATGCTGAGTCATACTCTCCGGGATATCCCGTCTCTGAGATCCGGGCTGAGGGTTCACTGCCAGCTTCGCAGTCCCTCGGGTTGGATGCCTTACCTAAGGCAAATGTCCAGAGGCTCTGTCTCCAGACAGACAGGAATTTGGCCAGACTGAAGTGTCCGACGTAGTGACACCAGGTCAGGCCGTCCTGGTGGCATTTCGGGTGGTATATTCCCCCGAATAGTGACTGGCTGGGGTTCCCTCGGGTTCCCTAGCCACATTCCCTAGAAGGGACCCCTTCTAAATTGAAGTTGTGGTCCTAGGCCTTTGAGCAGGCCCAGGTAGGCCTTCGGATTACATATTTGGAGTTCCTCCTGTTAGGCTTATAGCTTGGGCTATGACCGTAGGGAATGCTGTCACTGACAGCCCAGTGTGACCTGAGGGTGAGTGGTTCTTGCATTTCATTTGAATTTGCTGGTTCTGACAGTTGTCACTGCCTCCTGGCATGCACTCCCCTCAGCATGGCGGAGTGGGTATTTCGTTCCCCAAAGCGTCGATGACGTATTGTCGAGTTCCCTTCGAAAGGGAACGTCTCAGGTTACAACTGTAACCTTTGTTCCCTGAGAACAGGGAACGAGACAATACGTCTCCCTGCCATGCCTCGGGGCCTGCCTACCAAACAGTCCCTTCAGACGAAGGATGATTTGTCATGTTTGCAAGGCGCCCTTATATACTTCCAGGTCGCACGTTAATCATTCACGTAATGATTCACGGGCTGTCGCCGGTCAATGTGATTGCCGTGATTTGATTGTGATTTCAGACACCTGTCACGCCTGAGGCGTTCCCCAAAGCGTCGATGACGTATTGTCTCGTTCCCTGTTCTCAGGGAACAAAGGTTACAGTTGTAACCTGAGACGTTTTGTTGGTGGCCATGATGTTGTGGCCCTCCTCCCCGCGGGGTTCGGGAAAAGTTTGATTTTCCAGCTCACTCCGCTAGTGGTGAATGAGTTGGCTAATGGTGCGTTCACACCGGACGCGAATAGCGCGTCCGGCGCGAGTGATTTCAATGTTAAGTCAATGCAAAGACGCGTTACGCGCGCAAAAAGAGGACCAAGTGAAAGAGGCAGAAAAGTTAGGAGTTCGTGCTGCTCAGCTCGGCGTTCACGATGACCGTGACATTTTGGACGGAAACTTTAGCCTGGTGTTCGGAAGCCCCGAGTCCTGGCTGCTAAACAACAAATGGCTTTGATTTCCTTGTGTACTTTTGTAGGAACCTGGTTGTTCTGTCAGTTTTACATGTTGTAAATGTTTAAAAATTGTGTTTTAATAAACTATAAATGTCAAATAAAACTGTGCAAACTCCTTTTTATAAATAAGAAATAAGAAGTAATAAGAAAAAGTGCCGTTTATTATACACCTGCACACAGAGTAAGATTATTGATTGCTAATTATAATCGATAAAGTAACATTATATACAGGGACACTTAGTGTATAGACATTGTTTAAATATTTACTCTTTGTACATAAATAATTAAATATGTACATCAACGTTCAAAGTTACAAAATATGCAAGGAAGTAGTTAAAGTGCTACAGCTCTCCAGTCTTTCAGCCGGGCACGCATCCATTGCCATAAGTCCTTAAAGTTGACCTTGGACAGAATGTTTCTGTTGAAGTTAGGGAATGAAGTGAAATGTCTTCCCGGTTGGTGTTTGAAAACTTCGTTCTTGTTTCCGGCCAGTTCCGTCGCATGCCATACGTCACGACCACACGCTAGCGATTGGTTGTGACAGATCCAGAGTGACTCAGGGCAGATCCAATAGTTTTGAACTTCAAAAGAGTACCCGCCTACCAGGAAGTTAACGTTTCTCTCTTGAGAGAGGCCAGACTCTGGCTGCGTTCGAAACCGCATACTCAATGAGTAGGTACTTAATTTCAATAAGTACTTACTTAACGAGCGCTAAAAGAGTAGGTACTTTATAGCCAAATCTCGTTAAGTATGAATGCGAACCGGACATCTGCCATGTTGACGTTATCATGTGACCTACGCCGCGTTATCACAAGTGCAACAACTTAAAAGATTTGAACGACACGTTTAATTCATCTATCTGTAAATATCTTGATATTGATTAAACTTGCTCATTTTATGGTATTTTTAAAGAAACTGCTGTCCATTTATTTTGTGAATACATTTAGGGTTGATTTAAGTTCTTATATTTAACCCTACTTATATGTGACCCACCGTTTTATCCTTAACGATATTATTTATTTTTATAATGAAATCTCCAAATTGTCATCTTTTGAATATGTTGTTCATTTCTATTTCTATCTAATATGTTGTTCAATTATATTTCCAAACATTTTCATCCACAAGCAAAAGTGGCTTACTGCTGTTTTCCTCTTTTTCTGTCGTTTCATCCCTCAGGCCTATAAATATCAAAAAATGCATTTTTTAAATGTATTATAATTACTTATTTAAGAAAATATATATTAAGATATTCAACCTTTTTCCTGTGTATACAATCTCATATTATGAATGCAAACATAATATGATATATATATATATATATATATATACACCTCATGACTACATTTTCATTCAAACAATTAATTAAAGCATTAATTAATTAAATAATTATATTTGATTTACTGACAACAATGATAAATATTAATAAATGAGTAAATGAATGAATGAAAGTCACCACACAATAAACAAATGCATATACAAGTCAACACATGAAACAAAGCTTTATTCAAACTACAATCATGTAGACTACAGGCGCTGAACCACATCTACTGCCATCTCAACACAGCGGTTCCCATTCTGCGGCTTTATTCTGATGAACCAGCCGACCACCAGAGGTGAGCCGTGCCGGAGGTTGTTGCGTGATGTGTTGTGCTTCACGATCTGAGGCAATAAGGGCCGGTGGAGAGATGGAGGGTCTCGTCCATGGCACGATCTTCAGCTCTGTGCTCCTCATCCTCAGTGCTCACACCAGTCTGCTGACATTTCAGATCCTACAAAAATGCACAAACATATCACAAAAGCAGTCATTTTAACAGCACAATGTCATTTGATTTCAGTATTATTTAGAAGACAAGAACGCTTTTTTTCACAAATGCCGCCATCATCTTTCCTTGTGGTCCTCCACCACAACAGCTGAGCAGCAAATGCACAGAAATAGAGTATCAGAAAAGTGCTTTAATAGTTCTGTTTGAAATTACAATAATTAAAATAAACTACAACTTAATATTTAAATAGTTGTTGTTATTAATTTCTGTAGTATACTCACTCAAAGCCTTTGATGCAGCATCAGCTTCATGAGCCACTCTCCACCGGATAAACACACATCTGTTCTTCTGTCCCTGTAACATCCAGACAAGACTCCCATGACCTCTGTGGACCTCTGACCACTACATTTACATGTTGAGGTTGTTTTAACTTTTTATCCAACATAGATGTTCCTCAATTTATCAACAGTACTAATGGACAAATAAAATAGATAACTTATGTTTAGTTAATTTATAGATTTGTTCTACATAATAGCACATATACCACTCAGATGTATATTTCATGTTGTGCAACACTGCAATACTTATAAAAGATTTTCCTGTCAGATGTAAATAGACGTTTAAAATAAGCGTCTTTAAGATGTTTATGTAAATCCCCTTTAGAGACGTAACTTACGTGTCCTTACTGGAGCTCCCCTGTCAGCTAGAGCTATACATAATAAAACGTGTTTTTACAGCAAAATCACAACTATACTATACTGTCTAACTCCTTTACATCTTCAACAGTTAAAACGTTTACTCTATAGTAGTTTAACACATGCAATTTTAACACAAGGAACCGTGTTTACTCACATTTGAAACCCCGCGCGTCGCTGATCTCCGTGATGTTTGATAATGACGTATCCTCTCGCGT
Organism: Phoxinus phoxinus; assembly: GCF_949152265.1. Taxonomy (NCBI): domain Eukaryota; kingdom Metazoa; phylum Chordata; class Actinopteri; order Cypriniformes; family Leuciscidae; genus Phoxinus; species Phoxinus phoxinus. Next base: position 3,783,368 of record NC_136877.1, read on the forward strand.
GGCCTCCTGGGATAGAAGAGTATCCATCGGACTGCACTCGAAAATCTGTCTGGAAGCAGTAAGCCATCCGGGAACTCCTCGCCTACTCTTTTATGAATACTGATGTTTCGAACGTACTTCTTCCTTCACGTACTGTTTTCGTCTACTATATAGTAGGAAAGTAGGCATATTCGAACGCACTTAAGTCCGAATCTCGCGATAATTAGTACGTCACCCAGGTAATTCTCGCCTACTCTTTTATGATTCGTACATACTTTTTCGCTCGCCTACTCTTTTCCCCTACTATATAGTAGGGAAGTACGCGGTTTCGAACGCAGCCTAAGTACTGAAGAGAAATGAAATCGAGCGGAAGTACGTAGGAGGGCGGTGCCAGGCTACCGCACTGCAGCGTATTGTTCACATTGAAATAAAAATAGATTGACAAGAAACTGTAATAATTTGATCATAGCTACTCATAATTACAGTTAATGTGTTCTACATTTACTAAATTACAGGATCAAGAAATTAAAAACGTTTTAAACGAGAATATAAATATATATTATTGCTGCATGTTGTTCTATTTAAACATGAATATGTAGGCCTACTGTGTTGCCCTTTTTATTTATTTTGTTTATCGTCACATTCAACCTTCATGTCATGCGAATTTATTAAATGTAAATGAACATCTGAATATGTAGTTGTAGCCTATATGAATTCATAAGTAAATCACATTATATAGTTTTATTTTTGAATATAAAGTTAAACAGGGTGTAATTATAAGTTTGTTATAGTTATGTAGGCTAGTTAAAATTAATTTTGACTATGTAATTGTAAATCAAAATGTTTAACTTTTTGGTGCTTCAGCCAGCCTTATTTATAGCAGAGGAAAAATACTCGTTTTAATGTAGTGGCATGTGCTAACAATAATTATTATATCAAATGTTAATTTCCAAAAAGGTCCTTTGTCTTCTGGGGGCTAGCCCTCTCCCGGTTCTTATTTTTTTTCAGTCTTAAAATATGCATTTATAATCAGTATTTATACATTTGTATTCTAATTTAAAATATTTGTGTATTATATCTTAGCAACAGATATAGCGTGATAGCTTTTCTTCTGTCACCAACTCGAACTAAAACAAAGAATCACAATGATTAAAATTAATTTCATACTGTTGTAATGTCTGTAACAATGTCAAAGTTAAAGTTTGGTTTTAAAATCAAAATTACTTAGCCTACCCATTTTTTATTTTGTGACACATAAACTACGTATCAGTAGCACTCTGCAAACGCAGCATATGTGAAAGCACTATAGCGCGTGCTGCTCCAGTACCGCACACGCACTGCAACACGCACCGCAAACGCACTGCATACGGAGTATGTGTGAAACGGGCGTTAGCCTACGTCACCCAAACATCCAAAGGGAAATTTAACTGCAGTAGACACCGTTCAACCTGAAGAGGGCAGCACTCAGACGTTTTTACACCATATATTGTAGAATTAAAACACTTTATACCCAAATGTCAAAAAAGTTACTCGAACAGCACTAATAAAGCCCAATTCTTACAGATCATTAACTAAAAAAAGTTGGTTTAGGGTTTAGTTACCCTAAGCCAAGTTGGTGTCCACCTTAGATATACCCATATTTATAATGAAACAATCATGTTTAAAAATATGATATTAATATAATACAATATGTTTTGTTACTACTGTAAATCTTATGGGATCTCCATCAATGCTTTCATAATCTTTACTTTTTAAAATAATTTGTTTCTGTATTTTTAAAATACATTTTAATTACATTAGCCTATATATAACATACACAAAAAAAAAATATATATTTTAGCAAAATAAACAGAAAATAGTACATACCTAACTATAAAGTGATTGTTTTGAACAAGTATTAACTTGGACATTATTAAAAACATATGTATTTATCTAAAGTATTTGAATCAATGTGTGCCTTGTTGTGTGTGGGGTAAAAGGCCCCTCTTCGCCACCTCATACATTTATAAGATTTTTAAACAAAATGAAAAACGTTCAGGATTTATTTTCACACAAAGTTTGTTGCTCCATCAATGTTCAATACATACAGTGCTATGCATAAGTTTAGACACCCATGCTAGAGTTGACAAAAAAGAGGAATAAAAAATCATATTTTGGAAATTGAACTTAATGCCTTAATTTAAAAAAATAGGAAAAATCCAACCTTTAAGGACACCTATTTTCTTTGTGAATGAATAATGTATCGTAAATAAATAAATGTTCTTCCTTAAAATACAGTGTGCATAAGTTTGGACACCCCTATGTTAAATTCCCATCGAGGCAGGCAGATTTTAATTTTTAAAGGCCAGTTATTTCATGGATCCAGGATACTATGCATCCGGATAAAGTTCCCTTGGCCTTTGAAATTAAAATAGCCCCACATCATCACACACTCTTCACTATACCTAGAGATCGGCATGGGGTACTTTCCGTAAGATCATATCTCAATGCAACAGCTATTAGGCTAACTGAAATAAAACCATGCAAATCTCTAGGTATGGTGAAGGGTATGTGATGATGTGGGGATATTTTAATTCCAGAGGCCAAGGGAACTTTATCAGGATGCAGAGTATCCTGGATCCATATAGTAACTGGCCTTTAAAAATAAAAATCTGCCTGCCTCTATGGGAATTTAACATAGGGGTGTCCAAACTTATGCACCCTGTATTTTAAGGAAGAACATTTATTTATTTACGATACATTATTCATTCACAAAGAAAATTGGTGTCCTTAAAGGTTGGATTTTTCCATTTTTTTTTAAATTAAGGCATTAAGTTCAATTTCCAAAAGATGATTTTTTATTCCTCTTTTTTGTCAACTCTAGCATGGGTGTCTAAACTTATGCATAGCACTGTACATATATTTTTTCTGCAATCTTGAACTTTGGGAGGAGTGAAAAGCTAATTGTTTCTTAAGGTATGCCTTTAGCCTATTTGCACCCAATGTGACAGGAACACGTCCTTACTGTGGATTTAAGCGCAGACAGAGTAAGTGTTTTGCAGGAAAGGGAGGAAAAAATAGGCTATATCGCAAACTCAGATTCTTTCTTGACCCAAAAATGTATAAAAGTGCTCTCATCTCGTGCAGAAGCGGTACTGCATCTGTAACTGCTCATAACAGTATATAAGCCGCTGACATGTTGCAATACTCTTCTTCGGTTTTTATTGCTTTATTTAACCCTCTACTATGCTATTCAATTTAACAATTTAATTTCTATTCATTTCCTTGTTATTCAGAAGAAGAAGGAAAACAATATATTGCACTATGGGAATTAAAGGGCAGGCCTTAAGGTAGCCAATGATGTGCTGTTTTTAAATCACATGACATTTGAATGTGCCTCCAAACCTCTCTTTCAGTCACTCTCACGCGGAAGACACCTGTTGAAGTGCTCCAGAAATAGCTCTATTAACCACATTTCTAAACATCTCTTCTCAAGTTTTTTTTTCAGCATCTTTGATAAGTATATTAGATATTGTTATTCACAAACCAACTTTGTCTAACATAGTTTTACTGTAAATTGAGAAAATATCAATGTTGCCATATGGCAATATGTAAAAATAGGTTGGGCAACGCTGTACCACAGTGGAATTGCAGTAATGTATTTCCTCATTGGGACTTTTTATAGATAGTAGCATCAACAATATTATTGCAGTTATTTCTTTATTTTATAATGTGTTTTATTTATGTGTTTATTGTAGAAGTTGTATTTATGTATAAATAACAAATGGATTTCTTCATTTCAGAAAATGAATACAGCAATATTTTATGGAAAGGGCAACAGAGGGCAGAGTTAGCTCTTCCATGTGATGAGTGTGAGGTGGAGTTAGCCAAATGTGTCATAAGTCTTGTTTCATGTTTAGCAGCTCCCAGTTATGTTTATTAGTCTTTGTGCATCCAATTAGCCACACCACCTTGTTATCTTGTTTAGCTTGTTGCCCTTGTATTTAAGCCTGTGTGTCTAGTTTAGTCTTTGTCAATGCTTAATGTTTGTTTGCTGGTTGTTCTGTTTCCTGAGTCTGATTTTACGTTTGTGTAGTTTGTGTAATAAACTGCAAATGGATCCTACTTTCTCGTCTGCTTCAACCACCCATTACAAAATGATAGGTAATGATAGGGATTACATGATGGGGATCTACTTATTTTTGGTTTGCATGAATTCCGAAGTATATAAATCTATCACTTTCTAAAAGAAATGTGCAATTAAATAGGCAACGTTTCACTAAGTACCCCCCAACAATCTCTTTTGATTTGTATGATCGAAGTTATTTCATGTAATAAAAACTTATTTGAAAAAAATATATATTTCATGATTAGAACAGAATGCGTACCGAGGGTTAACATCCCAACAAACATATCAAATTTAATCCTCTGAGTCAGATACGCAAATTATTACGTATACGTCACTTGCGGGAAATAGCCTTATGTAGCAATTGATAAAGGCTTGTAAACACAATGGTTTGCTTGTAAACCCGGCCAACAAGTCAGTACATTCATGTAAACATGCTCAGTAATGACTGGTAACACAAATTTTCACCATACTAGTATGGGCTCCTTCAGTTTGTTAGCTAGATTGATGAGGGAATATACAGGATATGACTTATTCCATAAGAGTGTTTTTATGTCAATTGATGAGTTACATGTAATAGCCCCAAAAAGGATTTCTTTAAATACATGCAGATACGACATTTCGTTCAGATTACACATGCTAGTCTTACCCTGAATAGCTCTGAATTTTACTCTATGATAAGCCATCACAAAGCAGACAATCTGATTGTGTTGCAAGGGCATGTAAGAACTTATAATGTGACATTGACGAAAATGTCTGGGAAGATATTATCAGACCCTTGAATATTTCAGTCTCCAACAGATTCAAAGAAATGTAATTTAATATTGTGCATAGAGCTTATATGTCTCCAAATAAATACAGCAAAATAAATACTACAGTATCTCTGCAATGTCCTAAATGCAACTACAGTATCGGAACATTCTTTCATTGTCTCTGGGAATGCCCTTAAATCTGTTTGCAGATTTTTTGAATATTGTTTGTTATCTATAATATGTGAACAGTTACCTCTGTTTAGCCCAGTTGCAATCTATTTAAAAAAAAATATATATATAAATGTGTAAGATAAAAAAATATGTATAATCTACAAATGATAGTGATAAAAATGCATTTGTGTTGCTCAAACATTTTGAATTTGTATTTTTAAGTCCATCATGTTTGTATTTATGTTATGCATTTCTTAAAACAAACATATATAATCCTCCTGGTCACATGTCAAGCAGTGGCGAAGTTACCAACAAAAATGACTCTAGACACTTAATTAAGAGTTTGCATTAATACTGAGGTATTACCACATCAATTCACAAACCAAATAGAAAGTCAAACCAACGAATAGTGATACAGAGTAATTACATACCCACTCAGTACAATCCCAAAGACTACAAGAGTCATGAAAACAATATTCTGATGGTGTGCCATTATTGGATTACTTGTGTCCCCAATGACATGAAGTTATAGACTAAACTGGAGGTTAAGCGGGAGGAATACACCCAGAGAGATTTAGAACAAGGAAGGAGGAGTGTGTTGCCTTAGTCTGCCTTAGAGTCAAATAGACACACTGTAACGGTGGCTGCCCTAAATCAAATTAGATTAGTACGTTTTAAATTTAAATTGTTCGGGCGCCAGACAAGTCAAAACTTGTCAAGTAAAAAAAAATATATGTAATGAAGTTTAGATTCCCAGAAATTAGCTCAAACCACTGTTACACAAAATAAATTCCTTCCAATACCCAAAATAACATAGAATAAGGCTTAAAGACACACATTCAGAGATTGAAGGGTTTTAGATAAAAAAATATATTTTAAGAAAACATTTTGGAAAAAAAAAAATTACACAAAGATTAGTTTTCACACAGAAGTTGGTATTTTATGCTTTGCCTTATGGCTACATGACAAATGACACCAAAATTAATGAAAACAGAAGGGGGTTGCTGTTCAAGTTCAGTTCAAGGTTTCACAACCAAAACAACCAAACCAAAAAAAAAAAGGACCTTGAGTCCTTGATTCACTAATGTCTTAAAGTTCGTTTTTTCAGACTCAGTTTTCTTAGTTCGATTTCAACAAAAAGAAAAAGTAAAATAAAAAAAACACAAAATAAAAATAAATAGTCCAAACGAGTGTTTGGTGTGTGCGTATGTAACATTATAATCCTCAAAGTCTTTACAGGGACAGGATGTCACGAACACACACAGGAAAAGGTAGATCCAAGCGCAGTATTTATTTGGGGAAATCCGTACTCACAACCAGTCCAGGCAAGGGTCAAAATCCAAAATGGCAATCCAAAAACATGAAACACAAACACTAGAAAACAGGATTGAAAGCACAACGGAAGTGTGGGGACAATCTACAAGGACTCCGTGACCAGTGTTGGTCAAGTTACTTGAAAATAGTAATTAGTTACTGATTACTGATTACTTCTCCAAGAAAGTAATCCAGTTACTTTACTGATTACTTATTTTCAAAAGTAATTAGTTACTTTACTAGTTACTTTACTAGTTAATTAAAAACATGATGCACGACCTGAATATGCTATAAAAGCAGACCTTTCAGCCTAATTCTATTCTTTCTGCATATTCCATCATCTAAAATTGAATCAAATTAAACATTCTCTTTTTTAAAACTTGTTTAATTAGTTTCAATATTTTAACTTTATGCACATTGCATCAACCAAAAATTTAATTAAATGCAACAGTCTCAGACTTGAAGAAAAATGTTGAACATTTAACCAATTTCTGCAGTCCACCATATTTTAACGAAATACACAAAGTCCTTCTTCTGTTAACTTATATTTCTGCATATTCCAGCATATAAAATGCAAATATTTTTTTGTAAAATCCTCTATTCGATTAGATTCAAATAAAATACAGCAATAAACTAATTAAAATGAAAGTCTCTCATGACTGTATTCCAAATTATTAACAGTTACGTCTTTTAACATTAAAGAGCAGATTCGTTTTGTTTTTGTAAATCGTCAGACATGTTTTTACCATTTCATGGAGTTTTCCTTTGTAGAAAGCTTTTGTTTAAAGTGAATTTCGTTTTGTATAAATTGTATCTTAATTTTAATAAATATTGCATCAACCAATTGCATGTATTTAATAAATAAAAAGCAAATATAGCAGACAATATAATAACCGTGACATTGAGGCGGTAGCGCGCCGCGTTCACTTGCATTGCATTGTTAAAAGCCTTTCTTTAAAGTGAATTTCTTTTTGTATCTTATTTTAATAAATGTTTCATCAACCATTTGCATGTATTTAACAAATACAAGGCAAATATAGCAGACAATAACCGTGACATGGAGGAGCCGGCGCGCCACGTTCACTTTCACTTTCATTGTTAACTAGAGCGCGCACCTCATAAATGAATGAAACTCAGCGTAGGCCTATGTCTCATGATACATTAGCATTAAATATCTTTGCTGCATTCTTTCTAGAACAGACAAGGGCTTTCTCGCGGCTCGCATCAGCATTTACGGATGATGAGTTTTGTGATGCGGTTGCGGATTAAATAAATAATACCCCATTCGCGCAGCTCTATCGATAACAACATTGAACACTAGGCTACACAAATAGTATTTTTTTATTTTATTTAGGCGATTAATTTTCCATAGTGACATAGGAGGTGCCGGATCCAATAAAAAAGGTTCAGTATCCAACGTCGGGCGTGTTCCGGCTCAAATTAAGCCACGACTCACGAGACAGTCTAACGAAACAAAATCACAGTAACGCAGTAACGCTGCCTCCTTACGGGGAAGTAACAGTAATCTAATTACTGTTTTTGCAATTGTAATCCCTTACTTTACTCGTTACTTGAAAAAAGTAATGGGATTACAGTAACGCGTTACTTCTAACGCGTTACTGCCCATCACTGTCCGTGACAAACACTGAAACAGACAGGGTATATATACACAAGTGCAAACAAGGTGACGAGAAACAGCTGAAGGAAATTAACAATCAGTGACAGACAGGATTATGGGAAATGTAGTAAAAATGCCTAGACACCGTGAAAACTGAGACCTCTAATGTTAAACCCAGGGAACCACCAGACACTGTGACATAACCTCCCCTCTACGGAGCGGCTACCAGACGCTCCAAGACCACAAGAAACAAACAAAACAAGAGTCCAGGCGGGAGGTGGAAAGGCGGAGGATCAGGGGGTGGGATGGGGGGCCAGGTCCATGGAGGGGAACAGGAACAAGGGGGAACGGCTTAAGCGGCGGCCAGGGCGAAGCAGACAGTCCCTCGGGCGGCCAGGGCGAAGCAGACAGTCCCTCGGGCGGCCAGGGCGAAGCAGACAGTCCCTCGGGCGGCCAGGGCGGTGAAGACCCCTCGGGCGGCCAGGGCGGTGAAGACCCCTCGGGCGGCCAGGGCGGTGAAGACCCCTCGGGCGGCCACGGCGGTGAAGACCCCTCGGGCGGCCACGGCGGTGAAGACCCCTCGGGCGGCCACGGCGGTGAAGACCCCTCGGGCGGCCACGGCGGTGAAGACCCCTCGGGCGGCCACGGCGGTGAAGACCCCTCGGGCGGCCACGGCGGTGAAGACCCCTCGGGCGGCCACGGCGGTGAAGACCCCTCGGGCGGCCACGGCGGTGAAGACCCCTCAGGCGGCCACGGCGGTGAAGACCCCTCGGGCGGCCACGGCGGTGAAGACCCCTCGGGCGGCCACGGCGGTGAAGACCAAGGCGGAACAGAGACAGACCCTGGTTCAGGAACAGTCACAGACACCACCAGCTCAGGAACTGCAACAGACACCACCGGCTCAGGAACTGCAACAGACACCACCGGCTCAGGAACTGCAACAGACACCACCGGCTCAGGAACTGCAACAGACACCACCGGCTCAGGAACAGCAACAGACACCACCGGCTCAGGAACTGCAACAGACACCACCGGCTCAGGAACTGCAACAGACACCACCGGCTCAGGAACAGCAACAGACACCACCGGCTCAGGAACTGCAACAGACACCAACGGCTCAGGAACAGGAACAGACACCACCGGCTCAGGCACAGGTTCGGTGGCGATCATCCTCTCCGAAGACACAGGCTCGGCAGACGTGACGTGAACAGGCTCTGGATCGGCAGACGTGCTGTGCCTCCTCCAAGCATGCAGTACTGCCACAGCATAAAAAAGGAAGACAGCCCTCCTTACCGTGGCCGGACTGATGGTGGGTATCTCCGGAACGATCTCTGGGATGACAGCGGCCTGCACGGGTACGGCCTCCGGGACGGCCGCGGGCTGCTCGGGCACGGCCTCCGGGACAGCCGCGGGCTGCTCGGGCACGGCCTCCGAGAAGACAGCGGGCTGCTCGGGGACGACCTCCAGGGAGACAGCGGGCTGTACTAGAACAACCACCGGGATGACAGCGGACTGTACCGGAACGGTCTCCGGGACAACAGTGGGTTGTTCGGGAACGTCAGGAGTGCAGGAAGCTCTCCCTCTCCTCCTCCTCTGCCGCCTTTGATGGCGACAGGCAGGCTCTGGACTGGATGGGATCGGCGGCGGATGGAAGTCTGGGCTGGACCTCACCACCTCAGGTTCCATGAAGGATCGAGGTGGAGAGTGATACCTGGACTCCCCTCTAGTACCTCCTCTCCTATGACCTCCGCGGGTCCCAGAAAATGTTGCCAGCCGGGTTCCCTCGAATGACTCTCTGGGAGCTTCTGAAAGGGGTGTGGAAGCTTTCCTCCTATCAGCTTCCTCAGTCAATCGGGCCCAATAAGCAAAACACTCAAAAATGTTCATACGAGGAGGAATCTCTTTAGGTTGAGAATTCCCCCTCTCAGTGGCTGGAGACTTAAGAGACCCCATACCGCTGGATCTCTGCATGACGGAGTCCTTCTGTCACGAACACACACAGGAAAAGGTAGATCCAAGCGCAGTATTTATTTGGGGAAATCCGTACTCACAACCAGTCCAGGCAAGGGTCAAAATCCAAAATGGCAATCCAAAAACATGAAACACAAACACTAGAAAACAGGATTGAAAGCACAACGGAAGTGTGGGGACAATCTACAAGGACTCCGTGACAAACACTGAAACAGACAGGGTATATATACACAAGTGCAAACAAGGTGACGAGAAACAGCTGAAGGAAATTAACAATCAGTGACAGACAGGATTATGGGAAATGTAGTAAAAATGCCTAGACACCGTGAAAACTGAGACCTCTAATGTTAAACCCAGGGAACCACCAGACACTGTGACACAGGACCATTCAAACTCTATTTTACTACTTAAGCATATATAGCTTAATGTGAAATAAATAGTCATTATGGATTCTTAACTCATTGGATGTAGTAAACAAAATAAAAATGTGTGAATTCTGCACCATTTATATATACGATCTGTTCGAGGAAGGATCACAGTGTCTTTTGATGATTTAGTCATAAAATATAACTTCAAAACTAAATGCCTAGATAGCAAAGTGTATCCAGACCATAATTTTGGTTGAGATTGACATCTCAAGGTTTAAAGTATGTTAGATCAGCATTGAAGTTTTTATTAAAGCTGACAGCATGGGTGGTGACTGTGACATTGAATTAAAGCATATCTTTAGAGGTGGAAGTAACGAATTACAACTCACGTTACTGTCACAGGTCGGGGTGGGCACTTAAATGACCGGCCGTCACCCCTGACTTGCACACCACCGTGAGGAGCTGCACCACAGGACACAGCAGGCGGGACAACAAAAGGCAAGTATAAAAATCTCTTTATTTAACTTTAAAACATCTCTAAAACAATTGCTGTAGTAGCTTCAACGTTCTTTTCAGCAGGACCCGAAATGGAGAAAGAAGTGAGTATGCTTCACTGCTTTAGCAGGCTCTTCACTTGACTCAGACGGAGAGGAGGACATGTATACTTCACAGGTTTAGCAGGCTCTTCACTGGACTCAGACGGAGAGGAGGACATGTATACTTCACAGGTTTAGCAGGCTCTTCACTGGACTCAGACGGAGAGGAGGACATGTATACTTCACAGGTTTAGCAGGCTCTTCACTGGACTCAGACGGAGAGGAGGACACGTATACTTCACAGGTTTAGCAGGCTCTTCACTGGACTCAGACGGAGAGGAGGACATGTATACTTCACAGGTTTAGCAGGCTCTTCACTGGACTCAGACGGAGAGGAGGACACGTATACTTCACAGGTTTAGCAGGCTCTTCACTGGACTCGGACGGAGAGGACACGTATACTTCACAGGTTTAGCAGGCTCTTCACTTGACTCAGACGGAGAGGAGGACATGTATACTTCACAGGTTTAGCAGGCTCTTCACTGGACTCAGACGGAGAGGAGGACATGTATACTTCACAGGTTTAGCAGGCTCTTCACTGGACTCAGACGGAGAGGAGGACACGTATACTTCACAGGTTTAGCAGGCTCTTCACTGGACTCGGACGGAGAGGACACGTATACTTCACAGGTTTAGCAGGCTCTTCACTGGACTCAGACGGAGAGGAGGACATGTATACTTCACAGGTTTAGCAGGCTCTTCACTGGACTCAGACGGAGAGGAGGACACGTATACTTCACAGGTTTAGCAGGCTCTTCACTGGACTCGGACGGAGAGGACACGTATACTTCACAGGTTTAGCAGGCTCTTCACTGGACTCGGACGGAGAGGACACGTATACTTCACAGGTTTAGCAGGCTCTTCACTGGACTCGGACGGAGAGGAGGACATGTATACTTCACAGGTTTAGCAGGCTCTTCACTGGACTCAGACGGAGAGGAGGACACGTATACTTCACAGGTTTAGCAGGCTCTTCACTGGACTCGGACGGAGAGGAGGACACGTATACTTCACAGCTTTAGCAGGCTCTTCACTGGACTCGGACGGAGAGGAGGACATGTATACTTCACAGGTTTAGCAGGCTCTTCACTGGACTCGGACGGAGAGGAGGACACGTATACTTCACAGGTTTAGCAGGCTCTTCACTGGACTCGGACGGAGAGGAGGACATGTATACTTCACAGGTTTAGCAGGCTCTTCACTGGACTCAGACGGAGAGGAGGACATGTATACTTCACAGGTTTAGCAGGCTCTTCACTGGACTCAGACGGAGAGGAGGACACGTATACTTCACAGGTTTAGCAGGCTCTTCACTGGACTCAGACGGAGAGGAGGACATGTATACTTCACAGGTTTAGCAGGCTCTTCACTGGACTCAGACGGAGAGGAGGACACGTATACTTCACAGCTTTAGAGGGCTCTTCACTGGACTCGGACGGAGAGGAGGACACGTATACTTCACAGCTTTAGAGGGCTCTTCACTGGACTCAGACGGAGAGGAGGACATGTATACTTCACAGCTTTAGCAGGCTCTTCACTGGACTCAGACGGAGAGGAGGACACGTATACTTCACAGCTTTAGAGGGCTCTTCACTGGACTCGGACGGAGAGGAGGACACGTATACTTCACAGGTTTAGCAGGCTCTTCACTGGACTCAGACGGAGAGGAGGACATGTATACTTCACAGCTTTAGCAGGCTCTTCACTGGACTCAGACGGAGAGGAGGACACGTATACTTCACAGCTTTAGAGGGCTCTTCACTGGACTCGGACGGAGAGGAGGACACGTATACTTCACAGCTTTAGCAGGCTCTTCACTGGACTCGGACGGAGAGGAGGACATGTATACTTCACAGCTTTAGCAGGCTCTTCACTGGACTCGGACGGAGAGGAGGACACGTATACTTCACAGCTTTAGCAGGCTCTTCACTGGACTCGGACGGAGAGGAGGACATGTATACTTCACAGCTTTAGCAGGCTCTTCACTGGACTTATACTGTGTTTTGTGTTATTTTGATAAATTAAATAATAAATGTTTGTTCAATAAATATACTGTCATCAAAATTTTCATTTTAAAAATACAGAAACAAGATTCTTGAGATCTTTGTATTTAAATTGCTACATAAGTCTAAAGCGTTTAAAAAAACATAAAATATTAGATCAAATTAGCACAGAATCAACTTTGCCGCGATCAAGTCAAGGATCAGCCAAATTTCCAAGTCCATCATCAAAAGCGTTTATGAAGAAAAGTGCTGAGCTGAATTTGTGCCATCGAGTAGTCTAAAAGAGAATTAAGTCAAATGCGCATTTTACCCCGGTGTGACTTTAGAACTGTTGTAACTGTGTAGAATTTCAATTAAATGTCTAATACTTCCATTTAAGATGAGGCAGCTCAGAGAGTGAGGGAGAGCCCACTGAGCATCAGTTAAACAGTCTGACAGTAAATAAATATGCTAGAGTGTGATAAGAAAGACAGACATTTAATTATTTCATTGGAATAGTAATTATAACAACATAAATTGATTTAGCACTAAATCCTAATTGTAATCTTATTGTAGGGAAGATGTAGGCTGAGATGAATCCATAAGCGGGTCTTTATTAAAGGATCTGAGCGTAAAATCCAAACAATAGTCACAAGTCGTAGTCAGGTCACAGGCCTTGGTCGAAGCACAGGTAAAACAATCCAATGGCAGACAAATCCAAAAAACAGCAATCCAAAAGCATGAGTCAAAAGGCAAAACAATGGTCATAACAGAAATCATCAATAGAGAGTGGAAGAACACTTAGTAAGGCAGAGAACTGGCAATACTTCGCAATAAGGCAGTGATAGCACATGGCTTAAATACAGGGTGACAGGAAATGACAAGACAGGAACTGATGTGGCAGGAACTGATGTGGCAGGAACAGGAAGTAACAGAGTTCAATATTCAGGTGATAGCTCCCTCTGATGGACTGGTGCCTGATCAAACGTTACACTTATTGCCCACGATTATAAAAGAGTTGTTATTAATTCTCTATATTAAGATGATACTGCCTCAGTCAAACTCCTTATAGTGCCCCCTTTTTTGGTTTAAGCCACTGCCCCTCAAAATGTCCGTGCACGGCCCTGCTGAAATATCTGACAATAGGCCTACTCAAGATCAGCTGCGCGTTCTCATTCTCTCATCTCTCCGAGAGCGAGTTTGGCACACCCGCCTCCTCTCAGCGCGGGATTGTATGTTTTGCGCATTATTTTATCCGCAGGTTTCTATGGCATATTTTAATGGTAATATTGTAATATGGCAATATTGTAACGCACATTCATGTAATCGCAGAAAACTGGACGCGAACTCTCAAATATACGAAGGAACTGGACTCAGATATTGAGTGTGCGCTCTCAGATGTGTCATGTCATGTGCATTTTCGAATCTCTCCAAGTGGTTCTCACTGCAGAGTCAAATGACGTCCAGCTCCAATCTCTCCATGCTCTTGAATAAAACGTTGTCAAAAGTTATCGATAAAAATGCAACAGGAAATCATATTGTCTGTAAGTGAAATGCACCTGGAAGACTTTCAACAATCAAAAGTGGATCTTTATTTTTTTTTGACATTGTAAATGTAGGCCTATGTTAGAAATGTTTCGGAATGGGGCATTTTTATGATTTGTACATAAAAATAACCTAGTCTGTCTAACTGCATTACTACATTGTACAGACATTACAGGTCAAACCGCACTGATGTTTGATTTATCAACAACAACATATGGCTCTTAAAGGGATAGTTCACCCAAAAATGAAAATGAACCCATGATTTACTCACCCTGAAGCCATCATATGTGTATATGACATTCTTCTTTCAGACGAATACAATCGGAGTTATATAAAAAAATGTCCTGGCTCTTCCAAGCTTTATAATGAGAGTGAATGGGGGGTGTCTGTCTTTGGAAGTCCATCAAAGCGCATCTATTCATGATTAAAGTGCTCGACACGGCTATCCGGGCGTTAATAAAGGTAAAAATGTGTTAAAAGTAGCTACATAGATCTATGATTTGATTGAATATTTATTGGTAATACATTACCTATCGCCGGCTAAAAAGTAATTAGTAACTATGAGTAGTTTTTGAGAAGAGTCATTTGTACTTTTACTTAAGCACTTTTTTGACACCAGTACTTTTACTTGTAATTGAGTATTATTTCAGCAATGTAACAGTACTTGTACTCGAGTACAAATTGTCAGTACAAATTGTCCACCACTGTGTGGAATGCTAGTGGGTGTTACCCAATCAGTGAGGCGTTTTCAAACCACAATGGGTATTTTCAACTGCTTTTCCTTTGTTCTAATCCACTGAGAGTTTGGTTTAGGGGTGGGCCTTCGGGTACAGCGATTGAAAAACAGTTGCTTACTCATTACAGAAAAAAAAAATCCCATAATATTCACACATGCATCATACAGAACTCCTGTTAATGGATCACTTAAAATAATGTGCATTTATTTCTCCATTCCTTTGTTTTGCATGTTGTTGTTTTTTTTGGTGCTTGATTTGTATTGTTAGATGTAATTATACATTCATTAAAGGGGCCATCTAGCAGTGATGTTTCAGGTTGCAACCAATATGTTTCCAAGCGAGTGCTCGTGCGCGTGCTTTCTTTTGTTTTTTATTATTATGTGGAGTTTGTGTTGGAGTCTGTGTTTTGCTGGTCATTTCTTAGTATTAGCAGACTCCATGTCATAAAGTTGCAGTGTCGTCGCTGTTGAGTGCCAAGTCAGTAGACGAGGCGAGAGGCGAGACGCTCGCGAGCGCATGCAGGTCTCAGTCACGGCACTGGATTTCGCAGCAAATTCGACCCGGAGACTTCACATAGAAATTGCTTTGAGAGGTAATAGCAAAACCCGCCAAGTGGATCATTTTATTGAGATTGTAACCACTTCACACACAGGCAATACAAAATGTATTCATTTTAGTAGACAAACAGAAATTTAATATATGTCAATATATGTAAATTACATATATAATGTCAGTGCCCATGTGTGTCTGCTGCCTATATGAGAATATATGCAAAATTCATATATATAAAACACATAGACATATATGAAACATATATTTCAAAATATAGCAAAAATGGCCGTTTTCCTGTAAGTGCCATATATTTTCCCGTATATGCACATATATGTAAAATATATGTAAGACGCATATATGTATACATGCATATATGTACTTATTTCCATAGATACAAATATACTTCTAATATGATGACACCATGTACTTTCACTTATATTACGGATACAAATATGCTTCTAATATGATTAAACCATGTACTTTCACTTATATTAGTGGCACAACTATGTTTTTTATATAGCCTGGACACATATTTGTACTCATTCCACAGAACACACAATTCCAAGTCTTTTCAAATACAAACTTTACTGCATTTTTTTCAGTACAGACTTGACAAGTACAAACAAGTACAAACTTTTCAAGTAAAAACTTGAACTTCATTTAAAGGACAAGTTTGGTATTTGACACTTAAAGCCCTGTTTTCAGATCGTTTCTGATGAAATAGAACGGTTAAGATTGAAATTTGGACACATGCTCCTGGCCCGAGAATGTTCAGTTTCTGTGGTAGCACCCCCCCCACCCAAGTGTAAAATACCGAACTTGTCCTTCAACTTCAACTTCAGACTTTATTTTCTTTTTAAAGCATTTTCAAAGCGCTCACTTTTTTCCCATAGTATTACATTTTCAAACTTCTAGCCACATTTAAAACATTTCCAAACTCACTCACTGGGGAAACACACTCATTTTTACTTAACATTTTTCCTGGACATTGCCAGTCTTAGCTCTGCCATCTTCCCATTCAGGGCTGTTCCGATCTGGCCAGCCGAAACTGAGTGCTTTGACATAACTGCACCTGAGAAGGTAGATTTTAAATAAAAAAGTTTTAGGTATAAAGCAGACAAAACACTGGTGGATAAACTTATCTAAAGATAAAAATAAAAAACTTTATTGCAGTTTCTTCTAGTGCAAGTCAGTAAAATTGAGTGACAAAGTACGCGAGTATGCAAGTAAGGGCACACATACACTGCAATCAGTGTAGATTGTAGACTCTAAATTGTAGTTATTTTTCATTGCTTTTGCTTTGTACTGGAAGCCATGTTAACCTTTACATGAAACGGCCACCGTAGGAGTTAAAACGCGCGCGTAATGGGGGGGCTAGAAAGTAATATTCAGTTGGTTGTCCCACCGCTAGATGGGAGAAGTTCTTCTTACTCAATGTAGCTTTAACATAACAAATGTGACCATGGAATAAGCATTTTTAACCACACTCTATATACTGTACAGACAATACTAACCTCTCAAATTACTTTTGACGAGCGTTTCAATGTCAAACACCCCAAGCAGCAAAATCCTTGCCATTGAAGTCCCACTGGATGCCTGGCAAGCAGAGCGCCACACACTTCGCGATACATCTGAACCCGGGACAATTTCTTCCTGTTGAACAAAATAAAATTGATAGGCTTAAAAGTTTCAATTCAGTATAGTAAACAAAATATCCAGCATTCCAGATTTATGTACAATTGACTGTTGAAATTGGTCCCAATAGTATTATGTCAAGCATTCCTGGTCCCTACTGTCAATGTTGGAGATTTCATATTATCAATAAGTAGTGTCAAAAAGAGCCATTGTCACAAAGTACCAGGAAATTTGGGAGATTAGATTAGGACAAATTTACAGTAAATTGTATTCGATTATGACCAATTAATATAGAAGACATACTTTCCAACAGCACTGCATAAAAAAGTACTCACTATTTGAACAGGGTTTGAAGGGCTGGGGAGAGACCCTGGACTGCCGGGGTGCATGGAGCTTCTATTGAACATTTCTTTTATCTGAGGTATCTCTGCATCAACAAGAAAAACAGATGTGAAAGACTGTAGCCAATAAGTATAAGAATAGAAGTATAGTCTTTTGATCCTGTGAGGGAAATTCAGTCTCTGCATTTATCCCATCAATGTATTAGTGAGACACACTGTTGAAAACATCAGGCTTCTTATCAGTCCTTTCAAAACAATGATGTAAGTCCCCATACACAATTTACACCAGCCAATTTTTCTGTGTGGGATGGCAGGCCACCACTGTCTGGTCAATGAATAGGAAACATTGGCAGGTCGAGTTTTATGATCTGGCAAAATAATTTTTACTGTGTGTATATGTGTGTGTGTAGAATGGAAATATAATACGTGTTACCTGTGAAGATAAATTTTTTTATTTCTAGCAATTCTTGACGCACAAGTGAGAGCTCGTTGTCACTATTTTCTGCTTGTTCTTCCAAGGAAATGGAAGCTAGGATTTCTGCCCCTTGATTGTGAATGGCAGCCTGTGGCAACATATAATTATAATTTTTTTTTTATTAAAACATACAAATGATTGCCTTAGTTATATATATCATTATGCTTACAAGCTTACTGTATTACATTTTTGTCGCAAGCCACCTAAAATTTATTAATAATAGTGTTGCATGGGAGGGGGGATGCGGCATATTTCAAATGAGCTCCGGTTTTGATGTGCAAACAGGAGGCAAATCTGAGCAGCTTGTTTTGTAGTTTGTTTGTAGTATGGTACATAGTAGATATAAATTATATAAGATGGTTATACAGCAAGCATGCAGTATTGTAGGTTTATATATCACTCGTTATTCCTTCGGCGCAGCTGCACATTGTAAGCAGTCTTAAAGGGATATTCCACCATTTGGGGAATTAAGCTCATTTTCCACCTTGCCTCGAGTAAAACAATTGATTTTTACTATTTTGGAATCCATTCAGCCGATCTCCAGGTCTGGCGGTACCCACTTTTAGCATAGGTTGGCTTAAAAATTGTTAAAACCCATGGTACAGCAGCAAAGTTTCTTGAATATTATGCCGGAGAGTATAGTTCCTAGCCATATCGGTCTAGAAAATTGCAACTTTTAATTTTCCGTCTGTCTTAGTACACTATGTGACTACAGAAGTGTCAAGTTTTAAATAGGAAAAATATCGAAACTCTTTGGCCATTTTTGAGCGCAATGCTAATGGGCTAATCAGATTCAATAAATTACGCTAAGCTATGCTAAAAGTGCTACCGCCAGACCCGGAGATTGGCTGAATGGATAAACTGTAAAAATCAATTGTTTTACTCAAGTGGAGGCGGAAAATGAGCTTAATTCCCCAAATGTTGGAATATCCCTTTAAATCTAATTTTGACGGTTCTGTGCCATCATCAGCTCATGTCTGAGAAATATTAAGTACAAAATGAGAGGAAATATTAAGTTCTTATGACATTTTACTCATGCGATCCGCTGCTATTAGCTTAAGGTGAGTACACTTTTATATGCTACAGATCACGTTTGTTTAATATTTTTTATTGGTGTATAAATACCAATTAATATATTAATACCCACCCAACCCCCATTTCTGTATGTTCTGGTGACGGCCTTGTGGTAGGCTACTGGTGTTTATTTTTTTATGTATTATGGTATAAGTCATGTATTTCAGAGACATGGCTCTCGAAACTGTGGAAGAAACAACAATTTTACAAAAGAACATTTGTAAATTGACATTTTTATATGAATCTGTTCGTTTTCTAATTTTAGTTTATAAAAATGCTAAACATAATTTAAAAAAATTAAAAGTCATTATTTTATTTTGTGCGCACAAATTTTTATTTTTTAAAGTTTTTTTTTTTAATTTTGTTATTCAACAGTATTTAAAAATACAACAAACGTTCCATTTTTGTTTTTGTTTCCATGGTTACAAAACGAAAAAGGAATGGACAAAAGTACATGGACCCTTGCTTCATTTGATTGAATGTTGTTTATGAAATCGGATAGGCTAGTCGAAAAATGGGTAATTTTAAAGATTGTTAATGATTTCAAAGTGTTTAAACGAGAAACAAGCCAAAACAATTCAAATATCGTCATTATGGGTACAGGGGGTCCTCAAATGTAGTCTTTATGGGGTAAAGAGTAAGTACATTAAACAAAAACTCACTTTGGTTCCACTGACTGTGGCCACGGCAGTAGGGGTCATCCTCATCCTCCCACAGACGTTTGGCAACACGGTTTCTCTTTCCCACAATGGCGAATTTGAAATCTTTCTTCGAACGTTATTTGTCCAACTTTCGCTCCAAAGTATTCAGAGAAATTGCAGAGAAATATCAGTCACCATTGCCACTGATAGTTATGAACAAGGGTCTGAGTTAAAGAATAATGCAATGCCCACTCAATATGATATTATCACATTATTATCATTATCACAAATATAAGTTATCACTCATAACGGTAGAACGCCGTTATCCTGTGTGTGTGTGTAAAGTTAACGTTATCCTACATAACCTCGAGGTACGTTAACAGTTAGCTTTAGCAAGTCAAAGGAAGCTTTTAGCCTCAGCAAAACTAAACACATGTTAACGAACTAAACACATTCCTTGACAACGTAGTTTCGTAATAAATTATCTATTTATGTTAATGTAGCATATATCCATGTGTAACTAATACAAAGTAGTAACAGTTAAGTTAAAAAAAACGTTAGGGTTTAACTTAACTTAACGTTACTTACCTCCAACTGATTGAACGGTAGCCAAATGGGGAATCCACCTTTGGTCGTTTTCCCACACCCCACTCGACGGCAAATTCGTCTTCGTAGGTAACCACGCCGTTTACAAAACTTTCAAGATCAAAATGTGAACAATACTAAATTTCCCTCAACCCCGGCACATCGTTTCACAAGCGCATTGCGCTTCTCCTCTTCGTGTCGTCGTTAACGTTTTTCTCAGGTTGTACGCG
The DNA here is from genome assembly GCF_949152265.1 of Phoxinus phoxinus. Lineage (NCBI taxonomy): Eukaryota > Metazoa > Chordata > Actinopteri > Cypriniformes > Leuciscidae > Phoxinus > Phoxinus phoxinus. The sequence goes on from NC_136877.1 coordinate 3,804,039, forward strand.
GGTGTTGCTATAGTGACAGAACTGGTTAGGCTACTAGGGAAATACTGATTGCAAATTCTCAATAAGAAAAATGTTAATGTTTTCAAAATCAAAACCAATATGTTGTTATTATTAATATTAGGCATTGTTATCTTACATTCATTATTTTTCTATTTTAAGTTATTTTAGTTTTAAAGATCAGATGGCCGTTACCGGAGGTTACGTAATTGGAATTCACCACGTAAATGTGCTCCAAGAAAGCTATGGAGCTAATATACTATGGAGCTAATATTATGACAAAATGATTTGAATTTGAATTGTGTAAATCTGAATTATTTGCAAGTGTAATCTAACAAAATTGAATTTTAGGTGGTAGTTTAAATAGTTCTGAATTTGAATTTTTGAACGAATATTGAACATTTGAAATTTAACAAATTGAAATGTTTTTATGGCTGAATTTTATAGACATGTATTTTCAAAAAGTAATATTCAGTTTAAAAAAATTCAGATTCAAGTTTTCAAGATGAAGAAATTCAGAACTTCAAATTCAGTTTTCTAAAATTCAATGTCAAAAATTCAAGTTCAAAAATTCAGATCTGACAGAAAGTAGGTCACAGGTCATCCACAGGGAGTAGATGATCTCAGAAAAGTCGAACAGAGCATTTTGGCCAATTGGGGACTGCGGAAGTTTTCCAGCGCGAACGTGGTGGTGGTTCAAGAGGTTGCCACTCTCTGACTCTTGTCATGAATCGCCCGGAGGTCTATTACATGTACGACGCAGTCTAGACCGGACGCGAACGGTGCGAAGCGACCCGTGAAATCCCCAACAGCACACGGATTCCCCATCCTATTTCTGACCTAGTCCCAGCTCTTTGCAACAGTCGCTTCAAGCTGTGTTGCGTTGCGCCGCTCGCGTCCTGTCTGTGTAACTGAGGTCTAGTAGACAAGGTGGCGTTCTAATCAATTTTACACAAAATGTAGGCTACTTTAAAACAAACACCAGAGACCGCTTAGACAATGTCCCACGTGCTGAGAACGCTAACCTAACATATAAACACAAAATCATTCATGTTTAAGAATCACTTACCTCCGGGCGATTCATGACAAGAGTGGACATTCTAAAACGCTTACGTGAAAAACGCTTAACGTGGCTCACTGTACGAAGACAGTGATATTAAAGGACCAAACTCAGTACAAATCATATTAATAAACCATACTTTGTATAACAAATCAGATGAGCCCAGAATACCTACGCAACGCGTTTAATTGTGCGTTAAGCATTTCCTTACCATAGAAAACCGTTATAAGAAAACGCTTAACGTGGCTCACTGTACAAAGACAGTGATATAAGGCTAAGGACCGTACACATCATATTAATAAACCATACTATGTATAAAAAATCAGATGAGCCCAGAATATGAACGCAACGCGTTAAGCATTTCTTTACCATAGAAAACCGATAAGAAAACGCTTAACGTGGCTCACTGTACAAAGACAAGGACCAAACTTAGTAGCCTACGCATCATAATAATAAACCATGTATAAAAAATCAGATGAGCCCAGAATATGAACGCAATGCGTTTAATTACGCGTTAAGCAAATTCCTTAATAGAAAACCGATATGAAAACGCTTAACGTGGCTTACTGTACGAAGACAGTGATATTAAAGGACCAAACTCAGTACAAATCATATTAATAAACCACTTTGTATAAAAAATCAGATGAGCCCAGAATATGAACGCAACGCGTTTAATTAAGCATGTTCTAATCATAGAAAACCGTTATAAGAAAACGCTTAACGTGGCTTAATAAACCTTAAATGGTCCTTAATAAACCATAGGCCTACTATGTATAAAAAATCAGGTTTAAGGTTTATTAAGCCACGTTAAGTGTTTTCTTATAACGGTTTTCTATGATAAGAACATGCTTAACGCGTAATTAAACGCATTGCGTTCATATTCTGGGCTCATCTGATTTTTTATACATGGTTTATTATTATGATGCGTAGGCTACTGAGTTTGGTCCTTGTCTTTGTACAGTGAGCCACGTTAAGCGTTTTCTTATCGGTTTTCTATGGTAAGGAAATGCTTAACGCGTTGCGTTCATATTCTGGGCTCATCTGATTTTTTATACATAGTATGGTTTATTAATATGATGTGTACGGTCCTTAGCCTTATATCACTGTCTTTGTACAGTGAGCCACGTTAAGCGTTTTCTTATAACGGTTTTCTATGGTAAGGAAATGCTTAACGCACAATTAAACGCGTTGCGTAGGTATTCTGGGCTCATCTGATTTTTTATACAAAGTATGGTTTATTAATATGATTTGTACTGAGTTTGGTCCTTTAATATCACTGTCTTCGTACAGTGAGCCACGCTAAGCGTTTTTCACGTAAGCGTTTTAGAATGTCCACTCTTGTCATGAATCGCCCGGAGGTAAGTGATTCTTAAACATGAATGATTTTGTGTTTATATGTTAGGTTAGCGTTCTCAGCACGTGGGACATTGTCTAAGCGGTCTCTGGTGTTTGTTTTAAAGTAGCCTACATTTTGTGTAAAATTGATTAGAACGCCACCTTGTCTACTAGACCTCAGTTACGGTACTGATCCACTTGTCCGACACGAATGTCGTGTGGTGTCGCAACGCCTCCCCACATGTGAACGTTGATGGGCGTTCTTCTAGTTTACCGCTATGGCCGTGGTTTTGAGCCAGCGGCCAGTCAAAAACAAAGGACCCGCGAGAGACTTCCCTCCGTCTCCATGTGCGTGCTTCTATTGGATAGACGCCTCGCGTTCAACGGAATTCATTTGCATAAAGATGGGCATCGGCCAGCTTTTTGACGCGCGGCATTTTTTCAAATGAAGCGCCGCCTTCCCGGAATGCTTTGCGAGCGCGTCAAAGTCGCTTGACGTCACCCATAGGAATATAGTGGAGTGCAGCGCGACAGAAGTGTCGCACGGACAAGTGGATCACCGCCGTTACACAGACAGGACGCGAGCGGCGCGACGCAACACAGCTTGAAGCGACTGTTGCAAAGAGCTGGGACTAGGTCAGAAATAGGATGGGGAATCCGTGTGCTGTTGGGGATTTCACGGGTCGCTTCGCACCGTTCGCGTCCGGTCTAGACTGCGTCGTACATGTAATAGACCTCCGGGCGATTCATGACAAGAGTCAGAGAGTGGCAACCTCTTGAACCACCACCACGTTCGCGCTGGAAAACTTCCGCAGTCCCCAATTGGCCAAAATGCTCTGTTCGACTTTTCTGAGATCATCTACTCTTCCCTGTGGATGACCTGTGACCTACTTTCTGTCAGATCTGAATTTTTGAACTTGAATTTTTGACATTGAATTTTAGAAAACTGAATTTGAAGTTCTGAATTTCTTCATCTTGAAAACTTGAATCTGATTTTTTTTAAACTGAATATTACTGTTTGAAAATACATGTCTATAAAATTCAGCCATAAAAACATTTCAATTTGTTAAATTTCAAATGTTCAATATTCGTTTTAAAAAAATTAAATTCAGAACTATTTAAACTACCACCTAAAATTCAATTTTGTTAGATTACACTTGCAAATAATTCAGATTTACACAATTCAAATTCAAATCATTTTGTCATAATATTAGCTCCATAGTATGCAAGGTTCAAATATAGATGAAGAGATACATTTGATAGTAAATTATATTTTGCAAAGGAATTCTGGAGATTTATGTTTTAGGTTTTTCTTTTCTTTTTTTAGAAGAACTGGTTTAAAAAAAAGATAATTTAAGTGTAGGTAAATATATTATTCTGACACACACACTTTGTGTCTGTATTGTGTGAATACCATATTTTTTATACAACAATGCAGTGTTTTCTTTGTAATTTTTACAAAAATACATCCACAAAGTACCATAACCATATGCCACAACTTTAAAAATGCATCAGTATCACGCATGTATGTTTACATACATTTATTAAATATGTGGAAAACAAATATGTATGTCACATATGTATACTTAATGTTGTCCATATATGCGAGAAACCAATACTATACTGTAAAATATGCAGATATATGGTATCATATATGGATGAACTCAAATATTTTCTTCACATGTTTGGACACATAAATGTTCATATATGTTGCAGGCATATATTGTGTTCTCAGATAAGTGAAATATATGTATAAATATATGTCATGCTATTTAAAATATAAGTACATATATGGCCATATATTACATTTCTGTATATAGCACCTTTAAAAAAGTTATTAAAGTGTTTCTACATACTTAAGTGCATCTTGCTTTAGTCATATTTATTAGGAATTTTTTTGAAGTGCAAGTGACATGAACATGATTCTCGCATTGCACTTTGCGTTCTTCCCTTTAGTTGGAGAGAATGGAGAATGGACAATTAAAGAAATGAGAAGCACTCTCCTGATAATGGTGACATTGAATAATTGAGTTATAGTCGACAGCATCATCTGACTTGGGATTTGAGGCTATCCTGTATCTTATATCCTGCTCCCTGATCACCATCAGGTAATTATTTGTAACACTTTATTTTGATAGTCCACTTTAGACATTCTACTAACTATAAGTAACTTTGCAGGTCACTACATGTCAACTAACTGTCATTAGAGTATTAGTAGACTGTCTGCTTAATATCTGCTAACGCTTAATTTTGTTGCTACTTACAACTAGGCTACTCCTTTTCACACATGAGATAGAAGTATGTTCACACAGAAAGTAATGATACTTTGTTTGCTGCATTTTTATATTTTTTCTTTTCTTTTTTCTTAATGTTTTGGTCATTATTGTATCTTATTTTATATAAATATATATATATTTTTCTTCTTCTCTCATGTTCGAAATAAAATTTTCAATCAATCTGCCATGAATTGCGTGGAAGCAAAGGCGGTAGTCGGATCTAAATGCAGCAGACTTTAATAATATACAGACTTGGGTAAACTCAAAACACAAAGATACTCGTGGAGCCGTATACATTCAATAACTGACCAGGAACAAAAGAGCACACAGGGTTTAAATACACAGAGGGGATCAGGGAACGAGACACAGCTGGGGCAAATGAGAACAATGAGCGGGACCATACAAACTAACAGGACAACACACCTGAAACAAGGGACCTAATAATTAACATGACTAGGGATAACAGAATACAATTAACAAGGCAGAGAAACAAGGTACAAACTGAATGCAAAAACCAAAGAGAGTGAAACCACAAACATGACACAACAAACACTGTTACACAATCAATCAATCAAACAGACATTCTACTGACTTTAAGTAACTTGGCAACTACATGTCAACTTGTTCTCCTAACCCGAACCCTAACACCTAACCATAACCTACCAGTCTACTACAGTCTACTACTACTCTAATGAGAGTTAGTTGACATGTAGTTGAAAAGTTACTTATAGTTAGTAGAATGTCTAAAGTTGACTATCGAAATAAAGTGTAACCAGTTTGTATTCCTGAATCAGTATAAAAGGTGAGTAATATAAATAATATTTATTCAGGCCTGGACTGCAAAACTGGAGGGCCACACCTGATCCAGCTAATCAAGTCCTTCAGGCTTATTTGAAAACGTCTCGGTTTCGTATGGTAACCCTCGTTCCCAGAGGAGGGAATGGAGACGTATGTAATAACTGACCAACTGGGGATCTCACTCGAGAGCCTATCTACTTCGAGTGTAACCAGAGCTGGACTTGGACAAAAAATCCGCCCTGACTGGCCCACTACATATGATCATATCCACCACCCATCTTTGCACGCCCTTGAATATGTACAGTATACCAACTCCTATTCTTTAAAACCACTAATGCCATTTAATGAGTGGGAACAAGTGATAGTTAACAGATTAAATAAGTACAAAAATGTCATTTATTAATACAATTGAACTATACTCCACAGTGATGAATCCAAAAAAACAAGCTATAAGTTGCTTTGGCAAAGCAATACCAGTGTTTCTCACAGTATTTTTGGCAAAGCTGTGATGAGTGGACCTCTGTCCCTCTAGGGGTGACATTTTGTGCATTTTAATGTTAAATTCATCAATCTGGTGCAGTTTGAGAGTTCAAAATTAAAAGCTCCAACCCATATTCAGTGTGCAAATTAAACAAAGAAAAATTCAAACCTATTTTAGTTACAGTGTCTGTCTACATTACACTACTACATAATAATAGTTATAATATTAATCCCATGACAGTAATAGACATATATTGTAAAACAAATGCACTGAAAAATAAAATAAACTTTCCTAATTAGTTTTGTACTAATTTCTACACTTGGAAAGAGATAAGCACATGATCTTTTATTTTGACGGAAAACATGATTTACAAACTTAAATTCTGGTAATCGTCAACTATGCAGATGTGGAAATAATGCGTAACTTGATAATGGGTTCCTACACTCATGACATAGCCTAACTGTTCCCTTTCGAGGGAACTCGAACTGCGTCGAACGACACATGAAGCATCATGAATGAAACTAAGCCAATTCTGATTGGTGTTGCATCATGACGTAACGTTTGACGGGATATGCAGACGCTACAAAAGGACGCCGGCACACAACAGAGTTAGCTTTCTGTTCTTCAGCAAGCGCTCTCTGTCTGTGTACGTCTTATTTGGTGTTGTCTGTCAGATCACAAGCATATATATTATGGCGAGTGCAAGTTTCAGGCGGTGTGTGCATCCCTGCCCTTGTTATATCACGGGTGGGGACACACACCAAATGTGCGTGCATTGTTTGGGAGTGCAGCACGCGCAGGCAGCTCTAGAGGGGGCTGCTTGCGAGGATTGTGAATCATATCAATCCGTGTGCAGCCGCTGCTGACAGAGACGCGGATCTCACACGTGCCTCATTCTCTCACAACTCTTCTTTATGTTCATTTAAGACTTTATTTAACTCTGTTAAGAGTGCTCAGTCTGCTCTTATGAGGATACTCGAAAAAATAAAACATTTTTGCAGAATTGCGTGTGTTAGTTTGGTCAACTTCAAGCCGAAAGAGAACTCGATTCTGGCGCTCAAATTGTCTTTGCGTGAATGGTTTAAAAGCATTTGCAAGAATAAGCGCATCATATAATGTAACGCCAGCCAAAGGATGACAGAAAAAACGAATGCTGCGTTAATTACTTGAAATATTTACCACGGTGTCTCCTCCTCCCATTTCTACCAGTGATCGCTTTATTCGATTTCCAACGTCGATCTGCGCACGTCAACAGCGCTACTGAGTTGTAGGTTGCCAGGTTGAGCTCACAAATGGGTTGAAATGTGTACGATGTGTGGATTGCGCGAGTAGGATGGGTTTCATACAAGATCTGGCAACTGGGCAACCTTGGAATAATATATTGATGTGATTATTCATATAACGAAGTTTAGGAATACAAATTACGGGAGTTTCACGGGAGAAAAGACAAAACGGGAGGGGGGCGGGAGATGGGTGTGAAATACGGGAGACTCCCGGGGAAAGCGGGAGCGTTGACGGGCCTTGAGGTGAGCTAGGATTAGCTTTCAAGACATTTGGTGATGATGGGGGTCAGTGCTACCGGTCGATAGTCATTCAGGCACTCTGGGTTTGGCCATGAGACGGGACCCCAAATTTGGGCTACCGGTACCATTTTGAGGGATTAAATTTATTTTTGATTTTCATGAAGGTACACATCTCTAGTGTTGGAAAATGTATGATAGCATCCGATCCATGGTAGTTTTCATGAGAAATCAACACTTATATCAACCTATCTCAAGGTAAGGTGTTCAGTGACTACAAGAGAGAAAAATGCTTCTATAATCCAAACGGTTGTTCTCTTTTTTTTCAGAGTGTAGGATCTTGAAGACCATCAATAACAGAACCAAAATTCAGTGGCTTTTCAGAAATTGAGTTGGTAATCACCTGTCCATCATTATAATTTGCTGTGTATTCTTAAAAAAAAGAGCTCTACCAGATCGATTAGTTGAATGGTTGTATTGTTCTAGAACCAGATGTGAAAGAGACTTGTGTTTTTTTGCATTGGAAGAGGCAGTGTCGGGGCTTTAAAATTATGCATCAACCACCTTTCTACGCCTCTGGGGCGCTGAGAAACTTTGAGTTGAAAATCGTTTAAAAAAATCGTTTGTCCCTAGCTGGACTGGTTTCAACATCAAGACACGCGACAAAGTAGAAATCTCAGAGGATGTAGTAGCATACCTTCCCACTATAAATGCACCAGCTACTGAAATGAGCACTGTGTATGAGATCCTTAAGTAGTCTGACCTAATTCGTGAGGAGTGGCATCTGGATTCAGTGGTAGTTGTCCTAGACCAAGCCCTTTATGCAAAAGTCGCCGAAATTGCTTAGAAGCGTAAAGAACAATTCTGTGGTATCATCTTGAGAATGGGGACATTTCACACTATCTGCAATGCATTTTCTATTCTTGGGAAGAGATTTCAGGATGGTGGCCTGAGGGATATTTGCATCGAAGCTGGCATAGTTGCTGAGGGATCCATAAGTGGGGTGATGGATGGGAAACACTACAACCGTGCAATCAGAGAACACAAGTGCATTTATGAAGCCATGATGAGACTGGAATGGTCAGAATTCACTAATAAGTTAGAGACCAACAATTCGGAAAAAAAATATGTGGTCAATTTGGTTTTCGAGCAGGCAGTTGCTTTGGCCAGTGGTTTGATTCAGGAGACATTCAGTAGTGTTTTGAACAGTCCACGTTTATCTGAGCTACTAACCATGTGGCAGGATTTCCTAGAACACCTCCGCCACAGCAATGGAGAACTCTCAGCTTACTGGATGTCATATGTGGATTTTGTGGAGGATGTGGTCTTTTACGATCCTCACGTGAAGGAAATTGGACTTTGCATCTTCATGCAATTAGAGTACTCCTACCATGGTGTTTCGCCTATGATAAGGTGAACTACACTCGATATCGGTCTTCATATTATGCTGAGATGACCAATCTCCCAGAGAGGAATCCTGAAGTCTACCAGGCATTTCAGGCTGGGCAGTTTTCAGTGCAACTATCCAGCAGCAATCCTTTAGGCAATATCCCAGTAGATCCCACTAATTTCTCAGAGGTAACTGTCAATAAAGACACCCAAACTCATGGTGGCATAGCTGGATTCAGCCTGAAAGCAGGAGCTGTCAAAAGGTACTATGTCACAGCTGAACACCGTACTGCCTTCCTTCCTTGGTCACTTGAGAGACATGATCCAAGGCAACAGATCACAACTTCAGCATGCAGAGCTGCAGCAATCGATAATCAAAAAGAAAAATGTGTCAGTGGCAGAACAAGTCCCGGAAGACTCAGCTACAGTGATAGATGGCATGAACTTGGTACAAAGAGTCAAAGGTGATGAAGCCACCTTTGGAGATGTTGCCAAGACAGTCTTTTCCATTGCACTAAATGAGGGTAGACAGAGCAGCAGAATAGATGTTGTTGTTTTTTACATACACAGAGAACTCCATCAAGAATAGTGAGAGATCATTGAGAGGTGAAGAGACATGACACCATTTGATGAGTATCACAGATACACAGCTAGTAAGACAGTGGAGGCGTTTTCTGGCACAAGTCAGTAACAAAACTAATTTCATTCTTAGTGAAGGAGTGGAGCAAGTCCAAATACAGGGAACTGCTCAAACATAAAACTCTTTTTGCAACTGTCGGTGATGAGTGCTTTAAAATCACGGCTCAGGGCAGTGAGTTATTCCCAACTCTCCAGTGTCAACAAGAAGAAGCTGATGGTCGCCGCCTTCTCCATGCTGCCCATGCAGTTGAAGAGGGGTATAAAGCTGTTGTTATCTGAACAGAGGACACAGAGATGTTTTCATCATGTGCCTTGCTTTCAATGACACAATTGGGGCACCTTTGCACCAAAAATTTGAAGCAAGGATAATTGACATCAGGAGAGTGGCAACCTCAGTTGGTACAGAAGTCAGCAAAGCTCTTATTGGAATGCATGCATATACAGGATGCGACACTGTCAGTGCTTTTGCTGGGAGAGGTAAAGCTTGTGCTTTAAAGTACCTGATCACAGACAAGAGTGTCCAAAACACATTCCATGAGCTTGCTGCCAGAACTGGGACCTTCCATCTGAATTAATGGACAAACTGGAAACTTTCACATGCCAAATCTACTCCCCAAAAGCAGCAATGACAAAGGTCAATGACCTGAGATACCGTCTTTTTTTGCGCTAAGAGGGGTGAGATAGAAAGCTATCAGCTTCCACCATGCCGATACTGCTTAGTGAAGCATGCCCAAAGAGCTAACTACCAGGCTGCATTATGGAGGAGATGCTTGGAAAGGGACCCACGAGCACCTAGCCCTGTTGGTCATGGATGGAAGATCGAGTCTGTGGGAGGAGTTGACCAGCTGGTAGTTCAGTGGATGGATGGCCAACCAGCACCTGAAGCTCTGTTAGATTTATTGGCCTGCAACTGTCCAAAGCACTGTGTGTCTACTACTAAATGTGTTTGTGTTGAAAATGGACTCAAGTGCACGGATATGTGTAGGCAGCCAGATTGTGAGAATCAAGCATGCGTTTCAGACACTGATGAAAGTCATGATGACAATGGTGATGAAGTGGACATGGAGAGTCCTTCTTAGATATGACAAATGTATAATGTGTACTATGCCACAAATCAAAGAGTGAAGTAGTACAGTGGGTTAAACCAATGCATATTTTGGTAAGACGTAAGTAGCATTTATTGCATTCTTTGTGTAAAAGGTATAGTTAATTTAATTCCTGTTAAATTTGTTGTAAATAAATTATTTTGCTCATGTTCCAAAACCTTCTCAATACCAGACTAAAAACAGTTAATCTTCTGACAAAGCTATGATCTAATATGGTATGCACAGACCCTACCGCTTACTTGTTCCCAAAGGCGTATATGTTGGTTTGGAAACCTTTAACTCTGTTTCCTCAATACCTCATTAATAAAGCAACAATGTGGCAAATATCTGGCATTAGACAGACATTATCATAAAATGCCACCAAGTCAAATTTAATTTATCCCCTTTTTCTTGACATATGTTTGAAAATCGTCCTCCATAACCAAAAACTACCTTGAATCTAATGCTATCACACATTTTTCAAATACAGGTTCATATACCTACACAAACATCACCATGCAGTTTAATCCCTCAAAATGGTACCGATCAACCCTCTGTCTCAATTTGGGGTCCCGTCTCATGGCCTAGGCCCAAGACACGAAACAAGCGGTTTGTGTGATAAAACGAACAGTATTTATATCGTTTTTATCTCTTTTACACAACCACGTCCATCTGATCTGTTTACGTCGCTTGCGCAGACGTAAAGCGCCGGAATGCTCCGGAAGTGATCTTCCGGATGAGTTCGCGCGAGCTTACATAAATGTCTTTTTTTACATCGGTTTAAACATCCCGGATACGTGCAAACTAGTACCATTTCTATTAGCTGTCCTACCTACAATCTCTGTTATAGGTTCTGGTGTAAACAATGAGTGATGTACACGCGCGAGAGATCACTTCCGGAGCCTTCCGGCGCTTTACATCGCTTGCGCAAGCGACGTAAACAGATCAGATGGACGTGGTTGTGTAAAAGAGATAAAAACTATATAAATACTGTTCGTTTTATCACACAAACCGCTTGTTTCGTGTCTTAGGCCATCAATGTGCACTTACGATGGGGAATTTTTTAATTTTGACTTTTCTCTGCATGCTTTTGGAGACAGTGCCTATATACCTGCATTATATGACAGACAGACAAGAACGGTTTGACCTAAACATATCAAAATTGAAACTACTGCGGAGACAAAGACACCGACATCTTGGATGCACTTCAGGTAAGCTAAAACATACCAAAATTAAATTTCAAAGTGAACTATCCCTTTAAGTAATATTCTAATTTTCTGAGATACTGAATTTGGGATTTTCATTAGTTGTCAGTTATAATCATCAAAATTAAAAGAAATAAACATTTGAAGTATATCAGTCTGTGTGTAATGAATGAATAGCCTATAATATACAAGTTTCACTTTCTGAATGGAATTACTGAATTAAATCAACTTTTTCATGATATTATAATTATATGACCAGTATGCACCTGTATACGGTGATAGGCGTCGTATTCCTACAGTTAGATGTGGATCAGCTGAGAGTCACTGATGCGAACTTGAGTAACTTGACCTGCCAGAACTGACGCTACGCTTGATTTCGGTTATCACTTACCCACCCCTTTAAGTTTTTCCAAACCGGTATGGGCTTGTTTTTTTCTGTTGAACACAGTTGTGTAAACAGACTGTAGACTGTAGGACAATGAAATCCATGGAAGTCAGTGGGTGCAGTCAACTGTCTGTTTTTTTTTTTTTTTGTTCAACAGAAAAAAGAAACTCATACATATTTGGAAAACTTAAAAGAGTGAGTACTAGTGATGACAAAATGAAATGTTCATTCACTTAGCCTACATAATAATAATAATAAACTTTATTTTATATAACGGCTTTAAAGCAGCTTCTCAAGGCACTTTACACAATAAAAAAACAAAGAGAAAAATTTATAATAATAAAAGTAAAAATACACACGCCAATCGACTTTATTCTGATGCAGTCTGCTGTACTTTCTGGATGTCTTGATTGACAGATGTCTCGTCCAATCAGCGGTCAATATTCCATTCGCCACATATACCTATCTTTTCCGTTTAGTCTGACTTGTCGTTGTGTTTTCTGATTTGTTATTTTGTTTTCAGATTTGTCGTTGTGTTTTCTGGTTTGTTATTTTGTTTTCTAACTTTTTAATTAGTTTTTAGTCTTTCCATTGCGTTTATAAATTTGTTGTTTTGTTTTCAGAATTGTGGTTTGTTTTGCACTTCTCGGCCACTGGAATACACAATAAAAACCATTAGGAAAAAGCAAACCTAAAAAAGTGAGTTTTTAGGTTGGATTTAAAAATGTTTAGATTTTGTGCATCTTTATGAGAAGGAAGTGTGTTTCAGAGTCTACACTCTAAAAAATGCTGGGTTGTTTTAACCCAATTTTGGGTCAAATATGGACAAACCCAGCCATTGGGTTACATTTTTAAATTGCATTTTTGATCCAACGTTTGGGTTTGTCCATATTTGACCCAAAAGTGGGTTAAAACAACCCAGCATTTTTTAGAGTGTAGGAGCATAGAGAACACCCTGTCCCCTACAGATCGCAAACGTGTGTGGAACAGCCAAAAGATCAGCTTGAGATCGTCCAAATGATGCTTGGGATGGGAATATAGTTAAAAGCGCAGACAGATACCAATGGGACAGACCATGCAGTGCCTTATCTGAGGATAAGGATTTTAAAAGCAATGCTGTAAAAGCAATACATAAATAAATACGCAAATTAATGAATACATAAATAAGTCCACAAAAATATCTACATAAATAAATATATAAATAAAAAATTTACAAATAAATACACAACTACCTGAATCCATATATTTCTCCTAACTAAATACATAAATAATGAAATGTGCGGGGAGATAAATAATGAAATAATAAAAAAAGAATTTTGGGGGAAACAAAATATGTTAAAGGAAATGCTATCTGAAAGTTGACCTCATAATGTGATTATGCAATATTTTATTTAGTTTGAAAATGTACTTTATTGCCTTGCTCTACCTCGAGCTTCTTGTCCTATATAAAAAAATAAATAAATAATTGATTCGATCGTCGTGTAGGCTACCATACCGTGACCAATGACGTGTGATAAGAATCGTGACACTTTCGTCGACAAATTCGTTGTTTTGCAGTGTGTTTCCAAGTTAAAGTCCCCGTAAAGTCAAAACTAAGTACATAAACAACAAGTACATAAAATAAGCAATCAAAATCTTGAAAAAATGAGCAGTAGGCTAGTCCCAGTCATCGAGCCACCGTTTTAGCCCCGGCCAAAAAATCCGGAACACAGCAATGGTGAAAAACTGTTTAACGGTCTAACTCCACAATTCAGTACTTCACAGTTCACAGTCTTTGTAATTTGTTTTAGCAATACATTTCTAACATTTATAATGTGTGTAGAATGTTTTTTTTTAAATTGCCTTTACAGGGACTTTAAAGGTCCCATGACATGGGGTTATTATATTATTTTATAATGTGTCCTGGGTTGCCCTTATAATGTTAGTATGTTTTTTAGATAGAAAATAGTCATAATTTAGAAACAAAAGGCATTTTTCCTAGCCCAGTTTTAGCCTCTGATTTAAACGCTCTGTTTGAAGGGGCGTGTCTGTGTGAGACTTCAGTGTAACCGCCCACTGCTGTGATTGGCTGACATGCTTGCATATGAAATAGCTACTTATTACATGTGAAACTCTCTCGGATACTTTTACTACAGTTATTATACGTTTTTACTATTACAGCTATCGAGATTAACAAATCGTCAGAAGTTTTTAAAGTATTTAGATCTATTTCCATCACATAAAATGTTGCCGTGATGAGCATTGCGCAAGCAGATGACAGTCTGTTGTTGATCGCGAGAATGAAGATCTTGTCATTGCAACGCAGTTTCTGCACTCTCTCTGCTTTCACCAATGCAAACACGGTGATGTAAATACAGTAAGAGCTTCATGTGCAGTGTAACGTGCGTCATTGATAATTTCATAACGAGTTTGGCAAGTGTCCAGATAAACTCGACCGCGCTGTGTCCATGAGAAAATGAGCTAGGAAGTAACGTTAGGAACGCGTGCGCGCGATTCCTACAAAGATTGTTCTTTTGATCGCTTTCTGTATATAATTGATTCACAATTTAAATACGATTATTTTCATCCTACTAAAAGAAACGATGTGAAGTTGATATTTTAGTCACTGGCTTGACTTACTGAGGCATAAACAGCAGTATTGAACGATTTGAGAGAAAGATTACCTGTCTGAACTTGAACAATTACACATCAGAAATTGTTGCTCGGCTCGATCGATTTAGCTATTTTCAGACGTTCGTCGAGGCAGCTCTGTAGTGATCCAAGTTGAGGAAACAGTCGTCGGTGAAATGTGTGCCGCAGACATGCAAAACTTTGGGGAGTTGTGTCGTCGCATTTCCAGAGGAAATTAAATGAATCCACTGGTTCTTCTGGGGCTTGCATGAAGAAACTAAAAAAAGGCTTCGGTGTTCATTTGTACATCCAATTATTGAGCAATTATTATGCTTCGCTCGCTCAAAAGCCATGATATCTCCGTGGACAAACTAAAATCGCTGCTGTTCATGCATTGTTATCAATATGTTACAGTTATAGTGTTATTATACTTAAATGGTTTAATATTAGGGGTGGGAAAAAAAATAGATATTGCAATATATTGTTGTGCTCTCTGTCGCAATAAATAATCGATACACTAACGCCCAATATCGATATTTTATTACAAAACAAAATGATTAATTTACCCGTTGTCTGTGTCACTGTCACTACCCAATATCTACCATTCTGTTTGCGGGGGGCGCTGTTCGAGTAAATAGGGGTAAAGTGGCGCAAACAGCGGCCGGTGAAGAACACAGTACACGGTGCGAGTTCGGACACTCTGGAGGTCGTGAGATATTGCACACATTACGAGTCAGTTAAACTGATAATCGTGTCAAAGCAGCTGGTACACGGCACGACTGTCCTGCACAAATTTTATCCCGAGCCGGCGGCAATCACGTGAGCATTCGCGCTAAACACAGAGACCGGAGCTTTCAATGTTGCAGGCATAACGTTAGCTTCAGATAGAAAAATGACAGAATGTGTGTGCAAATGATTCGTTGAAAAGCAGAGAACGGTAGGCATTCCGTTCAACATAAAGAGAGAGAGAGAGAGAGAGAGAGAGAGAGAGAGAGAGAGAGAGAGAGTGTGTGTGTGTGTGTAACAGTGTATGCGCACGCTGTATGGTTGCTACCACTGAGGTATAGCCCCATATGGATATCGTCAAGGCAGTGAGTTATGCAAATGCATATTTCTTTGTACAATGTTGGAAATGTTGGCATTAATAAATACATAAAATTTCCTTATTCCTTCTTTTTCTTTTCAGTCACATATATCGTGATATATCGTTGATGAAATTTCTTCCAATATATTGAATATCGTAGATATCGCGAATCGTGATATTATCATATCGTGGACCACATATCGCCACAGAATTGAATCGTGAGGTACCTGTATCGTATCATTTAATATGTATGATTTTTGTAACATGCTGGCATTTATATATATAATGGTGCATCATTTCCTTATTCCTGCCTTGTATTTCTGTGTTTTAGAAGCAAAAGATGGAGATTTCCTTGCTATGCTACTTTTGATGGGTGTTTTCAACTTCCCGGCCATGGAGGACTACTGGCACCCTGCATCACGCTTCAACGTGATTGCTGATATCATGCCGCAGAGGAGATTCAAGCAATTACGTCGCTACATTCACTTCAATGATAATCAGCAGTGTGATGGGAGCCCTGACCGATTTTACCATAGGTCCTATTTTGTTTGCGCATTTTATTTGAAAGATGTTTAGTTTTTGAGTTCAAGTTCTTTTGTTGAAATGAAATGTACTTGACATTAATTGTTTCATGGTATTTTTACATTTTCAACGTTGTTTTTGTCTGTGTAGGTATTAAATTATCATTTAAATACTATTATACATTTATAATTATGTAATAGGTCATTTTACCATCAAGCAGCATCTCTACCAAATGGTTGAGATGCTGCTTGATGGTAAAGCAGCATCTCAACCATTTGGTAGAGGCCTATATTTAAAAAACTGGGTGGTATATAATTATTTATTTTTATTAATTGTGTTATTAGTGCCCCAATAACCTAAAAAATGCAAACAAGTAATTTTTACATTGTTTTTTTTCTTGGAGTGAACATTAAAGGGTTAACTGACATTTTACAATGGATATTCAAATGTGAAACCATGAATATAGGACCAACAATTATTTAAATATATTTTAATAATACTACACAGAACAACAGATTATTTATGCTATATTCTCGCTAAAAAGTTAGATAGATTTGGAGTGCTACACTCGTGATCTATTCCGTTTTATTGCAAGTTACCCTTCCGTCAATGTTGTTGGCTTATGGTGGCTGATGAGGTAAGCGCAGCATAGTGCTTGGGTTAATCATGAATAATTCAAATAAAATAAAGGTGTTGTATCACGTTGACACTGCCTGTCGTAACAGTTTGTAATCATTCTAATGACTATTAATTTGGTGATGCACACATTGGTTTTATTGTATTTATTCATGAGATTGCGAACAACAAGCGCTTAATGGATACGATGAGCCTACGTCATCTGGCATCTTCAGTTGGGTGCGCGCCCGTGGTCACACTAAATGCGTCTCTAGCACGCAGTGTTTTTATCGTGCAATTTATACGCGAAAATGAGACGGGAATCCATAGCATCATTCTTTACAAATTATATAGCCTATTGGACTTCTTTCCAGGTAGGCTACCTGTGAAAACAAACTTAGCTTACTTTCGGTTTTAATAAACACTGTTAGGTGGGTTGAAAAGAGTAATTTTTTACTTTATTTAAGGTTGTCATGAGTTTGTTGCTTTGCGATTAGCGCGACAGCCTGCCATGCAATAAATCAAAATACCGTTGCAGTTGGAATCAATAAAGTTGATGTTAGTGAGGTATTCAAGTAGGGCTAGTTCATCAAGGTTTTCAGCCAGTAAACAGGATGGTGTATCAGTCAGGACACAGGAATAAAGACGAGGAGATGTCATTTCTTCTTTTAACTGTATTGAGCTCCAGCTGTAGCTACTCATCAGAACATTCCAATATCCAGTATTGTAATTATAGTCTGATAGCAAACAAATAAATCACCATTAGGTAGGCTACTGTCATTTAAACACTTAGCCTACAGGCCTACTTAAATTAGCCTACTATGCAACATCCACACACACATAATACAAATCAGGATCATCAAACATAAATAGCTATCCCAATAAACATTGCTACAGTATGTCCCTTTAAACATAATCTACACTTACATAAACGAGGATATTACTCTTTGAAGAAATATTCACTCACAGACCAGTTTACATGAGACTGTATTAAAAGGGGTTTACAGAAGGAGCAATGGCCGACATCCTCTGGCCAGACAAGGCTACTACACAATAGCATCCGCACATGGTCTCCTGAGCACGATATTAACTCTTCTTAACTCAATATTATAAACGTTACTATACATAATTTAGACATCAGAAGGCTCACACCAATTATTTCCTACAGTGTTTTACAGCATAAACATTGTTCTACCCAGCTAACAAAATTATGTTCTGAGAACGTTGTGGGAACGTTGATTTGAAATGTTCTAAAAACGTTGAAATGTCCAGTTTGCTTAACGTTGCTGGAATGGTTTCTTAATGTTAGCAAAACATTGCTGGAACGTTAGCATAATGTTGCTGGAACGTTATCTTAAGGTTAGCATAACGTTGCTGGAACGTTAGCATAACGTTTCTGGAACGTTAGCATAACATTGCTGGAACGTTAGCATAACGTTGCTGGAACGTTATCTTAAGGTTAGCATAACGTTGCTGGAACGTTAGCATAACGTTGCCGGAAAGTTAGCATACCGTTGCCGGAACGTTAGCATAACGTTGCCGGAACGTTAGCATAACGTTGCCGGAACGCTAGCATAACGTTGCCGGAACGCTAGCATAACGTTGCCGGAACGTTAGCATAACATTGCCGGAACGTTAGCATAACGTTGCCGGAACGTTAGCATAACGTTGCCGGAACGTTAGCATAACGTTGCTGGAACATTAGCATAACGTTGCTGGAACATTAGCATAACGTTGCTGGAACATTATCTTAAGGTTAGCATAACGTTGCTGGAACATTAGCATAACGTTGCTGGAACATTATCTTAAGGTTAGCATAACGTTGCTGGAACGTTATATTAAGGTTAGCATAACGTTGCTGTAATGTTAGCATAATGTTGCTGGAACATTATCTTAAGGTTAGCATAACGTTGCTGGAATGTTATATTAAGGTTAGCATAACGTTGCTAGAATGTTAGCATAACGTTGCTGGAACATTCTTAAGGTTAGCATAACGTTCATGGAACGTTATTTTAAGGTTAGCATAACGTTCATGGAACGTTATCTTAAGGTTAGCATAATGTTGTCGGAACGTTCACATAACATTGCTGGAACATTGGCATAACGTTGCTGGAACATTATCTTAAGGTAAGCATAACGTTCCTGCAACGTTTCCCCCCAAAATGTTATTAACAATACAACATTCAAAGAACATTAAAATGTCCACTGTCTTTCATGTGAAAATGTTATTTTAAGGTTAGAAAAACAATTCTGCACCATTCGTTCAACTTTATTTTTTTATTAAAACAACCATGTGAATTATAAGCGCACTTTTACATCACATCAAAAAGTAGAACATTTCATGATTATCATACATTTTAAACGCTACATAATAGCTTAAAAAAAACAACTACAAATATTTTCATGTAAACATTTAAAGGGCATATTGCAGGTTTTTTTTTTTTCAGAATTAATATATAACCTTGTGTGAAAATACCATATGAAGAGTAAATGCATGATTAAAAATTGTTTTGCCAGACATAAGGGCACAAATTTAGTAGAAAACGTGACAGTTTCCTCAACCGTGTTGAAAAAGCGCTTTTTTTTCACCATCGCGTCATATTACGTCACAATGGGGAGTCGTTTGCCGGGCTCTGCGTTCGCTCAGTGCAGAGTAGGCTGGTATTATGTTGAAGCGGTCGTGATTCAGTGTGTTTTCGGTGGTTATTGTATTTCAATTAATAATTATCGTGATAAATGACTGTGAATTATGGCCTGTCAGGACATCGAGTCCACAGGTTTCCGAACAAGATAAAGGACGGTGCTATCTTCCGTGTTTGTGTGCGTTTTGTGCAGGGTAAGAGACGGGACTTCGCTTCTGCGTCTGCTTTTAGCGTTCACTATAGACTGCATGATTATAATCCCGGCGATATGATGAGTTAACGTTACGGCCAGAGGTGTAGTGGTAAAAAAAGAGGTGGGTAGCCTAAACTATAAATTCTGGTGAACCACGACGTGGTCACCCGGTAAGGTGAATGAGAAGAGCCATAGCCTATGTCTCTGGAACCACAGCCTACAGAAAGGTGATTTATAGGCTAGCCTAATGATAATAAATGTGTCTGAAAAAATAACGAGGCATTTTAATTGTTTATTAATAAACTATTGTTTTCTAAATCAGTGTCGGTTAAAAACACATCTCCATCTCCGCTGTTAAGCAGATGCGCTTTTAGAGAGAAATGCACCTTTCATACGGATTACATAATCAGAAGGTATTAGCTTTCGATTCGAATTTGTTCGTTTTGAAGTGGACATTTCAAGCTTTAGCCTACATATAGGCTATATTTAGTTTCAGTTCTCGCGCTCCAGTTCACGGAGATCATGAAAGCGCGCCTGATTGTTTTATTTTATTTGACAAAAGCACAACGTTTCTTGTTATTGCGAGTTTACACAAATAAAAGTAGTTGCGAATAATGTATTATTATTTTCTGTATGACCAGAAATGATAGAGTATTTTAAATTGTTTCACTGTTGATAAGTGTTCGCTCCCGCGCGTCCGTGCCATGCAGTGCGCGCTCACACTCCACTCCACAAACGCTTGGATATGCGTCAAAATCTTGTGTTTATTTGTGATAATCTTAGGCTAGTCCTGTATTATTATGGTTTAACCCGCGCGGCTACTGACAGTAATGCAGCGCAAAATGAAAGACTTCGTCTTAGGTTTAACAAATGAAACTAATAATGAACAATATGAAACTAAAACGACATAGCCTGCTTAATTTAAAATGGCTTAGGAACTATATGCTATTTAGAGGTGGATAAACGCAGTTTAGAGGTGGATAAACGCACTTTGGAGGTGGATAAACGCTATTTCAGAATTTTTGGAGGTGCCCAAACGGCGTTTACGTGCGTTTAGCCTCCACTACATCCCTGGTTACGGCGATATGTGCACACTGTCCCGGCTCCTTCATCTGGTCGCCCGGTCCGCCGTCAGCATGTGGGTCGGCCACCGGTGGGAAACATGACGCTCACGGATCCGTCAGAGATCACTTATTGTACATTTGTTTTACAAAATGTGCCTTGTCTTAATTTAATTCATTAACGTATACTCCATAAACTTGTAATGTCTTGCAAGTCTGCAGCCGACACTTATTATTATTATTAGCCTATATAATTATGTTCATTTTCAATCTGTACTCCGAATTTTAATGTTTGTGTTGGCTGTTTCTACATATAAAGTTTTTATACAGTAAGAAAGTTGTGATTGTGATTATTTTTTTATTCATTATCACCAAGTGGGGCCATTCAAAACCTTTATAATGTCCCTCTTTCTCTGGAAACTGTCTCCTAATGGCTGACACACACATGCAGGTAAGGGTCTAAATACTAGCTTTGCTATTGCCTGACAAATAATTACAAAATTGTGATCTGAGCATAGTGTTATACATATCGTCGGCTAACGTGAATACATCTATAAGCTAACACTGTTCTCTCATCGAGACCCGACTCCTGCCCTGTTCTCCTCACATCACAGCTCAATGTGTCTCCTCTGACCGTTGTTTTGTCTAATCCTGGCCTGTTTACTCTCTTGGCTTCATATCAGGCACATAATTATATGGCTGAGGTCCGTCATACGAGTAAACATTTAGGCTACAATTTCCACAGCGTCCGATCTGTCATTGCGATCCATTGCTTTCCTATTGTTTACTTTGACCGCTCTCCCCCATGCTACGTCACTTCCGGTTTGGCGGTTTTCAAATGCGGAAGTAAAATTTTCTCACAAAAATGACTCCAGAAGCCTAAATAGCGTTTTGTAAGTATATGTTTATATTTAAATCTAGTTCCTACATTATTGTTCTATACATTGGCGCACTGGGTACTCTAACCTGCAATATGCCCTTTAAATGAAATGAAAACTGTGTTTAAGGGTTAGTTCACCAAAAAATTATGTCAGTAATTACTCATGTTATTCCAACCCCGTAAGACTTCCGTTCATCTTCAGAACACAAATTAAGATATTTTCGATGAAACCTGAGAGAACAGCACCAGTGATCGTTCCAATCACACAGAACGAGCAGTGATCTGCGTTTTATGTTGGCTGCTAGGCAAACACAGAAACAGCTGTCCTGTCAGTCAAGTAAACGTTAAATCAGCCTTTTATTAACATTGTTTACTTTCTGTTAACATTACGATTCCTGAAGTCGTTAAGCTCCTGGTAACCCGCGAGAGCACCACAAGTTTATCCTCCATCATCACACTCTCCGGCGTTCAAAGCAACTGTAGCTTTCATCACTACAACGGAAGACCCGCCTCTCCATTCATTCAATTGGACAGTGGAAAAAACACTTTTACCGCTCGGAGTTGATTTTTTTAAACTCCAAAAACGCGAGGCGCCTGAGGCGCATAAACAGTAGAAATCAATTGAAAAAAGGCACCTCTCACTGCCAAAATCGCATTAGGTGTAATCGGCCCCTAAATCAGCTAAAAATAACGCATTTATCGATTACATTGTTTCGCCACAAGGTGGCAACAAGTGACAAAATGTATTTGTTATTGAATCATTTATTAAAGAGAATGTAGTAGTATGATGCTTTTGAAATAAGTCAGAAAGGCGTTTACTGTTCTCTTCTCAGGCGCTCGTGTTCTCAGCGCCGCCCGTCAAAATAAAAGTACCGCTTCCAAAACGTCGGCCAATCAGAAAAACTAATCGGCCAACGCCGATATTTGAAAAATGCCTTATATCGGCCGATATATCAGCCTGGGCGATATATCGGTCGACCACTAATCGTCCCAGCCCTAGAGTTCACGAGATCAGCGAGAACTGAGAAGATGACGCAGATGGGTCTCGATGTAGTGCGGCACTTTTGTTAACTCACTCAAGAGGCCCACAAAAATGATTGTCGTTGCTTGATAAACTTAAGGTTGAGCCACTGTAGTCACTTGGACTATTTTAACATGTCTTTACTAACTTTCTGGGCCGGCAGAATGAAATTGCCTAGAAGCCTATGGAGGAGTGAGCCAGCTCTCATATTTCATCAAAATATCTTAATTTGTGTTCTGAAGATGAACGGAAGTCTTAAAGGGATAGTTCACACAAAAATGAAAACTCTGTCAGTAATTACTCACCCTCATGTTGTTTCAACCCCGTAAGACTTTCCTTCATCTTCGGAACACAAATTAAGATATTTTTGATGAAATCTGAGCGCTGTCTCACTCCTCCATAGGCTTCTTGAGGGATTGAAACTTGCCGGCCCAGAATAGTTATTAAAGGTGCAATGTGTAATATTTCTGAGGATCTATTGACAGAATTGCAATATAAGATCCATAACTATGTTTTCAGTGGTGTATAAAGACCTTACTTAATGAACCGTTATGTTTTGAGTCATTTATATCTACATAACCGCAGGCACCCCCTTCTATGAAGCTCGACATATTGTGACGTCATGTTTCTACCGTAGCCGACAGCGAACAAACAGCGCTACAGAGCGTTTCGTCACTAACTTGAATGAGAAGCTGCAGAAAACACATATTGTTTAGGACAAGAGCCGACGGAGGGTAAATCTAAAAATCACGGGTCAACATCGGTGTGGCTTTTCACTGATGGAAGGGAAAAGCTTTCCCTTTCACTGAGGGAAAAAGGCTTTCAAAGCGACGCCGAAGTTGCCTGTTTTCTGCTGGATAGGTAAGGTATTCCAACTTTAACATTGCAAATGAAAACTGTTGTTTCATAATGTTAGCATTACCTAGAAGCTAGCCATAGACACCGTGTGAAGTGACTTTTCCCTTGTCAGTGGTGTAAAATATGTAGGTATATTGTTTCATGTAACTTAGTTATTCTCCCTCCCTGTGTTATGGCTTTTCTATGTGGGGATAAATGTGCGGTTACGTTCGTGAGACAATCAGCTGATTAGTACTATTGACTGTAAAACACTAACATTAGCCTACAGCATAACAGTTCATACTAGCCAGCTAAACTAATCTGTTAGAAAAATTTTGTAGTTGGATAGTTTCATGTGGTTCTTCTCCCTCGCTGTGTTGTGGGTTTGCTATGTGGGGAGAAATGTGCTGGTTACGTCGGCCACCGTAGCTTCTCCTTCCAGTTTGAGAAGGGAGGGATAGGCCGTAAGTGACTGGCTGTTTCCAATTCGCAAACCTCACCACTAGATGCCTCTAAAAATCACACACTGCACCTTTAAAGACATCGTTAAAATAGTCCAAGTGACTACAGTGGCTCAACCATATGTTTATCAAGCGACGAGAACACTTTT
Source organism: Phoxinus phoxinus (assembly GCF_949152265.1). Lineage (NCBI taxonomy): Eukaryota > Metazoa > Chordata > Actinopteri > Cypriniformes > Leuciscidae > Phoxinus > Phoxinus phoxinus. The sequence continues at coordinate 3,828,284 of NC_136877.1, forward strand.
TGTGCGCAAAAAACAAACAAAACTAATGACTTTATTCCACTATTCATTATGTTCTCCGTGGGCCTAAGTGTGTAACTGCACATAGTATATCTGTGTTGCACGTCACCACGTAGGCTCACCATTGGCCGACGCTGGTCATGTGTGTGATGCGTGTGACCTATGGAGGAGTGAGACAGCTGTCAGATTTCACGAAAGTCTTACGGGGTTGGAACGACATCAAGGTGAGTAATTACTGACAGAATATTCATTTTTGGGTGAACTATCCCTTAAATATAAGTAGTGTGGGTGTGCCAAACTAGCACTGTGGTCCAGTCTGTGGTCCAGCCTCTTCATGCCCCGTCTGTGGATAAAAAAACAGATTGACTGATGTTACTAAAAATTGGTGAATTATTATTTCATAAACATTTGATAATAACAGTGTGGCTACTCCATAAATGTTAACCCTAAAGTTATTTAGACTGTGCTTTGAGTACTATAAATTTATATTAGTTTTTTTCCAACTGCAAACACATGTTTTCAAAACGATGTCACCCTTTTTCAAAACTCTACACACAATTCCCAAAACTGCACACACAAAATGCCTCACATCTCCTTCAAAATGTAACACTGCATTCAAAATGCCATAACCACATGACAGAATGAAGCATTTGCATCAAATGGCAAACACTTCTTTCATAATAGTAAATTTTTGGATATACCATGTAAACACTGTTGTTCTATATCTAAAGCACTCTGGTCTTTCATAGGCTTATATCTACACTTCAATACAATGTTCTACAGTGACAGTAATCTGCTGAGAGCGGGAACAAGTACACTAAACACCAATGCAATGTAGAAACATAACATGTTTTTTAGGCCAAACATTACTGTTGTATACAGTAGCATACAACACAACCATAAACATATGTAAACCAAAAGTATATTCTTTAGAATACAGTAAAGAACACAATTGTGTGTGTGGGGTCTCTGTCCATTGATGGCATCAATAGTTCAAAACAGGTAATCTGACCTTTGACCTATATGTGATTGGTTAGTGATCAGTAAAGCAAAGTGTTTTCACATGTGAGGAGTGTTTTTTTTCTCATGCAACAGTACATTCCACAACAACATGCTGGCACGCTGACAAAATTTTCGTCTTCGAGCATAGTACGGGGATAGTTTCTCTCACCTTAGAGCTCCAATTCAGAGGTCAATGCATCCAACGGTTGTCCTGTAATGGGATGATGTCTGTTTGGTATGCTTTGGCCTTGAGGGGTAAGAACTAGTAGAAGCTTGATGCTCCGCATCCGCCAGTTTAGACGCCCGTCCCATTGGAAGTCTCTGTGGGAAAAAAACTGTAAACCACACAAGATTAAAATGTAGCTTACAAATGTTATACAATGGAAAGGTTCAATAACACATTGTAAAGGATTAGCTACACCTAAAAAATTAATGAACTTCGATCATTGAGGGGAAAATAAGATAATGTGCATCAAAATTCTGTGTAACTTTACCTGCTAAACTTTTCTAATTTGTACTAATTTGCCATACTATGGAAGTAGTAATATAATACTTTCATTGTATGACAATAGCAGCATTGAGAAAGGTCTTCTTTGAAGCTATTATAATAAAATTATAAAAATGTATAAACCAGGGCTTGGCATTAACGTTAACCCTGGTCTTGTACTTGTCCTTTGGACAAATAAATCGTTCATTCACTTGTAAAAAAACAAAAAGTAGCTTGTCAATGAATATATACATTTTTTGAAGTAAGGTTATTCATCTGTGTGTAACGTGTGTGTGTGTGCGCGCGCGCGCTGTATGCTTAACGTTAAATTAAAAGAGCACATTAATATGAAAACGGTGATTCAACTGACTTGGAATTAACGTTAACTTACCTGTGAATTAAGCGGTTGCGTGACATTCATGTTAATACTAGGCATAAATGGCATTATAAAACCCCAATTTGCCCTCCTGTAGGGCATTCCGTCATGTGAAAACTACGAAATAACCGTCCAGTGTATACTTTTAAGTTAATTAATTTTAAGATAATTTAGTTTACTTCCATTCACATTGAAAAATTGCCACCAAAACCTTTACAAAATCGCTAATCAAGATTACAAGCCTAAAGCCTAAACTTAAGTTACAGCTAAAGTCTAACAGTTGAGATGCTAACGGACTTTTCCCGAAGACACTAAACCATTTCTATAAAGTAAATATTCAACGGAAGCGTGTTATTTACATTAAAGAATGTGTCAAAAACATTTTTATGTACTATTTGTGTAATTTTGGGGACTAAACTTACCTGAAATTAGCGAAACCAACAGTGAGAGACAGAGTTGCTGCTTGTCGTCAGTTGAGCTCCCCGCCCGTTTCCATGGTAACTCCAGTTCAAATCTGGTTCAAAAGCAACTCGAGTGTTCAGTGCGCGCGCAAATTAAAATACGTAGAAGTCACGCAGCATTTACATGAAAGAAGAAATGATGGAGGGAATTATTTGATAATAAGATAAAATATCATGAAATGTGAGATTAACATTAAGTGTATAGACTCGTGGCCATCACCAAACTGTAAACGGAATAAGAATATGAAGCATTGAGTGTAAAACAATGTTTACAAAGTCATTTATAATAGGTTATAATAGGCTATAATATAATGTAATATAGTCTATAATATTATATAGCTTTATATAAATGGTTAACGTGGTGTATAAATAAAATTGCTAAACATTTATTAAAAAACTAAACATGATAAGGCATGGATATATTTTATGAAATATACACAATATGTACACAATTTACAGATGAAACATGAGGAACAATTTAAAAGGTTTATGTTCAATGTATTTTTTAAATAATATATGTTTAAAATGTATTTCAATATATTTAACAGAGCTTCACATAATGTGAATAGCATATCTATAAATTACAGGAAGGTCTGTCTGTCTGTCTGTCTGTCTGTCTGTCTGTCTGTCTGTCTGTCTGTCTGTCTGTCTGTCTGTATACTTTTAACCACATATCTCTCGAACCGTTAGTCCAATGGATTTCAAACTTGACAGGTTTCTTGCTACGGGCACGAGTAAGTGCAGTGTCAAGTTTGACGTTGTTTGGATTAGAAATGCAAAAGATATCGCTAAATATATCGGCAAAAGAAGGTAATTGTTTAAAAATAAACATTCTGACATAAACACTCTGTCAGCTAAACATTTAGTCAGCTACACTGTTTACTTCTGAATATTGTATTTTATTCACAGCTTTTCTCGGAGTTCACTGTGTAGCCTGCTCCCTGAATCGTGTAGTTAAATTTTCCATATTTATTGTATGTCATTATGTCAGTATCAGTATTTCCTTTCATGCACAAATAAAAATGTCACTGAACTTTTGCTGTGTGATTGTAATGAGCCTAACCCAACCCTAACCCTAACCCTAACCCTAACAGGCACTTTGCCATCAATTACCTATTCGCACACTGTTTGCTCAAGCGTAGCGTTTTCTCTGAGTTACTGTGTGTAGCCTGCTGCCTGATTCATCACGCTTATTCATTTGTGGATGTTAACTGAATCTGTAAGTCAGCTATGCTGTTTACATCTGAATATTATATGTACTTCTCTGGTGCGCTTAATGTTATCGCTACTGTGTAATAGTAGCTTATGCTATTAACCAACAAAACATATAATATTCAATGCGTTCACAATCTCTTTCACAGGCATCATTTGTAGCCTATACACAAACTGTTTTTGCTCAAGCGTATAGCGTTTTCTCTGAGTTCACTGTGTAGCCTGCTCCCTCAATCGTATAGTTCAATTTTCCACATTTATTTTATGTAATTATTTCAGGATCAGTATTTGCTTTCTACCATACACAAATAAAGATGTCACCGAACTTTTGCTGTGTAATTGTAACAATGAGCACTCAAACACACCAAAACAACAATTACTAAAAACACACACAAAAATTTATTTTGCAGAGGCATTTTGCACTAGTTAATATACAATTATTTATAGCGCTATAAGTGCTGGTTTATTGGGGTGGTGTTATAAACTACTGTGATGTTTAAAATGTTTATATGGATATATAGTCATACAAATCTATTGATTGTAAACTAATGTTAAGAAGCACACATTTGTTAAGTGTAGCCTACTTAACTTTATGAGAATGTTCAGCAAATAACATGTTCCCAGAACGCTGTATGACAGCCTAAATATAACATTCATAAAATACTAATAACATTATAAGGACGTTCGGAGAACGTTGTTCTAAGAACGTTTTCAATTGACGTTATGAGAACGTTCATCAATCACGAAATAACGTCAAAAAGACGTTCCAAGAACATTGTTCCAAGAACGTTTTATATCAACGTTATGAGAACTTTCATCAATCACAAATAACGTCGAAAAGACGTTCCAAGAACGTTGTTCTAAGAACGTTTTATATCAACGTTATGAGAACTTTCATCAATCACAAATAACGTTGAAAAGACGTTCCAAGAACGTTGTTCTAAGAACGTTTTATATCAACGTTATGAGAACTTTCATCAATCACAAATAACGTCAAAAAGACGTTCCAAGAACGTTGTTCTAAGAACGTTTTCTATCAACGTTATGAGAACGTTCATCAATCACGTAATAACGTCAAAAAGACGTTCCAAGAACGTTGTTCTAAGAACGTTTTCTATCAACGTTATGAGAACTTTCATCAATCACAAATAACGTCAAAAAGACGTTCCAAGAACGTTGTTCTAAGAACGTTTTCTATCAACGTTATGAGAACTTTCATCAATCACAAATAACGTCAAAAAGACGTTCCAAGAACTTTGGTTTTAGAACGTTTTCTATCAACGTTATGAGAACGTTCATCAATCACGAAATAACGTCAAAAAGACGTTCCAAGAACGTTGTTCCAAGAACGTTTTATATCAACGTTATGAGAACGTTCATCAATCACAGATAAAGTCAAAAAGATGTTCCAAGAACGTTGTTCCAAGAACGTTTTATATCAACGTTATGAGAACTTTGATCAATCACAAATAACGTCAAAAAGACGTTCCGAGAACTTTGGTTTTAGAACGTTTTCTATCAACGTTATGAGAACGTTCATCAATCACAAAATAACGTCAAAAAGACGTTCCAAGAACGTTGTTCCAAGAACGTTTTATATCAATGTTATGAGAACGTTCATCAATCACAAATAACGTCAAAAAGACGTTCCGAGAACTTTGGTTTTAGAACGTTTTCTATCAACGTTATGAGAACGTTCATCAATCACGAAATAACGTCAAAAAGACGTTCCAAGAACGTTGTTCCAAGAACGTTTTATATCAATGTTATGAGAACGTTCATCAATCACAAATAACGTCAAAAAGACGTTCCGAGAACTTTGGTTTTAGAACGTTTTCTATCAACGTTATGAGAACGTTCATCAATCACAAATAACGTCAAAAAGACGTTCCGAGAACTTTGGTTTTAGAACGTTTTCTATCAACGTTATGAGAACGTTCATAAATCACAAAATAACGTCAAAAAGACGTTCCAAGAACGTTGTTCCAAGAACGTTTTATATCAATGTTATGAGAACGTTCATCAATCACGTAATAACGTCAAAAAGACGTTCCGAGAACTTTGGTTTTAGAACGTTTTCTATCAACGTTATGAGAACGTTCATCAATCACAAATAACGTCAAAAAGACGTTCCGAGAACTTTGGTTTTAGAACGTTTTCTATCAACGTTATGAGAACGTTCATCAATCACGAAATAACGTCAAAAAGACGTTCCAAGAACGTTGTTCCAAGAACGTTTTATATCAATGTTATGAGAACGTTCATCAATCATAAATAACGTCAAAAAGACGTTCCGAGAACTTTGGTTTTAGAACGTTTTCTATCAACGTTATGAGAACGTTCATCAATCACGAAATAACGTCAAAAAGACGTTCCAAGAACGTTGTTCCAAGAACGTTTTATATCAATGTTATGAGAACGTTCATCAATCACAAATAACGTCAAAAAGACATTCCGAGAACTTTGGTTTTAGAACGTTTTCTATCAACGTTATGAGAACGTTCATCAATCACGAAATAACGTCAAAAAGACGTTCCAAGAACGTTGTTCCAAGAACGTTTTATATCAATGTTATGAGAACGTTCATCAATCACAAATAACGTCAAAAAGACGTTTCAAGAACGTTGTTCCAAGAACGTTTTCTATCAACGTTATGAGAACGTTCATCAATCACAAAATAACGTCAAAAAGACGTTCCAAGAACGTTGTTCCAAGAACGTTTTATATCAATGTTATGAGAACGTTCATCAATCACAAATAACGTCAAAAAGACGTTCCGAGAACTTTGGTTTTAGAACGTTTTCTATCAACGTTATGAGAACGTTCATCAATCACGAAATAACGTCAAAAAGATGTTCCAAGAACGTTGTTCCAAGAACGTTTTCAATCAACGTTATGAGAACGTTCATCAATCCCAAATAACGTCAAAAAGACGTTCCAAGAACGTTGTTCCAAGAACGTTTTATATCAACGTTATGAGAACTTTGATCAATCACAAATAACGTCAAAAAGACGTTCTAAGAACGTTGTTCTAAGAACGTTTTCTCTCAACGTTATGAGAACGTTAATAACGTTATATGAACGTTCCGAAAACATTATTTTAATAACGTTTTGTACTAACATTTACACAACTTTTAAAGAACGTTAGTGAATGTTCTGGGAACGTTCCCTGTTAGCTGGGTATCACGATAAATCTAACTTATCACGCTGGGCACATGCTAATGCGTGGTAATTCTACAATATAGAAACACAAACACATCATTTATGATTTATCATTTAAACTCGTCATTTACTCAACACATGAATATTGGAAGCTGGACCATTCAGGAAGGACTAAAGAAGCTACACAACACAGGTACGTAGGCTAAATTAGGCTGTTGAACTTGAACACGTTTCCGTACCCACTAATAAAGGCTAGACAAAATTGGTCTTCGGTGGTGGCCGACAGTGTGGTGAGGGTGAGAGTGCGCGCTCTCAGTTAACATAAGAGCTGCTCAAAGCAGGAGGAGGACAAGAAGGAGCAATGTGTGGAGAATGTTGTCAAGGCTGGATCTGGATTTTCCTTTTGCCAGCAGAGATGATATTGTCTCTGATGTGTGTTTCGTTTACCTTGTTGCACAGACGACCAACACAGATGCTTAGTTTCTACACACCATGTGTGTTCTTTTATTCTCCTTTTATGAACAGTTGTACTTGCACTACCTATCACATTAGTGCCCTCTAGTGGCACTCATCAGTACATCTTCCTTTTTTTTATTTTTATTTTTTTTTATTATTATTCCAGTGTCAAATAATAAAATAAACAAAACTTATTTCAGAAAACTTCATTTTTCTTTCTTGTTTTCTTTTTCTTTTTTATCACAACATTAGAACTATTTAACAATGTCACATATCAACGCTCAACACTCTTCAATAAGTCTTCTGGGCTTAACAATTATTCTCCTTGGCCTCTCTGGTTTTTCTGCATTCAGAGATGACGATAGCGTACTATCTGCGAAGCTCTTCTGCCCAACATCTCTCTCATTGAAATTTTCTTTTGAAGCCAAAGAATTGCTCCCCTCATCCACATTGAATTCTGTTTTTGGAATTTTCTGCAAATCCCTCCTATTTCTGCGAAGAGTATTACCATACTCTGTGAACACTTCGTAAGATCTAGGCGTGATCTCTTTCAGAACTTTTGCTTTTGGTCCCCATTTACCGTCACATCTTACTCGCACCAAATCTTTACATTCCAGTGGGCGCAAAGGTTTTGCAGTTTTGTTGTAGGTGATCTCAGAGCTGCATTTCCTTGGCACAGATTGGTCTTTGCTTTGTAGCAAATGTTCAGCTGAGGGTAACTTTGTCCTCAGCTTCCTACCCATCAGTAGTTCTGCTGGAGATTTCCCATCTTCTAAAGGTGTTGACCTGTAGTTCAGGATAGCAAGGTGAGGATCCTCCACAGCTTCAGCTGCTTTCTTCAGCTACTACTATCCTACTTCCTTTCAGAAGGACTCCATCAATGAGCTAAGAGCATCAGCCACTATCAAAAGTTTACCTGGAGTAAACTCAAACGTCAAAAGGTACTTCTGCAAACGCAACAGAAGACGTTGGATGTGTGGTGGTGCATCACCCAGGGCCTTGGTTGATATTGCGATCAGAGGTTTGTGGTCAGTCTCCACCATCACTTCCCTGCCATACACATACTCATGAAACTTCTCACAGCCGAAAACTACGCCTAATGTCTCTTTTTCAATCTGTGCGTAATTTCTCTCTGCTGCTGTCATTGTGCGTGATGCGTAAGCAATAGGAAACCACTGTGTCCCATGTTTTTGGAGTAATACTGCTCCAAGTCCATCTTTCGATGCATCGGTCGACACTTTGACCGTTTTTTCTGGGTCATAGAATTTCAGCACTGGCTCTTTGATGAGGCTGTTCTTAAGCATTTCCCATTCTCGTGCATGTTGGTGCTCCCATTGCCATTCACTCTTTTTCTCCAGCAAACTACGCATTGCTGTTGTGTTGGCAGAAAGGTTAGGTATAAATCTACTCATGTAATTGACTAACCCCAATGCTCTCTGTAACTCTGTTTTGTCTTTGGGTGCTGGCATGTCAACTACAGCTCGTGTTTTTTCTGGGTCTGGCTGTATTCCTGCTGTGGATAGCTTATCTCCGAGGTAAGTTATCTCAGTCACTCCAAACTCACATTTTTGTCTGTTTAGTTTCAGTCCTGACTTCTGTGCTTTTTTTAACACTTCACGGAGTCTTTTGTCATGTTCATTTTGCGTTTTTCCCCATATTATTATGTCATCCAGAAAAACTCCCACACCTTCCATGTCATCAAACAGCTGTTGCACTGTTCTATGAAATACCTCTGGTGCTGAACAGATACCAAAAGGTAAGCGAAGGAAACAGTGCCGCCCGAAGGGTGTGTTGAAAGTACACAGTTTAGCACTTTCTTCATCCAGGACAATTTGGTAAAATCCTGAGGATGCGTCGAGTTTGGATAAATAACGTGCACCAGACATTGTACTTGTTATGTCAGTCTTTGTTGGCAACTTGTAATGCTCTCTTTTGATCCACTTGTTTAAATCTCTAGGATCTATACAAAGTCTGAGATCTCCATTTTTTCCCCCCACGATTACCAGGGAATTTACCCACTCTGTTGGTTCCTCTATTTTTCTTATTATATCCTTTTCCATCAAGGATTGCAATTCAGATCTCAGCCTTTCTTTGAGAGCTACTGGCACCTTTCTGGCTGGATGTATGACTGCTTGAGGATTTTCCTTCAGCTGTATTTTGTGTTTGCCTGGTAAACAGCCCACTCCATCAAACACATCTTGGTACTGTTTAACTATCTCTTTAACAGTAGTTACCATCTCATTCTGTTTCTCAGCTGTGTCACTCTGCGTAAATGCTTTACTGTTGATCACATGAACTCTCTTTATGAGCCCCAAATTTTCACAGGCTTTCAGCCCAAGTATAGGCTGTCTGTTACCCTCTACCAGTACACACATTACATTCACAGTCTGTCCTGTTTTTGCTGTAAGTGTGATCCTACACACCCCTTTTGTGGGAATCGGCTCATCATTGTAAGTTCGTATATTTATCTTTTTGTTTTGAACTTTTGGCTTTTTCCTCAATCTGTAGAAATCTTTTGTTGGCAGAAGGTTCACCTGTGCGCCGGTGTCCAGTTTAAAGGGTACAGTAACTCCATTGACATCTAGATGAGCTATCCACTCATCCTTGGTGCTCACTTCATCCACCACAGCCTCTACAAAGAACTGCTCGTCCTCATCACTCTCACTGGTATCCTTAGCTACTACTCGAACTTTCTTTTTAGTCAAGCAGCATCTTGCAAAATGATTTTTCCCCCCACACTTGCGACAGTCTTTGCCATAAGCTGGGCATTTCTGCGGTGCATGGTTGGTACCACATCTGTTACAGTCCTTACTCTCTTTTCGTCTCGGTTTGTAGTGTTTTTCTTTAACAGTTCTTTTTGCGCGTTCATGCACGGCATCCATTGCTGCTGCAGACTCACTTCCCGCGTCGAATGATTTGAGTTGCACGTTTGCTCTCTCTGATGCTTGGCAGATGCGAATTGCTTTATCCAAAGTCAATTCAGTCTCTCCGAGTAACTGTCTTCTTACTTTCTTATCCAGAATGCCAATGACTATTTGATCCCTGATCATCGAATCTGACAAACTCTCAAAGTTGCACGATTGGCTTTTCAGACGTAAATCTGTCACGTACTGTTCTATTCGGTTGTTAAGTCTGACGTCAGACGTGACGTTTAGCCACTTCCGGGTCCAAGCGCTCCGCTCGTCCAAATCCAACAACAATGGCGGAACCTGTAACTTTATTTACAATCACATCTTTCTTTAGTGAGGCACCCTTGGCGGTCAAAAAGGGTTTAAATTCTTTTAACTCCAACAGAGTGGTTAGTGTAGCTCATAATTCAGATGGCATAATTAAGGGTAGAGTCCAGGCATCAATGAAAAAGAAGGTTTACGAGGTTGAGGTGAGTTAGCTGTAAGATAGCTAGCAGGTGGTTCACATTGATAATCCATGTTCTGGATGAGGTGTTTCAAAATAAAAAAAAATGTACATGACTGCTATAACTGGATGTAAACGAAGAGGAAAATATGTGACAGCCAGGTTTTAGAGGGTTAGTGGACTTAGGCTAGTCAATTTAGTAGTATGATCGGATCTGACAGACCCTAGCTACAGAAGTAACGTATTATGATAAACACAGCGCTGGCAGCAATGTGTTTTAGTCAGGGCTGCCAACTCTCACAAATTTGACACTTTTCACACGCTCTCACGCACAGAAAAATCGCGAAGCAAAGAGCACTTTAAGGTAGAGGTTACTTATGATATAAAAATGACACAACCCCCCCGCCCCCCCCCCCCCCCCCCCCCAGCACTCAGATTCTGTCATTTTTATTACGAAATTCAAACAATAAACTACCTCATAACCTACTATATTACATATTTATTATATTTTTACCTATATCATTAAATAAAGTTGTTATTTTAATAAAAAACGCATTTTATTTATTTTGAGTTATTTTTAACCAGCTGATGTGTTTACAGCATTAGTGAGGTTTTTTTTCCCTGAGAAAAATTAATGGCTATCTTGTGTACCAAATATGTATCCAAATTAGTCAATATTGAATCAAATCACAATAAAATAATTGAAATTGGGAAATTTGTGTCAAGCAATAATACAAAACCTAGCTTACCAGAAATACCATGTAAACATTATAACATCTTGTCACGTAACTTAATAAAATTATTTTTAGTTTCTAAAATGTTGTGACAATCACAGTACACCTATTGTGATGCAATATATATTTTTTACATCCCCCAATTCCCCTTCCATAATTCTCATTCCAAGCTAAATTCAAAAGTTGGCAGCCCAGAAAGTGTTAGGGTGATGGTTAAATTGTTTTCAATACAGGTGCACATTGAGAGCCAGGCAGTCAGGTACAGCAAATGTGAGTGCCCAATCGGCAGAGACAAGTGCCATCATATGGCAGCTTTGTTGATTTGGGTTGAGAAAAATGTGTCCCGCACCGATGTGGAATGTGTGTGGAAGAAAGCCAGCACTCCGAAGGGGGACGAAATTGCATCCAAGAGAGTGTCTGAGATGACACCATCCACAACACGAGGTTTGTAATAAGTTTGTTGATGTTGGGTGGTTTTAATTATTTTCTTACATTTCTGTGATTTTTTTAATTTATTTTAAAAGCTTAGATTGTGTGCTATAAATGAATGATCATATCATGACAAATTTTTATAACCAGTCTTATACCATTATTTCAGCTGGCATCAAAAGACCTGTCACCCAGGAGGACAAAGAATGGGCTCAGGCATCCTTACTGAAACTTGGTCGTTTTACTGGGATGGGGTGGATTTTGAGTCCAGAGCCGTCTCAGGTATGTTTTTTTAAGTTTGTGCTTTTTTCACGTACGTTTTATTTTTATTTTGTACTTTTATGTTCCCTTAAAATTAGCAGAAACATCACAATTACACTAGATTAAATCAATGACAATTCAGCTAGGGTTTTATCATCCAACACATAATTTTGTACACTGTTATGGTGATTTTTTGTAAAATTTGAACCAGGGGTTTCAAACTGAGTAATATAGTTAGAAAGTAACATTACATAATTTAGGCTCATGAAAAATGTGGTAAACAACACACGTGTGTATGTATGTAAACCATTGCTTTCATTTCAAATGTATTTTGTGTACACTATGTGGCTAAGGATGTGGACACCTCACTGACTTGTGCCTAACTTTAAATCTAGACGCTACCAATCAAGACATTTGATGGGCTGGTGACCAGCCCAGGTTTTGTCCAAGCTGAGGACAAGGCTCTATATGTGCTGTCAATGCTTGCTGTCAATGACCAGGAGAAGCAGCAGATTGAGGAAGCAACAGTTGGCCAGGCTAAGAACGCATCATGGTAAGAAAGCTTATTAATAAAAACAAAATTATGGTGGTTCTGAGAGCATAACACGCCAAAACTTAAACACATGTAAACAGACAACACAAGCATAACTAAGTTAGCCCTGATGACATTCTGCTGTCATTACTCGTCTAAGACAATCCTGAAGACCTTGATTAGGTGTGTTTTTACATGAAACTGTAATGCTAATTGTGGAGCAAAAATGGTCTCTCTCATGGTTGATTTCTTTTAACAGGTTTGCATATCGCAAGAAAAGGATTACAGCAAGTAACTTTGGTTTGGTCTTGGCAGCAGTCAAGCGGAAGTCTTACCCGCCTTCCTTATTCAAAACCCTGCTTGGCCAGTACAACCTCAAAGACGGATCTAAAGTAAGTTGTGGTTAATAAATGAATATTTAAAATGAAGGCATCTCTGTCTAAGAATACACTTATTAAGACTTAAGTGGTATTTGTCACCTCCCCCCTAGGCATGTGATTGGGGAATCCTCCATGAGCCAAGGGCAAAGCAGGAATACACTGAGCGCACTGGTATGGTTATACAAGAGAGGGGACTGTTCCTATCTGACAGCGGCCTGCTTGGTGGATCTCCGGATGGGACTGTGTTTGGAAACTGCATGATTGAAGTCAAGTGTCCGTGGTCAGCCAGAACCAAGACTATCCTGCAGGCAGCAGAGAATAGGGACTTTTTCCTGCAGTTTGATGAAGTGGTTGGTTCCCTGACACTAAAAAAAACTCACAACTACTGGCATCAGATCCAGGGAAACCTGCACCTGACCGGAGCTAACAGCTGTCACCTGCTTGTGTGGACTCCTCTTGACCTTGTGCTTCTGCCAGTGCTCAAAGATCCTACATGGGCTGTTAACTTTGACACTCTGGAAACATTTTATAAAGATTGTTTCCTACCATACATTCTATCACAGTTGTAACTAAGTACTGTTAAAGGATTAGTTTACCCCAAAATTCAAATTTCCTGATAACTTACTCAACCCAATGCCATCCAAGATGTTCATGTGTTTCTTTTTCAGTGGAGAATAAATTAAGTTTTTTGAGGAATTTTATTTAGTTTGCACTGAAGAAAGAAAGACATGAACATCTTGGATGGCATTGGGTTGAGTAACTTATCAGGACATTTTCATTTTGGGGTGAACTAATCCTTTAAACTTGAAAATAAATACAAATTTGACATTTCACACAAGCAAGGTAATTTATTTATTATACAAGTTTGTAGGCTAAATGTCACGCCTGACGTCAGACTTAACAACCGAATAGTAAGTCCATGTAGTTAATTAATATTACACAGTACTTAAATATATAATTACACTGTAACATTGAGACCTTCAAATAAAGAGTAATCAAATAAAACTATATATACAGTTATTTATATACAGACATATGTATTACACCCATTAACCAGTTTTTTTTTACTTTTTAATCTGATTTCTACAAGCAAATATGCAGTAATTCATGTACAATACAGTTAAAGGGATAGTTCACCCAAAAATGAAAATTACCCCATGATTAACTCACCCTAAAGTCATCCTAGGTGTATATGACATTCTTCTTCCGGGAAGTTAATAAAGGCCTTCTGAAGTGAAGCGATGATATTTAATACTTTATCGACTAAAATACCTAGCATCCGGTAGACAGCCGTACAAAACTAGAGTAAAGAAACTAGTATAAAAGAGTTAAGTCAAGTTCAAGGGTGAATGTCATATACACCTAGGATGGCTTCAGGGTGAGTAAATCATGGGCTAATTTTAATTTTTGGGTGAACTATACCTTTAACTCATCCAATTTCACGGAGAATGGGTGTTTGTAAATTTGTAAGACACACACACACTTTAAGTATCTTGTTTATATTTTGTTTGTACTGATATGGAATGTGGTCCAAAATGTGAAACAATTTCAGTCGCTGAATTGAACGCTCCACATGTATCCGAGCTTTTGAGATCAATCTGTTGTTGTTCACTTCCTCCTGCGTAAACTGTCCATTGACGAGAAAAGACGGGATGTTCAAAGAAACTCCTTCTGGCAAAATGTCCCGAATTGTGAAGCCCTTGTCTGCCATAACCATATCACCAGGATGTAGATGTTGGAGAAGTCCACAGTCAGCTGTTATTGCCTTGTCTGAGGCACTCCCACCGTACAGGTCACTGGCAAAGGTAATAATTCCATTAGGCGCAACACCGATTAAAGCCTTAAGTGTGGTTCGTCCTTTATACTGGCTGTACAAATGACACTGTGTATCAAGCCTCTCTGTGTTAGAGACGGCAACCTCTGTGCAGTCGAGCACGATCCTACAGTTCGGGAAGGGCTGGAAGCAGTCTGGCAGCGATGTTTGATTCTTGGCTGTGGAGGGGATGTTGTTCTCAAGCAAACCCGCATACAAAACATCATACAGGGCACTAATGATGGTGATGAAGATGTTGGTTACTGTGGCCGTGCTACAATTAAACCTTGTTGCAAGGTCTACGTGGCCGCAGTTTAGTCTAAGCTTCATTAAGGTCAGGAGCAATTGATCAACTAGGGGCATCATTTGGACAGTCCAATCAGAATGATATTTTAACTCGAATTTAGAAAGAAGTGCTTCCAGAAACAGGACAGTGGCAGCATCAGGCAATCCAGTAAAATATTGAACTCTGTCAGAGCTGGAAGAAATTTGACTGAAGGAAAAAGTTTGCTTCTGTTTCTCCAATTGTTCTTTCAATCTGTCATTCTCTTCCCGCAGCATGTCATTCTCCACCTCGAGCGCCACAAGACTTTTTGAAGTACATGGGGTCTCTGTGGTTACCACGTCAGCAACCGTTCCCTCATCCTCACCACTGCTAGGGACCATTTGTTTCCTCCGTTTAGGGAGATGGCTGAGCTGCTCGGGGAATTGGAAAGTCTTTCCCTCGTTCCAAGCAAACCGTGATGGCCCAGCAGCTTTTCCATTGGGGAAATGCCAACTGCACACCCTAGAGTTGCAGTTTGGGGTGAAGTTTTCACGTCTGTAGAAAAAAAATTATAATAATTTTTAATATTACTTTAATTGTTTATGTAATCGCACTACAATAACAGTAAAGCAGTCATTGGCAATAATTGCTGTCTACAAATGTTTTGTTTCAGGTGTGTGTATGTGTACTGTACACTGTAGTTTGTGTCTGTTTTTATTTAGCTTGTTGTCTTGTTTGTTTATGCTTGTTCTGTGTTTGCACGCTAAGAGCAATGTAAGATCAGAGTCATTGGCCATTAATCATGATTCTGATCTAATATCTCATACTCCCTCCAACAATACTCAAATATTATAGCAAGAAAAAAACATTAGAACAGTTAAAGTATGATAATCCACTAACGTTTCTCATTAACATTAACGTTACACACATTATTTACATACCCTGAAGCCATCCTAGGTGTAAGTTATATGACATTCTTTCAGACGAATACAATCGGAGTTATATTAAAAAATGTCCTGGATGTATTATAGAAATGAAAAAACGTTAGCAGATTATCATAATTTAACTGGTCTAATGTTTTTTTCTAGCTACATACCATCTTTGTGCTTCAGTTTGTCAAAGCTAACGTTAGACTTAGCTAGCTAGTTTCATCTTAACTAGGCGGTAAATAATAATGCCTGACAACCGAAACATGATGCAA